>NC_140953.1:99369948-99401004 GCF_014529385.1 Adiantum capillus-veneris
GGCAAAAGTTATTGCCTTCTGCATTTTGATATGGTGGATCTTGGAGACAAATTTCACTCTTGTCCTTGGCTTTCAAAATCCAATGAACCGTACAAAAGGTATTTTATTCCTTCGACAATCAAAGTTTATTGCCAGATACTATTCAAAAATTTGGTATGGAATTTGCACTTTCAGACAACACACCTTGTCCTTGCGAGCTCTACGAGACAACACTTCTGACAATGGCAGGTCAACTTGTCACAAATTAACCTCAGTTATCCTAACTTGATGGGATGTCTTATGTTCGTTGGCATGAAACAATCGTCCTGATATTCTGTTTGCTGCCAATTATCTTGGACAACATCTTGCATGTCCTTCTCTTAAGCATTGGTCTATGCAAAGCGTGTATTGAAATACGTGAAAGGCACTACAGATTTTTGGTTTAGTCTATGGACGACAACTCACATCGGATTCTATGAAATCTCTTTCTCTTTTGGTTACACAGATGAAGACTGGGCAAGCTCACATTTATCTATGCGAATCTACTAGTGGAAATTGCTTCTTTATAATGGTTGTCTTGTTTTTGGACCAGCAAGAAACACCGTTGTGTTGCAGTTTCTACGACTGAGTCAGAATATGTTGCGGCATCACTTGTAGCTCGTGAGTTGATTTGGCTATGACAAATGCTGGTTGATATTGGTCACTCTCCTCTTTCTAGCACACCCTTGCAGTGTGACAACCAAAGTGCTATTAGTCTTGCAAAAGACTATGTTCAACATAATAAGTCAAAGCACATTGCTGTCCATTATCATTATGTCAGGTATGAAGTACGCAAAGGAACCATTATGGTTGAACACTGTCCAAGTGACCACATGATTGCAGACATTTTGACCAAAGGCCTCAATGAGTCACATTTCATCCTCTTGCGCTCGGAGCTTGGAGTTGCTTCGGCCTCACTCTTTCTAGATTAGCTTTTTGCTATTGTAATAGCTTTGTACATATGACATTGTAATCTTTTAGGTACCATGCACTATGCACACTCCACATTTGCACATTGTGATATTTAAGTCACTTGAATAGTTGTACATAGATGCACAATTCACTTCACATCATCACCGTTGGTTCACATTTTCACATTGTATAGGGCTTGGGTTTTTCCCTTGAACTCCCAAGGGTTTTTTCATCCAAAGCTAGCGACCTTTGTTTGAGTGGGGGTGTTGGAGCTATATATGGCTCACTCTATTGAACTTGGTCTCACCTATATATTTGTATCTTGTCCTCAATATGAATCAGTCTTTGGGAGCGTATATGGTGTGTCTCTTGTCTCGTCTCTCTCTTTTTCTTCTACATCTCAACAAGGGTCACCAAGGCCAGTGCATCTGGGCATGGAACTCTAGCGTGCCCTGTTGACTCTCTCTTTCTCTCTCAGAGAGTTAAATGATTTTGTGGTTGTTGTTCATGTGTTATTGATTTCTTGCTTGGAGTTTCCAAGCCTATAAAAGTGGTATCAAAGCTAAAAATTATTCTTCTTCTACAAAGGCTCTGATCCTTTCTATAGCACACATGGGTTCACGTGAAGAATCTCACAAACACAATACCTCTCAGTGGGGAGGTGAAAAAAGTTGAAAATTGTCATGGAAAGTAAAGAAATCAATGAAGATAAAGGCAAATTTTGGTAGGGAACTATGTTAGAAAAAATTACAAACATGTTGGAATTGAGGTTGCAAGAAAACACATATAGCTTGGAGAAGACGAAGGAAGCTCAAGGCACACAACGGAGAGTATATTACCTAGTGTGCAATGGAAAGATAGATAGCCCTAGAGTGATGGACATATATACAATGCACGGGGAAAAAAAACCTCCTAGTGAGGGAAAAAATGCCCCGGCGGTCCTAAGTGTGTTCACAGACATCACTACCACATGTATATGGTAGCAAATCTCCCCTGGAGTGATGTGATGAACGAGAGCTAGCACATAGAGTAAAGGGAAGTTCCATGCCCTGAGGACATGATCAGTCCACAAAGAGGAGTAAGCCCAAGCTTGGCGAAAAGCTTCGAACTTCTCATGAGACAATGCCTTTTTAAAAATATCTACAAGGTTATCCTATGTTGGCACATAATCCAAGCTGATCTCTCCTATTGAGAGCCTCTCCTTGACATAGTGCTAATGCACCTCAATGTGCTTTGTGCGAGCATTAAAATATCGGTTCCTCACAACTACCAATGCGCTCTGATTGTAAGTATAGATAGTGCTGGCTATGAAGACTACCCTGTACTCAACCTCACAACTGGAAGTGGCCATAGTAGGTTGCTTCTTGCTCATCCATGATATGCATGATCTGCTAAGCATGAAACAAAAACCACTTGTGGACACTCATGTGTCAAAACAAAAAACCCAATCTGAGTCCAAAAAAGCATGTAAGTTTGGGGAAATGATCCATCCTTGGGATAAAACAAGCCAAGATCTAAAGTTCCACTCAAGTAGTGGTAAATCCTTTTCACAGCCTGCCAATGCTTAGACCCTCGGCTATGCATAAATTTGCTAACCTGTGAGACTAAAAACTAAATATCGGGCCTCGTGTGCATACATGAATGAGGCATCCAACAGCATTTTGGTAAAGAGTGACATCTGCAGTGTCACAGGAACAGAATAATAGAGATCGACAACAAAAGATAGAGAAAGATATCTTTGTATTGATGAATTATTTTGTAGAGTTTTGATACAATAGAGGAGCAATTGAATATGGGCGCACTCCGTTGTACAGAGCTCGAACCTCCCGACCACCCCCGAGCTTCAGTCCGCTTGCATGCAGCGTCTCACTCGCACTCGTACTCACACACTCGCACTCGCACTCGCAGAAGAGAAGATCTGTGAATGATCCCCAAGCGCACCATCCATCGTGCTTTTATCCTTCTTTTCCTCGAAAAGCCTCGAGACCTCAAAATAGTCGCTTTTTAAGCGTTCAATCAACTCGATTTTCGCACTAAGTATACGTGCGAGAATAAGATAAGAACGTGATCGCTAAGCGATCCGTGAAGGTTAGATTTTTATCATGACACTTTGCACAGATCGTGTTTCACACATTGATTTCTGCATCGCCTACAAAATAGCCAAAAAGAACATACTCGTGCAACCAATTCAACATGATAATCAAAGTAAAAAAAATAATTATGTACCTTCATAATCTCAATTGTAATAAGTCTACCATGAAGAAACAAATCCACTTCTTGGTTGATAGCAGAGGAGAGTTGTATGTTGTTGTATGTCTGTCTGTCCCTGTGTATACTACACTGTTGTTGCCTTCTGTTTGTTTTCATCATAACTTTCACAAACGAACTCAGAACAGAGCAATTCAGGTTGAAAATGTAACTTTTAGGTCGCGACTCCTAAAACCTCTTTTTTTTGGTCTCCACTATTTTTTCAACTTATTTTAAGGCTACCCATGTATTTTAAGCTAAAACACATAAATATAAAACATTGATATTAATAAAAATCTCAATTTATTGTTCCTAAACAGACTATCTGTTATTCATTTAATCTTTATCAAATACTTCTTTAGTGTATTATTTAAAAAAGAATATATGTTCTTTCTTAATATCTCAAACTCATTCATATAAGCTCTACTTAATAAACTATTCAACAATCTTTCAAATCGTGTTAAACGAAAGATATGCCCTACTACATTCTTTTGGACTTTAAGAACTTCAAAGATTAGTCCTATTACATTCTTCCCTTATCAAAATTAACTCTTTCCTCGGAGTTGGAAAGAGAGGGAAATTCTCTTTGCAAAACACTAAGATCAACCCATGATGCATTCTACTAGATAGTTCTGCCATAACCAAAACTTCCACAATGTCTCTATTTCTCAGTTGTTTAACTAATGAACCAATGCACTTCAAAATTTTAAATGGCCCAGCAAATCGTGGAGACAATCTTTTATCCTTTCCAAGAATCAAATGAGACTACTTAGAAATAACCTTTAAGAAAACCATATCACCAGTTTCATACTCCACAACACGATCTTTCTTGTCATAATACAATTTATGTCTCTTTTGAGCTTCTCCAATATTTCCCCTGATTTTGGCCATCTCGCTATCCATTTTCTCAAGCATCTCACGTGACAGTTCTACCTTATTCCTCGAGTTAAAAAATTAATAGGTGTGGGATAGTTATAGCTATACATTACCTCAAACGGAGTCATCCTAATAGATGAATGATATGAACTGTTATATGAAAATTCAACCAAAGGCAGATATTCATTCCAATTAGATTGGTTTTCATTGGCATACATTCGTAACATATCTTCTAAAATACGATTCACTCTCTCCATTTCCCCATCAGTTTGAGGATGAAAAGTAGTATACATGCGTAACTGGGTACTTATAGAGTCAAAAGTCGCTCTCCAAAAATGAGAAGTAAACTTACAATCTCTGTCAGACACTATACTCTTGGGCATGCCATGCAAACGAAATATCTCTTTCAAAAACGAGTGTGCAATGGTCAATGCAGTATCAATTATTTTTACAGGAAAGAAGTGAGCTTGTTTTGTGAGTCTATCTACCACCACAAAGATCGAGTCATACCCTCCACGAGTAGTAGCAAGTTTAATGATAAAGTCCATGGATATAGACTCCCACTTCTGTAAAGGAATGTCTAAGGGTTGAAGGTCACTAGGCATCCTCTTATGTTCAATCTTAACTTGTTGACATTGAAAGCATTCACGCACATAATTATTAACATCCAATTTCATACGTGGCCAAAAGAATGAAGTTTTAATCTTTTCATATGTCTTATTGAATCTAGGATGACCAGAAAAAGGTGAATTATGACACTCATGGAGAATTTGACTCTTAAAAGCAGAATTTGCAGGAATACACAAGTGGTCATAATAATACAGATTTCCCTTATACAAGTGATATCTGTTCTCATACATCTCACCAATATTTTCACGCAAGAATTAATTTCAAAATAGGCATATAAAAAGAATCGTTTTCAACTTCAGCATGTATCTCATCAATCAAATTGGACCACACAATAGTCAACAAATTAGACATGGGCCTACGACTCAATGCATCTACAACTTTATTTTCTTTTCCACACAAATACTTCAAATCAAAATCATACTCAGCCAGCAATTCAATCCATCTCCTTTGTCTGTTGTTTAACAATGGCAGAGTGAAAATATACTTCAAACTTGGATGATTAGTACGCAATTCAAATTTTACACCAAGCAAAAGATGACGCCAATGTTTCAATGCATGAACAACAGCAAGCAATTCTAGATCATGTGTTGCATAGTTCAATTCATGTTGTCTTAATTTCCTAGACTCATATGCAACCACTCTTCCTTCTTGTGTCAAAACACAACCTAACTGTTCACCACTAGCATCACATGACACAAAAAATGGTTTTCCCATCTCAGGAACTTTTAAAAACATAATTTTCCGCTATTTTAGCCTTCAAGGTCTCAAAAGCAGTCTCACAGTAGAAGTCCACACAAAACCCTTGTCTTTCTTGGTCAATTCGGTCAAAGGACTTGCTATCTTAGAGAAATCTTTAATGTGTGCTCTCTCATATATTGTGCTAGACCCATAAATCTTCTAACGTCCCTTAATGACTTAGGTGTTGGCCACTCCACAATAGTATTAACTTTTTCAAGATCAATGTGAATCCCTCTTTAGAAATCACTCTTCCCAAATACACAATCTGATCCTTTGCAAAAGAACACTTACTTGCTTTGGCATACAATTTATGTTCACGCAAAACCTCAAATGTTTTCTTTATGTGCAATGCATGATCTTCTTCATTCTTAGAATACACAAAAATATCATCCAAGAATACCAGAATGAAGTCATCAAGATAGGGGTGAAAAATATTATTCATTAAGCACATGAAAGTTGTTGGTGCATTAGTCAAACCAAAAGCAAGAACTGTAAATTCATAATGCCCATAACGTGTATGAAAAGCAGTCTTTGGAATGTCCTCGGCCTTAATGCGGATTTGATGGTAGCCAGAACGAAGGTCAATCTTCGAAAATATTGTGGCACCACTTAATTAGCTAACCAATTCATCTATGTGAGGAGGAGGATATTTTTCTTAATGGTCTGTTTGTTTAATCCCCTATAGTCAATGCATAACCTATATGTACCATACTTTTTCTTTTGGAATAACACAGGACTACCCCAAGGAGATACACTAGGTTTAATGAAACCCTTTTTCAAAAGATCATCAAGTTGTATCTTGAGCTCTTTAAGCTCATCAATATTGAACCTGTATGGAGCCCTTGAATAAGGTGTTTCTCCTGGATATAGATCTATGGCGTGGTCTACCGCTCTAGGCGGAGGTATACAAGGAAGATTGTCCGGAAACACATCTTTAAATTCATGTAAGAGATCCTCCACAAATTTTGGATTTGTCTCTTTTGTTTATCCCCAGATTCCTCTTTAATCTCATTAAAAACACAAGCAACGTCTCACACCCTTATCTAAGTCACCTTATCAATTACATGGCCATAACTAGATTTAGATCTCTTTCTTTCCACGAAGAGTGTGACTTATCATCATCAAATGATTAAAGATATATATTTTCTTTCTTAATAATCAATCAAAACATGATTTTCAATCATCTAAGTGATACCAATGATCACATCATGCATATTGATATAGAAATCATCTTTATGCTTCCGACTCTTCAAAGAAAAAAAACAATTTTTCTACTAACTCTTTTGTGAAACTATTATTACCACTGGTTAAGTCCACAAGTCTTTTAACTTCTCGATTTAATTTCAAGTTTAGTTTCTCAATCAATTTAGACGATAAGAAGCAATGAATACTATCCAAATCAATTAATAAATTCAAATTTAAATCTCAACTTTTACGCATAAGTTTCAAAGGACGTATCAAAGACATAAAACATCACAAATAACGAGTAGATGACTTACCTTTATCGTACGCATCGCCAAAAGTCTCTAATTGAGCCATCTTTGTACGTATTGTCTTATCGGTCACCTTGCTCAAGCATTCGAAAGTCTCGTGATCGTGTTCTCGATATTGAAAGTATAATCCAAATCTTTGAGTTCTTCAATCCACGCTTCTAAATCTCCCATATCTTTCTTATGTCATCAAACTCTTTAAACTTAGCCTTCGTTAAGAATGATTTGGTTGTCACTTCTCCCATATCGTCATCGTTTCTTTTTCGCGTTGACGACCTCTACGTCCAACCATCATCGTTCCACCATCACCACTATCACCACCGCCAGGTGCTCCAGCACCGCCAGGATGATTGTTGTTTCCTGGTGGAATAGCATGGTTTTCGCCTTCATGTTCTCCATGAAGGTCCACATAGATATTAGGCTCTCGTGCTGCTTTGCCCCGCAAAGCCTCAGCACACTCTCGATTTGCTTGTTCTAGATCTTCTTGTAGTCGCTGAATCACGTGTTCTTGTCCCTTCACCCTCCACACGTATCCTTCCATGTCCAGAATCAACCGCTTGCTCTACAACCAATTGTCACAGGAATAGAATAATAGAGATCGACAACAAAAGATAGAGAAAGAGATCTTTGTATTGATGAATTTTTTTGTAGCGTTTTGATAAAACAGAGGAGCAATTGAATATGGGCGCACTCCGTTGTACGGAGCTCAAACCTCCGACCACCCCCGAGCTTCAGTCCGCTTTCATGCAGCGTCTCACTCGCACTCTCACTCGCACTCGCAGAAGAGAAGATCTGTGAATGATCTTCAAGCACACCATCCATCGTGCTTTTATCCTTCTTTTCCTCGAAAAGCCTGCGACTTCTCAAAATAGTCGCTTTTTAAGCATTCAATCAACTCGATTTTCCCACCAAGTATACCTGCGAGAATAAGATAAGAACTTGATCGCTAAGCGATCCGTGAAGGTTAGATTTTTATCATAACACTTTGCACAGATCGTGTTTCACACATTGATTTCTGCATCGCCTACAAAATAGCCAAAAGAACATACTCGTGCAACCAATTCAACATGATAATCAAAGTAAAAAAACATAATTATGTACCTTCATAATCTCAATTGTAATAGTCTACCATGAAGAAACAAATCCACTTCTTGGTTGATAGCAAGGAGAGTTGTATGTTGTTGTATGTCTGTCTGTCCCAGTGTATACTGCACTGTTGCGGCCTTCTATTTGTTTCCATCATAACTTTTACAAACGAACTCAGAACAGAGCAATCCAGGTAATCAAAACGATGGAAATAGGTCTGGCCTACAAGGTTACGCGGATAGAATTGCGAAAAACGTCTTTCTTTGGCTAAAAACGCAACTTTTGGGTCGCGACTCCTAAAACGTCTATTTTTGGGTCTCCACTATATTTTCAACTTATTTTAAGCCTACCCATGCATTTTAAGCTAAAATACATAAATATAAAACATTGATTTTAATAAAAATCTCAATTTACTGTTCATAGACAGACTATCTGTTGTTCATTTAATCTTTATCAAATACTTCTTTAGTGTATTATTTAAAAAAAGAATATATGTTCTTTCTTAATATCTCAAACTCATTCATATAAGCTCTACTTAATAAACTATTCAACAATCTTTCAAATCGTGTTAAACGAAAGATATGCCCTACTACATTCTTTTCGACTTTAAGAACTTCAAATATTAGTCCTATTATTCTTCCCTTATCAAAATTAACTCTTTCCTCGGAGTTGGAAAGAGAGGGAAAATTCTCTTTGCAAAACACTAAGATCAACCCATGATGCATCCTCTACTAGATAGTTCTGCCACTTAACCAAAACTTCCACAATGTCTCTATTTCTCAGTTGTTTAACTAATGAACCAATGCGCTTCAAAATTTTAAATGGCCCAGCAAATCGTGGAGACAATCTTTTATCCTTTCCAGAATCAAATGATACTTCTCAGGAATAACCTTAAGGAAACCATATCACCAGTTTCATACTCCACAACACAATGTTTCTTGTAATAATACAATTTATGTCTCTTTTGAGCTTCTCTAATATTCCCCTGATTTTGGCCAACTCGCTATCCATTTTCTCAAGCATCTCACGTGACAGTTCTACCTTATTCCTCGAGTTAAGAAAATTAATAGGTGTGGGATAGTTATAGCCATACATTGCCTCAAACGGAGTCATCCTAATAGATGAATGATATGAACTGTTATATGTAAATTCAACCAAAGGCAGATATTCATTCCAATTAGATTGGTCTGCATTGGCATACATTCGTAACATATCTTCTAAAATACGATTCACTCTCTACGTTTCCCCATCAGTTTGAGGATGAAAAGCAGTAGAGATGCGTAACTAGGTACCTATAGAGTCAAAAGTCGCTCTCTAGAAATGAGAATTGAACTTACAATCTCTGTCAAACACTATACTCTTGGGCATGCCATGCAAACGAAATATCTCTTTAAAAAACAAGTGTGCAACGGTCAATGTAGTATTAGTTATTTTTACTGGAAAGAAGTCAGCTTGTTTTGTGAGTCTATCTACCACCACAAAGAGTGAGTCATACCCTCCACAAGTAGTAGGAAGTCTAATGATAAAGTCCATGGATATAGACTCCCACTTCTGTAAAGGAATGTCTAAGGGTTGAAGGTCACTAGGCATCCTCTTATGTTGAACATAGTCTTTTGCAAGACTAATAGCACTTTGGTTGTCACAAGACAAGGGTGTGCTAGAAAGAGGAGAGTGACCAATATCAACTATCATTTTTCAAATCCTAATCAACTCACGAGCTGCAAGTGATGCTGCAACGTTGTTTCTTGCTGGTCCAAGAAATAAGACAACCATTTATAAAGAAGCAATTTCCACTAGTAGATCGCATAGATAAATGTGAGCTTGCCCAGTCTGCATCTATGTAACCCAAAAGAGAAAAAGATTGCATAGAATAAGATGTGAGTTGTCGTCAATAGACTAAACCAAAATCTGTAGTGTCTTTCAAGTATTTCAATACACGCTTTGCAGCAGACCAATGCTTAAGAGAAGGACATGCAAGATGTTGTCCAAGATAATTAGCATCAAACAGAATATCAGGACGAGTGTTCATGCCAACAAACTGAAGACATCCAATCAACTTAGCATAAGGTTGATTTGTGACAAGTTGACCGCCATTGTCAGAAGTGTTCTTCGTAGAGCTTGCAAGACAAGGTGTGTTGGCTGAATGTGCAGATTCCATACCAAATTTTTGAATAGTATCTCTAATAAACTTTGACTGTCGAAGTAATAAAATAACATTTGTATGGTTCCGTTGGATTTGAATGCCAAGACACGAGTGAATCTCTCCAAGATCCACCATATTAAATGCAGAAGACAAAAAAAATTCACTTGCTGAAGAAATCCCAAATCATTGGAAACAAGGATGGTATCATCCACATAAAGAGCAAGAATCACAAAACTACTACCTTGGCGTGTTATGTATAAGTTGGGGTTTGAAGAGCAAGACATGAATCCTTTAGAGGTGAGAAAAAGATCAAATTTTGTATACCAGGCTCGCGAAGCTTGTTTGAGACCAAAATGTGCCTTATGGAGTTGAGCAACAAGGTCTTCCTTACCTGGAATAACAAACCCTTCTCGTTGTTCCATATAAATTTCCTCTTCCAAGTCATCATTAAGAAAAGAAGTTCGCACATCCATTTGATGAGCTTCTAAATCAAATTGAACAGCAAATGCCAATAAAACTCAAACACTTGTAATGCGAACAGCTGGTGAAAAAGTCTCTTGATAATCAACACCGGCTACTTGAGAGTAACCTTTTGCAACTAAACACACCTCGAATTTGTCAAAAGATCCATCTGCTTTTACTTTTGTCTTATACACCCACTTACATTTAATAGCTGTACGACCAAGAGGTAATTCAGTTAGTATCCCTATACCTTTAGAGATAAGAGAATCGTACTCTGCTTCCATAGCCTCTTGCCATTGATCCTTTTGTGGTGAAGAGATAGCTTCATCATAAGTGACCGGATCTTTAGAAATAGAAAAAACATTATCAGTAATATCGTCATCATAAACATGACATGAGCCATATTCAAACTCAATAGGCAGATGGACAAAAATATCAATATCATCATTGGCAACATTTGGAATGGATGTTTGTGAAGAGGAAAGTTGCTCTATATGAAGAGTTTCATCATCTATAAGAAATGGAAAATCCTGAAGCAATGATTTATTATCATCAAAATCATCCATGGACCATGAGCCTCCATAAGCTGTTCGTAAAAGTAGCATCACGATTCACAATTACTTTCTTGGAAGAAAAGTCATAGAATTTGTAGCCTTTGGAAGTGTCACAATATCCAATAAAAATAACTTTAAGACTAAGAGCATCAAGCTTTGTTCGTGTTTCTTTGGAACATGAATATAAGCAATACATCCAAAAGGTTCGAAAATGAGATAGATAAGGAATGTCACATGTCCATGCTGTGATGGGTATCTTACCAGAGGGTGTAGTAGTAGGCAAATCGATGATTATGAATAAATACTGATGTCAAAGTAGCTTCAGCCCAAAAAACACGAGATAAGCCAGAATGAATCAGCATACATTTTACAGCATTGACAATAGTGCGATTCTTTCGTTCAGCAACGCCGTTCTGTTGAAGCGAATATGGAATAGTGTGTTCATGATGAATTCCACCGTGAGCACAGTAACTCACAAAATCTCGAGAAAAATATTCGTCTCCATTGTTACTACGAAGTTTCTTAAGGCCTTGTGGAATTGTTTGAAAACAGATAAGGCTTCAGATTTTTGTGTAAGAAGAAATACAGTCGTATACCTTGAGAAATCATCAATGAAAGTAATGAAGTAGAGATATTGTGATCTCGAAGAAGGTAGAGGTCCACATATATTAATATGAACAAGATCCAATATTTTATGAGAATGAGTTGTATTTGAAAGAGGAAATGGTTTACGATTGTGTTTCCCAAGAGCACAAAATTCACAAATTCCCATATATGGGATGGTCTTTAAGATCCATGACATGAACAAGATCACGACGTTGAAGATCAAGGAGTTTTTAAAAATCAGCATGAACAAAACGGTGATGCCATACTTTGCAATCATGATCACTTGGAGCAATGACGACATTTGCTATAGCATCGTTGAGAGAAAGAGTTCAAACAAATTACCGTTTCGAGGAGCAGTGGCTATAGTCTATCCATCTTTCTCAATTCGGCATTTGGTATGATCAAATCCAACAAACAGACCAAGATCAACAAGTCTAGCAACTGAAAGAAGATTACATTGAAGATCTGTTACATGTAATACTCCTCGCAAAATTCAAGTGGAAGAAGATAAGGTACCAAGATATAAGTCTCCAATGCCCTTTACTTGACAAGTAGTATCATCAGCAAGATAAACAACACGTTGAACTGGTAGTGGATGATAGTTATGGAGCCACTTAGATTGATATGTCATATTTCCTGTAGCACCAGAATCAACAATAAAAAGTGATCCATCACGTACATGAAGTATTCTGTCTAGAGCAACTAAACATAGGACATAGCTTGTTTCTGGTACAATGTTGTTTCCATGTTCACTAACATATATGCTCTATTACGATCTGTGTCGAATCGACATTTATAGCACATATGAGTGGGATGATCAGATCGTCCACAATATTCAAAAGAGGAAGAAGAAGAGTCTTTAGATAAACGTGGTTGTTTTGTGGTAATATTGCGTTCTTCATCATAGATGTGCCAACAATCATCTTCAGTATGGCCATTTCTGTTGCAGTAAGAACATTGCTTATTAGGAAATTTGAGACGAGAGAAAATATTACCGCGACAGACACCTCTGCGGTTTCCTCGTTGAAATTGATGCCTTGGAGCATAAAAATCACGTTCCATCTGTAATGACTCTGTCTCCTCTTGTGAAATGATAGCTGTATCGTGACCAGCATTACGACGTTCTTGACGTTGAGAGTGTTCAATTAAAGACATGTAGGCTTGGTCGAAATCAAGACCATCTTTATTAGAGATAATAGTAACAATGTTATCATAAGAAGAGTCCTTCATCGTATCAAGAAGAAGTGTAATCAGTTGCTTTTGTGGAAGAGGATCACCGGCAGCAGCAAGTTGATTAATAATAGATTTGAAACATTCAATATGTCCCATCATGGCAGTACCAACTTCATATTGTAACTTCTTAAGCAACCCTCTCAAATAAAGTATTTCTGTGACATATTTCTTCTCAAAGTTTGCAATAAGGTACTTGCATATGTCGTGGGAAGTAGGTAGTTCATACATATCAAGCAAATGGGAATCAGTAAGAGCAGAAAGAATATACCGACGAGCTGCTTTATCACATCGTTTTTTATCTGTATAGGCAACATTCCAATCTTCAAATATAGGTCCTTCAGTGATAAGCACGTTATCATTATCCGTATCAACAGGCTGAGGTGGACAAATACGATTTCCAAGAACAACATCTTCGCGTTCCAGCCTGTAAATCCTTGGCCTTAGAATGGAGGAACAGAACACTGGCTAGAAGGAAAGCCGTTGACAAGAATAGCCATAGCCATATCTTGTTGTGAGAAGATGTATAAGATAAGATCACAGAATCTGCACACCATATATGGTGAAGGCCGCAATTGAGAATGAGAGAAATATGAGGACTGTGTTCTGTCAACGATAAACGCAAGAAGGATGCTCAAGGAACGTCCAAAGATGTGAGAGACGTCACCCAAAAAGGCACGGTAAAGGAGACGTTAATAATAAAAGAGTCCTAAAAATAGAATGGCGTGAGACGCAAGATTGACGGCCACAATACGAATAGCAAAAAGCTAAATTTTCTCGAAAAAGTTAATGCCAAAATTAGAAAAACGATCGCGGATGCTTCACGAAGAAGTAGGACGAAGAAAGCTGCGTCAAGCTCAATTTCAGTGAAAACAACATAACTTTTTGCTACGAACTCCGATTGACGCAAACCTAGAACTCAAATCGAAGAGCTCGAGGAGACGAACAAGTTTTGGGTTCAGCAATTGTGCTCTTCCGTTTCTCCAAATTTTCAAATGAACACCCCCAAAAATTGAGATGAAGTTCAGGGTGTCATCAACAAGAAAACGTAATCAACAATTAGATTGATTAGCAATAAACGCCACACAAAACACTAATCATATTCTTCTTAACACAAAACAGCCACAGTTAACAAGAATCAACGCTAAAAAATAAAATTTGTAGAAATTTTGAATCTTACGTGCGAATCACATACACATACTGTTTTGTCACCATGAATTGCATCGGCGCATGATCGTTACTGCTCTGATACCATGTTGAAATGTAGAGAGAAAGAGAGAGAGACGAGACAAGAGACACACCATATACGCTCCAAAGACTAATTCATATTGAGGACAAGATACAAATATATAGGTGAGACCAAGTTGAGTAGAGTGATCCATATATAGCTCCAACACAAATGTCTTTGGAAGTACATGATGCAATATCTTTGAGCCCTTGTACATGCTGCTTGACGTGAATTTTATCTTGTAAATAACATCAGCCCAAGAAACATATCAAAATGTGAACGTAAAAAGAATGATCACATCACATTGTCCTTAAAGACGGTTCACTATGGTGCTTTAGAGACGACACAGAAACAAACGTAATGTTGATGCAATGACATGTGCACAAAGTCAGTACATAAATTCTATAAAACACTAGTGGTGCATAGTCACAACTACCAAATCCCTGATGACAAGAATGATAAGAACCATAGCACCAATGGTGACTAGGGTGCATGCAACGAGATGATAACTACCATAGCACCAATGACAACGAGGGTGCAGTAAGACGATAACACCCATAGCACCAATGATGACAAGGTTGCATAAGTGTTAAACTGCATGAATCATGTAATTAATGATGGTCATCAAATAACGTTTTATGACAAGAGCGACGAGTAATATTTTTCCAAATACTCTAACTTGTTCTGACTTTATTACATACCCAAGAGTATATGCAAACTTGAGCCTGATCGAAGGAAATAGAGCCAAAATAAGCAATACAATAACAAGATATTGAACCATGTGTGTGATTACCATGCATTAAACCATCCACTATGATTACCATGTGCTCAACCCAAGTCCTGTGGACGTGCATGACCATTCCCCTTACGTAAATGCACATAAGAAGTCGGTTTGAGTCATAACCTTAAAATCCCTATGTGGAAGCGTCATCGTCTGGCACCATTAGCCACTAATAAGTGAACGCTACTTATAACATAGAAACACACTTTATTTACAGCCCACCATCAAACATTACGAGATTTTAACTAGCATTCTAAAAGATAAAAGGCAAAAGTAAAAATAGCTCTTCTTTGTGAACGTGTGGCTGATTGTTGGGGTCGGTCGTAGCCGTCGTGAGGGGACTTGAATCGAGAGTCGATATTGAACCATGTTACAAAATTAGTCCAAGTGCGAGCATTCGAGAGACAAGATATAACTAGAAGGTATGTGGCCTTTAGATTTCTATCTTGTAGTTGATTATCACGTCAGTCCGATAAACAAGGTTTCGTGGTGTCGCTTATCATGATCATGGCTTTATGTACCATGGTATCACACTATTCACCATGGCATTAGAGATGCTTAGAATAATTTTGAAATAGAAATCATCATGGCTCTACGTGCCATGGAATAAGAGATACTTTCTTCAAAACAAATAAAAACTATAAAATAGTAATCATCATCATGGCTTTACATACCATGGCATCAGAGACACTATTTTTGTGAGGAAATGCAAAATCTACAAAATCTCAAAGACAATGATTAGTAAAAGATAATGTCTTGGTAAATCTTAGCATCTATACATCAATGATTCACATGAAGACCATCACACACGTGAGTATACCATCATAAAAATGACCATAAAATTATGTGAAGTATGTTATGAAAAATCATGACCAGATCAATAGCATGTATCAAGAAACAAAGACATGGATGGAGAAAATAAAAAACACAATATATGATATTACGAGTGTAGAGGACCCTTGTGACATAATAATAAATAAATACTGAAAGGGGCACCAAGACCAGTGATCTGGGCATGGAACTCTGTTGTGCCGTGTTGACTCTCTCTTTATCTCTCATAAAGTTAAATGATTTTGTAGTAGTTTTTGTTCATGTGCTGCTATTGATTTCTTTCTTGGAGTTTCCAGCGTATAAAAGTGGTATCAAACGTCAAAATATTTTCTTCTTCTACAAAGGATCCGATCCCTTCTATAGCACACATGGGTTCACATGAAGAATCTCATAGAGACAATACCTCTCAGTGGGGAGGTGAAAAAAGTTGAAAGTTTTCATGGGAAATCAATGAAGATTAGGCAAATTTTCTAGCAGGGAACTATGCTAGAAAAAAGTACAAACACGTTGGAATTAGGGTTGCAGGAAAACACACATAGCTTGGAGAAGATGAAGGAAGCTCAAGGCACGAACAAAGATTATATTACTTAGTGTGAGTGGAAATATAGATACCCCTAGAGTGATATACAATGCACGGGAAAAAACCAGAAAAAAATGCGGCGACGCTTTTAAGTGTTTTCACACATCAGTACCACATGTATATGGTAGCAAATCTCACCTTGAGTGATGCGGTGAATGAGAGCTTTCACATAGAGTAAAGGAAGTTCCATGCCTGAGTATATGATCAGTCCACAAAGGAGAGTAAGCCGAAAGCTTTGCTGAAAGCTTTGAACTTCTCACAAGACACATGTCTTTGTGAAAATATCTACAAGGTTGTCTCACATAAGCCAAGCTGATCTCTCGTGCTGAGATCCTCTCCTTGACATAGTGGTAATGCACCTTAATGTGCTTTGTGCGAGCATGAAAAAATGGGTTCCTCGCAGCTGCCAATGCGCTCAGAGTGTCAGTGTAGATAGGTTGGAGTGTCTATCCAATACCCAAATCATCCATAAGGCGTCTGAGCATCAAAACTCAGTTGTAGCTATGAAGACTTGCATGTACTGAGTCTCACAACTGGAAGTCGCCATAGTAGGTTTCTTCTTGCTCAACCATGATATGCATGAGCTGCCACTCATGACACAAAAACACTTGTGGACGCTTGTGTGTCAAAACAACTAGCCCAATCTATGTCCAAAAAAGCATGTAAGTCTGGCGGCACTGATCCCCTTGGATAAAACAATCCAGCCTATAAAGTACCACTCTAGTGGCAAAAATCCTCTTTGACAGCCAGTCAATGCTTAGACCCTGGCCTATGCATAAATTTTGCTAACTTGTGAGACTGACAATTGAATATTCGGCCTCCTGTTGCATACATCCAACAACAATTTGGTAAAGAGCGATATCTGCAAGATCATCAGTATCATAAATACTCAATTTCAAACCTGTTTCCATGGAGGTGGGAATGTCTCTATGTAGATTTTCTGACACAACGCAATACCACCATCACACTGCTTAAACCTATACCCAAGTAATGATGCAATAGTCCCAAATATTTCATCTTAAAGGTAGCATTCAAATTAGCCTTAAATTCAGCGATATGTCTCTCATTTGGTCGAGTGATTAGGAAATCATCCACATAAAGAACCACAATGAGAAGGAAATTACCCTCACGCTCTACATACAATGTGCTTTAAGTTGGATGTTACAAAATCCTTGTTTGATCAAATGAGTGTCAGCCTTCTCATACCAAGAACGAGGAGATTTCTTCAACCCATACAACACTTTGTTACATTTGCACACCTTATCCTCTTGTCCTTTCTTGACAAAACCACAAGGCTGCGTTACTTAAACTTCCTCAAATGTCTCACCATTCAAGAAAGCAGTAACAATGTCCGATTGATGTACATCCTAACCAAAATAAGCTGCAATGCATGTAGAAAATGCACACAAGACATATGAAAAGTGGGAGAAAAATTCTCTTCATAATCTATGCCTTTTGCCTGTGCATAACCTTTTTACTACAATTCAAGCCTTATGATGATTAATCTCACCATCTAGCTCCCGTTTCAACTTGTAGACGCACTTTGTACCAATGGTATTTTTGCTAGGAGGAAATAATAAAGTATATGTGTCATTTTCTACAAATGCATCATATTTTGATTGCATGGCAGCCATCCAATTTTTCTAAACTATGTGCTTCATAAAATGATTAAATGCAACGTAATAAGCAATGGTATTTATTTATATACTAAATTCGACACTCATACGTTGCCCCTATCGATGGTGATACTGTTACCTGTACGTCGACCAAAACCGCAAATTTGTTTTGGGCAGAGGGGACTGGGAACTAATGTTGCATATACTGCAACAAAAGAAAAAACAGCCTTGTTTGCTGAAAGTAAGAGTGCACAAGCAATCTCACTTCCAACTTACAAGCTGCGCTAAATGAGCGACATTCCCAATCTATAGATTCCTAACATGTGTGTGTGTGTGTGTGTGTGAAAGAAAGAGGCCGTAATATTTTGCTAGCTACAAATAATTGTACACAATAATCATGCCCAAAAGCACCTCTTTTGCGTCGAAATTCTATCCACAAGCATGGAATGATTCAATTTATTATTTTCTATGTCTTCCCTCCTTTGGTGTAGCTTACGCTTAGCCTCTCTACTCTCACAAACTTTAACCCCAATGCTTCATGGTGGCCGTTCTCAAACCCTATAGATTCCTCTCTCTCTCTCTCTCTCTCTCTCTCTCTCTCTCTCCATCTTGCCATTCTTGTTGACTACAAATCACCTCTTTGCCGCACCCCTTCTTTCCCTTCTCTCTAAGATTCTCACGTCTCTTCAATTCCTCCTATTGCACTAATTGCCGCATGCGATATCTTGCTCTCAATCTCAGCAACCTTCTATTCTCTCTCACCAACCCCCTATTATCGCTTTTTTCTCTATACACCATGCATCTCTCCAGGATAGCTGTCGCATCTGTAGTTGGTCGCCTCCCACATGCTCCCTTGCCACTCCTTGAATCTACAGCTTCCGAGCGACGAGTATAGATTCCTCCTACATGTTCCTCTCTCTCTCTCTATCTATCTATCTCTCTCTTACTAGGTCTTTAGTGCAACTCTCCTCGTCGGATAGATCTTTAGGGTATCTTCGGATAGTTTCCTACAACGTAAAAATTATTCTTCTTCTTCTTCTCCTCCTCCCCCCCTCTCTCGCTCTCTCTCTCTCTCTTCTCTCTCTCTCTCTCTCTCTCTCTCTCTCTCTCTCTCTCTCTCTCTCTCTCTGTGTGGCCAAAAAGGAACACACATGAGGGAAGTTAATCACAAAGGATCATATACAATCTAGCAGAATCAATTTCATAGCGGCAAGAAGAATTACAAATCCAAACACATAAATACAAGCTACTCACGTGGAGTACCAAATCCAACCCCAAAAAAGTCGCGTTAATATTGAAATTCCTCTATGAGCTGGCTCTTGAAACGGGTGCGAAGCTGCAAACTGCCACTGCAAACATGCATTTATTACTCAAAAGCGATATACCCATGTTTCCCAATCCTCCTTTGCCCCCTTCTGTTGTATACAAGGGTTGAAAGGATTCTTTGCTCATATAACTACCTTTTGGCGCCATCAAGCAAACCCTATCAAGATACCAATTAATATTCCTCGTCTCTAGCAAGTTAGTTTGTTGAACCGTATATAATTCTTTGTCCTTGTGGATTACATCACATGATATTTCATCTTAATCATAGCAGAATTCACAACATTTACCAGAAGACCAAAAGCATCTGAGATAACTTTGGGAGTAACCTTAACACCCTGAAGAGTATAATCTTCATTTTTTTGAAGCAAATTTCATATTGTTGTTGCATCCTCCAAAGCCTCGTTACCTTCCATGGTTTGTTGTTCCCAAGGCCCTATCCGCTTCAACCACTCCATTATACTAGGATTTGAGGAGTCTAGATGACATTCAAAAACACTCACTGAACCTCATCTCTTGCTTCCTGTGAGTTAACCATTTCCTCTGCTGGGGGAGCCACTTACCCCACTAACTTTGCCTTGGTTAGCCTTACATGGAGTACTCAGAGGTGAAGTCTTTTGTTCCTTGGTTAGCTTTACATAGAGTACTCAGAGGTTGGCCTTTTGTACTCAGCTTTCTCTCTCTCTCTCTCTCTCTCTCTCTCTCTCTCTAAGATTACCCCCACTTTCTATGTTTAGAGTAAAACTGAGACCATGCACCATGCCGGCTGACAATCCAATCGCCTTACATTAAATACGCTTGGAAAGATTGTGGTTACTTGCATTAGGTAATCATAAGAACCTATAGGCAGATTGAGTTGATGTCAAATTATCAGATATGTACGAACGTTGCGTGGTGTCCATTTCTAGTTCTGCCAACTATGCTAGTCACAATTTATTCAAGTGCGCATTCTTTTCACCGATAGCAATGCACAGTGTAAAGAACATTATTTTCACGGCGTCGTTTTTTACACCTTTTTACGACGGCGTTTTTTAACATCATTGTTTTTCAAAAAATAGCCACTTGATGGCTCATGCTTGCAGATAGTGAAAAAAGATCCTTTGGCTCACCAGATTTTTCTCTTCTTTTACATAGAATAGCATCCATAACCTCTCTCTCTCTCTCTCTCTCTTCTACTCTTCTCTCTCATCTCTCTCTCTCTCTCTCTCTCTCTCTCTTGGGGTGGGTTGGGGGGATCTTTGAATATTAAATCAAAAGAGTATTAAATCTTTGAATACTCTTGTATAATTGGTGGATGTGGATTCTCATGCTTGAGACCACTACAAGATATCTTACAGACACTGGTACTCATAACAACGTTTCAAAAGCTAGAGTAAACAATTTAGAGTGTTCTGAAGGCACACATATAAACATCCAGATCGTATCGTTACCATCAATGTCGATATCCCTATGGTTCATAATGATAACCATTTGTTGGCTCTCCGATCCATAATTGCCATAGTGAGCTACCTCACCGTATCAAAATCACTCAAACACTGTGGTTTATCCTCACCCTTTCACTTTACATAGGCGTGTGTGAGTTAGGAGACTTTCCCCATATCTCCTTAAAACCTCAGCTAGCTAGTAGTTGGGTTAGTTGAACCAAAAAATAAATAAAAGTAAAAAACAAAAATAGATTATGACCCATTTGTGTGTAAATATTTCATTGTATAGGGTGTAAACATAGGGATTTTTTATTATAATTATTTTGATACTTATATAAATATTTCTACCTAGGTGTGTGTTATTTACCTAAGTATGCTATGTACATGTACTCACCATTACCATGATCTTTCTTACCATGTATTCCATAAAAAATTCATTTCATGCAATCTTCTCTTATTTGTGGTGTGAATCCACTCCAAGAAAAAACGTCAAAAAAATACCTTTCACTACCATCAATCATTGCCTTCCAGGGTGAAAGCGTGGTTTGGTGGTACAAAAAAATGACCTATTGTACTTCTACCAAATGAAAACCTGGAGACTGGTAAAATTTTTGTAGTTTAGGTCAAAACTTTTTGGACCTTGTGTTTTTTAGATTCTCCTTTTGAAGATCTATCCACTGATATATAGTATGATAGGTAGTTTTTCATGTGACATGTAGAAATTGTAGCTCAAAGATTTGTCAAAGGTGCTGTCAAGGATAGTCCTTTTTGTACCACCAAAGCGTGCTTTTGGCCTCCACTAAAATTCGTATTTTCTACAAATATTTTTTCTTATCTCTTGTAAATAAATATACATCAATAAAAATAAATGAGGATCCTCCTCTTTTGATTTCCTATATTTTCATATATTTATGTTTTGTATATACATCTAACATTATTCTAGATTCCATGGATTAATTATATACTAATCTATTTTTTTCCATCATATTCATATATTATATTTGTGCATAATCCACAATTATGCATGTTTTCAAACTTTAAGAAATTGATTAGGTCATGCCCTCATGCAAGGAGGGGCTCACTTTTGGGGCCTTATGCAAATTTAACAAAAGGGGGCCACTGAAGACTTTTTTGTGAAGAAAAATAGGCATTTTGGTGGGATTTTTTATATCTATCTCCACTCTTAATTTGAAGCAATAACTAAAAGAAAAAATGTGGACCAAGATCTTAATAAGTACTTTAAAAAATTTGATAATTTTTAAAGCTATCACCGGTGAGATAGGAGTTTTTTGTGTGGACCCCAATCTATCCACTTCTCTCACATAGTAGCCTAGTCTTGATCTCTCACCTTCTTTACAGCTTCCAAACACACACACACACACACACACACACTCATTTCTCTCTGTTCCTCACTCAAACCTATAACTTACATGGTTTTTCTCTCACCCTCTTAACCATTAGCCTCCCCTTGCACACCTGTAGCTCTCTTTTGAAGCTCTACCTACATCCACCATCTCCATATCTCCCTCTATTACTCCCATATTACAATTTTATTCTACCTTTCAAGAATGCATAAAAAATCAGCAATCTAACCATACTTAGTCTCTGCAAAATGAAAAAATTTTCTCGAAAAAACCCTCATTCTCTTTGTGGTGACTCGACTATGGTGAAAAGAAGAAGAAGGAGAACGGTGATCACGTACTTTCAACAATCTAGGCAAGGGTGAGTCCAAGATTCCTCAAGGATTTACCATCTCAAGGGTACACCTATCTCATTCACCCCTCTTTTCTCATCCTTCAAGTCATTCTACCCATTGTATCTATCTTTTTCTAGTGATTAGTGACATTAACTACTAACCCTTTCCTGCAAATTGTACCCACCCTACTCTATCTTGGAGTAGGCAACTTCACACAAAAATCACTCATCTCTCTAGAATCTTCTCTATTTCACCTCAATAATTCTCTCCTCTTGAACCCACATGCATGCGACTCAAGAGACAAGAGAGCCCCACTCTCATAAGAACATATAAAAAATTTCATAAACATGGTTTTCTATGTAAATATTAATCAGGAGATAATCCTAATAAGGGCTCTCCTCACCTGTAAAAAGAGTCCTTTTCCCTTTGTAAATGGCATGATCTCTACACTATTTCTCACTACTTTGAGCGTACCTTCGCCATCTTAGTTGTAGGAAGAGAGAGTGATCTCTCTACACACCATTACTTGTGGTGTATAGGAAAGCTTTCAGATAGTTGTAGCATTACAAGGGAGTAAGTGATTCTTAACTTCCAATCAAAGTTGTACATACTCTTTCACATTAATAAATCAATAAGTTTGGTGCTACTGTGATTCAAAACTCTCGAGTCTCTCCAATTCACGCTTGGCAACCTCATCTCGTTTGGTTTAAGGTGACACGTTTTCATCATTAGGGCCAAAAAGGACTCAAAAAGGGTTGTGTAAAGAATTGGTTAAATTACTAATTAGCAGAGCCGTTTGTGGTCAAAACGGCTCCAAATTTTTCCGTTTTGGTCATTTAAAGCATATCTACGCAATCTAAAGTGTATCTAGGTACATATCTCTAAATATTCAAAAAGATATCGTTTTCTTCACATTCCTTTGTGGCTCACCTCGAAATTTGTTTTCATTTACTTCACGTGGCGGCAAATAGTTGTTTCCACTTTTGAATCTCTCTTTTTTTTCTCACCTTTCGCGAGCTTTGTCTCTTCTTCTCTGATGCACCTTGTTCTGCTGCTACGTTATTTTCATTATACTTTCTGCTCCTTCATTACTTACAATGACTAATACATCTTCCATTAGTGATAACCGCAAGTTTCACTTGAACATTAAGCTAAGCCAGGAATATGCTACTCTGCGGAGTGTCTATCAAAGACCAATTACAACTGCAAATGAAGCACAACAACTTCGCAACGAGGAAAAGAAACACATTGATATATGGACAGATGGGAGCTTGTATCCACCGGATCCTAGCACTGGAAGGTATCCATCTTTTCACACACCTCATGATTTGATGAGATTTGTTGGTGAGATGGGGTTGATGGCTTACTAGGATATAGTTCTAGGTTATCTCATTTACACATTGATCATACACATTACATTCAATATCTCAAAACTGTTTTGTCTTCAAATGCAACAACTTGAAAACCAAATAGCATCTCTAAAACAAGAAAATCACCAACTTCAGACTTTTAAATTAACTCCAATAGGATTAAGAGCACGAGTAAAACGAATGAGAGATGTAGTAAACTTAACAGAAGGTTCTGGACAAAGAAAAAAAAGATTAAAGATTACTAGAGAACATATGACTAGTCTTTTAGGATTTGATATGTCCAATGGTCAAGAAAGGGTGAGATTTTTGAATGAGGTAATGAACAAAAGTGATATTCTTAAACTTTTGAAACTTCCTGAAAATCAAACTCAAAAAAAATTGGTATTTCAAAGTTTACTGAAAGATATGGGTTTACTGGTCCAACCTTCTCAAATGCAAGAAGTTTGTGACACAGTGGGGGTGATCATGAGTAGAAGGGGTTACAGGGCCATCTCTATAACCTAGTTTCAGGTTTAAAACTACTACAAGATTAAAGCTTTTGGGTTGCCTAGGCCTCATAATGTTGGGAAAGTTAGCACTCTATTAAATGAAGAAATACCCGAACATTTTGGAGAGTACTATCATATAGAAGGAACAATGCCATATGAAAAACAGAAAAAAAAGTCTTCCTTTGAGTATAATGTTTTTAATAACATTTGGATGAGTATAAAACATGTTCAATCTACTATGGTGAGATACTATATGTCATAATAATCAATATCTAATTCTCCTAAATGATTTTCTCATATTAAACTGATCATTTAATGTGGGGAAGTGCCAAGGGAGAAAAAGCTAGAATATGGTTAAGTTAGCAGACCGGCCACAGTAGGGATCCAAAGGAGGGAAAATAGGGATCCAAAGGGGGGGCCATCTGCAAAAGAGCCATGTGAAACAATGGGCCAAAAAGACCCTAAGGTTCAGCCCATTAAGACTTCCAAAATGCTAAGGTTCCAAAATTCAAAGGTTGTGTCCAAAGGTCAACCCTAGGGAAAATTGGATGCTTAGTGTGTGCCCAAAAAGTCTTTCTACATCCCTACATGGGAGGGGGCGAGCCCCAAAGCTAGGGGATGAGAGAGAAAGCCACACACACACACACAGGCTCCCTTTACACAAAGGGAATGAGGGACACATGTCAGCTCCCTAGGCCAGATGCCCACAAGGTGTGCCCAATTCCTATTGGAAGACCCTTGAAGTGGACCAATGAGAATTAGGCTAGAGTAAATCTAGTTTAATTAATTTAAAAACATTTAATAAAAGAAACCAATGAGAATTAAGTCTCCTAGAAGACTATTGGGTAGTCTCCCAAGGGGTCCAATGAGCATTCAGGAGCCCCATGGCTTGCCTGATTCCTATTGGCCAGGAGGCAAAGGGGTCCAATGAGAGTTTAGTTTAATTATTTAATTACCTAAAGCTCTCACAAAAGGGAAAGGGGGACACATGTCTAAAGGCTATCACTTATGCTGCTTAATTCCTATTGGCTTGACCTGGGGAGGTCCAATGAGGCAAAGGCCAGACTTATTTAGCAGCTAGGGCTCGCCCAAGAGAGGGGGGGGGGCTGATTTTTGCTTGGCATTGACACACACACTCTCACACTTGACCATGTGTGAAGGGAAAATACTCTATCTCCTCCCAAGCTTTAATGGAGAGCTCATCACCTACTCCAAGCTTGTGAGATAGAAGCCTACATCAACACTCTCTTGGCATGTGGATGCAAATCCAACCAAGAGCCAAGCTTCAATGCATGCTCATCTTCTCTACCAAGCTAATTACTAAGCTAAGCTATGCTAATATGAGTGATTATGTGAGGAGATGTACTTCTTTCTCGTAAGATACTTCTTTTTCCTCTCAATCTACTCTCATACCCTGCTAGCTCTCACCATCTTCGAAGGTGTGTGAGGTCTTGGGTCTAAGAACGGGGATAATTCAAGTTGTGTTTGATTAAGTGTTTTGCTTGGTGTATGAAGCTTCCATCTTCATTTCACTAGCTAGTCTTGAAGGAACACAAAGAATTGTATTGTACAATGTCTCTCTTGATGGGAGAAACCATAATACAAAGCCTTTTGGGGGGGGACCGGCTCCATGCAAATCCGGTCCTCAACTGTTGTCAATAGCTTAATTGCTCTCTCTTTTGAAAGTATTGTCGATGCTATCTAACTAGGTGTTATGCTTTTTGTTGCTCTCTCCACCCAAGCACTCTTGTAATTCTCATTAGGAATCTATTCTAATGAAATGCCCACTATGTTCATGCTAATTTCCGCTACACATAAGATTTTAGGCCATTAAATGTTACATTGGTATCAGAGCTCAAGGTTTCTCTTTTCTTGCTCAAGAAGGGAGGTCCTCAAGCTAGCTACAAATGGTTGGTATTATTAATTGCCTGTGAGTAAGTAGAATAGGGATTTTTCAGCCTTGCAGTGCGCCTGCCTTTGTGCAGTTAACGGGGCATCACCGTCGAGAGCTATGGTCTTAATAGTGGAGTCCTACGGGGCTTGCCTACGGCTTAACCACTATTGAGCTATTAGAACCTTGACAAGAGCCGGTGCTGTTTTGGTGTCGAAAGACCCTCTCTTCTATTCCTTGCAATTAATGGTATTCGAGCTGCGGGTACAGTAGCTTGAGTGCTTTTTTCTAAAGGGGTAAAGAGGAGTAGCAACTAGGGCTTGAAGTGCCAAAGTACACCTAAAAAGTTTACACCTAAAAGTTGTTAGAATGGCTGACAATAGTAAAGAGAGTGAAATTAATGTTGATAACTTTGATTTTGCTTATGAGCAAGCTACTAATGATGCTTCAATGCTTGTTAACTATCTTGTTTCTAGGCTTCAACAAGCCATGGGCAATCCATCTCTCCAAAGTGAAGTGCAACGGCAGCTCCGTGCTCACGGGATTCTCCAAGCTCATCACCATGACGAGAGAACACCTAGGAAGCCTCCTTGTGAGACTACCAAAAGAGGTCTCTCTCCGATTCGGGAAGAAGAAGAGAATCCATATGAAGGGCTCAAGAACTTACTTCTTGATGATGCATCTCCTTCCCAAAGGAGAACTCAAGAGCCTCCACCGAAGGAACAAGAAAGAAGCGAGTCTCCCGCCACCTCGGCGGAGATGGCTCCACGAAGACGGCGGGCTAAACGCTCTCCATCACCACCAAAGTGGAGAAGACCATCACACTCTTCTCCACGCCATAATTCAAAGAGGGATGATAAGAAGCAAGAGAAGAAAAAGGCGAGAAAGAGGACACCCTCTTCTCCATCTTCTTCATCCTCTTCCTCTTATGAAAGCTATGGTGAAGACGACAAAGATCAAGACAAGAAAAAGGCGAGAAAGAGGTCACCCTCTTCTCCACCTTCTTCAAATTCTTCACCTTCTGAAGAAAGTGATGGTGAAACTTTTGAACCATCAAAAAGAAGAGGCCATAGGAAATCCTATGCCGCCTGGAAGAGGTTGTCCAAGCTGAAGAAATTCAAAGAGGGAGGGAAGAGCATCTCTTTCCTTACCTATGATGGCACCTTCGGTGCTACAGACAAAGTTTTGGCCTTTATCCAGCAATTTGATGCGGCGTTTGGAGATGAGGGCTTCACGGAGTCCTCTAAGCTACGCCATGTAGCTATGCACTTTCAAAAGTCCGCCAGAAAATGGTGGTCTAGCCTACGAGCCAACGGTGAAGCTCCACGAACATGGAAGGCTTTAAGAGCTTCCATTATGAAGCAGTTTTTGGCCACCGATGCCAAAGACAAAGTACTCACCGAATGGCGAAGCTTAAAGCTCTCTCCCAATGAATCCATCCACAAATATGTAGACAAGTTTTGGGACCTACAACTCAAAGCCACTGTCTTCAAAAAGTTGGATTTTGGAGAGCAAAAGCAACAATTTTGTGCGGGCTTAACCGAAGAAATGGCGGAGTATGTCAACTCCCAAAGGCCACGTACCATATCGGCGGTAATACACCATACTATGGTGGCCTCGCGAATCAATTTCCAAACGGGGGGTAAAAGAAATAATAAGCCCCCGGAAAACAAGGGTTCCAATGAGCCTAAGGGGAAGGACAATGTCCAAAAGTCTCCTAAGGGCAATTCCAACAAAGCTAAAGAGAAGGGATTTTACAAAGGAAAGAATAAACTCTCTCCTGAAGAGCTTGAGCGTTATCGTAAAGATAACCGGTGTTTCAAGTGCGGCGAACAAGGGCATGCGTACCGCGCTTGTGCCCAAAAGAACAACCGCCAAGATCCTCCTAGAGCTTCTTTGGTTGAAATCCAAGAGGAGGAGATTCATCAAGCTCACCACAAAGGATCTCCTCTATGCCATGCTTGGGGAAAGGTAAGAGAACATGATGCTTTTATTCTCTTTGACCCTGGTTCTACTCACAATTTCATATCTATGGAGTTAGCCACCAAGCTAGGCATACAATCCTACGAGATGGGAGATATCCTACCCGCAGACAGTGCCTTCAAGGGGCAAGAAGCTTCAGTCACTCCCTTAATCGGGAAATTGAGGCTTCATGTCCAAGGCTATGTGGACAAAGAGGACTTCTTTATCTCTCCTCTCAAGCATGAGGATGTAATCCTAGGGGCACCATGGTTTGACCGCCTGACTGCCCATGTTAAATTTCCTGAAAGGAGAATCTCCTTTAAGTTCAGGGAAAAGGACATGTATATAGATGCTAAGGAGATGGGTAACACCATCCCCATTGTACATACACCAGCTTTCAACAAGTCAATAAAGAGCTCTATTTCCGTGTACATGATTTTTGTTAAAGATTATCAAAATGAACCTAATGCTTTAGCAAAAGAAAATAAAAGCAACCAAAAGGAATTAGAGTTATCCAATTTTCTCAAGGGGTTTCAAGATGTCTTTATTGACGACATCCCTTGTGAGCTACCTCCTAAACGAGGTAATGACGACCATGCAATTGAACTTCTTCCAGGAAGTTCACCGCCTAACAAACCTCCTTATAGAGTTTCTCAAGCTCAACAAAGAGGAGATTATGCGGCAAGTGCATGAGTTAATTGAGAAGGGCATGGTTAGGCCTAGCTCATCTCCATTTTGCTCACCTGTGCTATTAGTGCAAAAGAAAGACGGCACATATCGTATGTGTGTCGACTATAGAGCACTAAATAGGATCACTATCAAGAATAGGTTTCCCGTTCCACGGGTAGAAGACCTATTTGATAAGCTACAAGGATCGACCTACTTCAGTAGGATTGACCTAAAAAGTGGCTATCATCAAATAAGGATAGTTGATCAAGACATTGTAAAGACCGCATTTCGTACTACATTTGGTCTTTACGAATACATTGTCATGCCTTTTGGCTTGACTAATGCACCAGCCACATTTAACCGCTTGATGGAGAAGCTGTTCAGGCCTCATCGAACCTTCACTGGAGTGTTCTTTGATGATATTATCATCTACTCTAATTCATTGGAGGAACACAAGCAACACCTCCAGGTAATATTTCAAGTTTTAAGAGAGAATAAACTTTATGTTAATCGAAAAAAAAGTGAATTTTTCTTGCAAGAGATTCAATATTTAGGTCACATTATCTCTCAAGATGGAATCGAAATGGATCCATCTAAGTTAGAGGTAATAAAAGGATGGCCTAAACCAAGGAATCTTCATGAACTAAGAAGCTTTATAGGTATGTGTGCATACTATAGACGCTTCATAGAAAAGTTCTCACAAATTGCGGGACCATTACATGACCTAACAAAGAAAAATGTTAGGTATACGTGGTCTGCTAAGGAGAACAATGCTTTCGAAAAGCTTAAAGAAAAGCTTATCTCTCAACCTGTGCTTACACTACCAGATCTCTCAAAACCATTTGAGGTCCAATGTGATGCTTGTGGTGATTGCCTTGGGGCTGTTCTACTCCAAGAAGGGCACGCCATAGGCTATGAGAGTCGAAGGCTCGATCCTGTTGAGCAAGCTCTAGGCATATATGAAAAAGAACTCCTTGCAGTTCTACATGCCTTAGACTCATGGAAGCACTATTTATTGGGGACTCCTTTCATTCTGCGAACGGATAACCAAAGTCTTAAGTACTTCATGACGCAGACCAAGCTCTCCGACAAACAAATGAGGTGGGCAAATTTCCTTTCGCAATTTCATTTTCATATTGCTCACATTGCTGGCAAGCATAATCAAGTAGCCGATGCACTCTCAAGACGCCCGAGAGTGAATGCGGTTTCCATAGCAACTCACAATGATCTATCTTCAATGATAGATGAGTATGCTATTGATCCCGATTTTAGAGATGTGATTTCAGCCCTTGCAATAGGGAAGAAAGAAGAACCATTTACTTTACAAGATGGTTATCTTCTCTATGGCAATAGACTATGCGTTACTAACTCACTACGTGAGAAAGTAATGTATGAATCTCATGCTCCCCATATGCAGGGCATAGAGGGATTCAGTCTACCCTAAAGGGAATTGAAACATATTTCTATTGGGCTACCATGAAAGTGAACATACACGAGTATGTTTCCAAATGTGTGGTATGTCAAAAGACAAAATTTGATAGAGGGAAGCAACTTGGATTGCTTCAACCCTTGCCAATCCCTAATTCACCGTGGGAGAGCATATCCATGGATTTTATCTTTGGATTGCCTAAGTCTATCCATGGGAATACGGGAATATGGACGATAGTAGACAGGTTCAGTAAACAAGCTCATTTTATACCTGTCAAAAAGACTATCAAAGCCCATCAAATGGCAACCCTCTTCATTTCACAAATTTTCAAGTACCATGGCTTGCCAATGTCCATAGTGGCGGATAGAGATCCTAGAATGACCAGTAATTTCTGGAAGGGTCTCTTTGAGAATTTAGGAACAAGGCTAAACTTCTCTTCGGCCTATCATCCACAAACTGATGGCCAAAGTGAAATAGCTAACCTAACCATTCTCGATCTACTAAAAGCCTATGTAACGGAAGTAGATCAAAGATCCCAATGGGAGAAGTACTTACCCTTAGTAGAGTATGCTTACAATAACACTGTACATACTTCTACAGGAAAAGCACCTTTCGAGGTAATTGAGGGAAGATCAAAAAGTCCCTTGCTACTTAAGGTACATGGGAAGATCTTCGCTGCAGATGAGTATAGCCGAGACCTACAAGAATCTTTCCAAAAGATTAAGGATGCTATCTCTATCTCACAGCAAAGGCAAAAGGCTGCTGCTGACAAGCAC
>NC_140953.1:100001204-100433704 GCF_014529385.1 Adiantum capillus-veneris
TCATTTACAAGTCTGAGAGCTGTTTGGACTTTTTAGATGATAATTGGGATAGGAAACAATCACAGAACAAAATCTGTATTTTGCAAAAGAAGTCCATAATTTGCAAGTTCATTATAAGCTCTCAAAATTTCTTGGTATCGTTTTACTATATTAGATATCATCTTCTTAGTGGGCAGCTTATTCCACTCAACCAAGATATAGAGAACAACCTCAAGAACAAACCTTTATCAATGGAGCTCTACTTTCGAGACAACCTACTTACTATGATGGAGACAATGTCAAGCACAACTCTTGCACAGCTCAGGATAGATCTTACATGTGAAGAACTTCCACTTTTGCCGGAATTGTATGCATTCAGTCTCAACAATAGAAAGGTGCTTACTAAATCGATAAAGTTTGATTGTCTTTAATACATTAAGACAAAATCTAACTTTTTCTTCTTTTCAGATTCCAAGGCGCAAGGAGAAAACACCATTTTGCAAGGAGTCACTAACAAATACACTTCACTTAACTGCTTCCACCGGTAGCTAGGTCACACACCTTGTGCACGCAAAGAGCTTTGATGCCATGAAAACCATGATGTACTCTTCAAAATGACTAATGGAGAGACATTTTTTGGCGGTCAAACAATGTTTCAAAAATATACATTTTCAATGTTTCAAAACTTTACATATTGTGTTGTTTCTATCAAGATTTATATAAGTAAATTGCTCCCTTTCCCTACTACTGTCCTCTCCCCCGGTTTGTGCCACTCTTCCCCTGTCCTCTCCTCCGGTTTGTGCTACTCGTCCCTTGCCCTCTGCTCCGGTTGCTCCCCTGTCCTCTGCTCCAGTTGCTGCTACCTCTGCCTCCGTGGACACTACTATCTCTACCTCTGGGGACGCTGGTCTCGGGCATCCTTTCGCGTCGCTCGAAATCATGGGCCTCTTCCATGGCTTCCCATGCTTCTTGCACCTATGAAGCTTCCCGCTGTTCTTGCTCTTGCCGTCGACGTGTAGCCCATTCCTCTACTTTTGCGATGTCCGCATAATATTGATTTATTGCTTCTTGCATATTTTGAACTTCTTTTTGAGTCTGATTGTGGCATTGCGTCATTTCGTTACTGCGAGCCTCTTAGTTCTCGCCGCTTCCTCTCTTGTGCGTCTGTTTAACGAGATTATAATATGCTGGATGGTCATTACAGAAAAATGTCGCACATCGTTGGTGGTGGAGTTATGTAATCGAAGTTCCTGTAGAAGCGTGATACAGACATTTGTTACTTCGTACATATGTTGTAGAAAATAATAAAACAACAGATTACTTACGTTCGGTACATCCATAATTTGATTGATGAGCAACAGGGCATTCAAACAGGTTTTCGAGCCACAGCTATAGTCATCAGTCTGCGTGGGCACGATCACCCGTTTGTGCTGGACTATATTTCCTAGATCATGTTCTAACAAAAGATGCTCTACACAGCATACAAGTTTTTACGCGGCACTACATACATAACCACTTGAGTCAGCAACACATTACAAAGAGACATTTCTTTCCAAATGTACCCAAATGGGACTTACGTTTTTACACGATCGTGAAACGCCCTCCTTTGCCCGGAGTTTGCGTAGTAAACAATCTTAGCTTCCATGTCAAATAACATCAGACTTCAATGATCACTACAAAGACACCATCAAAGATGAGGACAGATTCTAAATGCAACATGTTTTTTACAAGGCAAGAAAATACTCACGATTGATTGTACGCAGTGACCGGAAAGCGCGCTAGATCAAAGTTGACTCTACTAAACCAGTTCATCGGACTCAAAAAGAAAACTGAGTTGTTCTGTAGATAATGCGATATCAGCGGATCTATTACGTATACTGAACCTCAGGGGGAAGAAGCGAGACAGCGTGGCTAACATGAACAAATGCCAAAGATTAGACTTGAGGTATTTTAGCAGGCTGTCACTGCCACAAACCTGTGAGTCAATACCGAGCGAGTGGGGCAGCTATCGAATTCCATCTGCCACTGACTCGCTTGGTATTGACCCATGTCTTAACGGTAGTGAGACATTATAAAGAAAAACTTGAGGACTGCCGCAAAGACATGCGTCAATACCGAGTGAGTTAGTGGTGGATTCCAATTCCATAAGCCACTAACTCGCTTGGTATTGACCCATGTCTTTAAGGTAGTGAGCCATTATAAAGAAAAACTTGAAGACTCCCGCAAAGACATGGGTCAATACCGAGCGAGTAGTACCACTATCCAATTCCATAAGCCACTGTCTCGCTTGATATTGACCCATGTCTCGATAGAGACCCATTTAATGAACCAAACATGACTTTTAAAGAGCATGAGAATTACCACAAAGCAACGTTGACAACCTCATTCCTTGCGTTGGAGTTGGTGAAACTACACATGCACAGGAAGTCTAGATGATCGAGGTTGAAAATGCAGGCCTCCTCTGACCTTGCAGGCAGCTGTATCTCTACATGCAAAGGCATTGAGCTCAACAAAACTCTCAACTCCTCTTCATTATCTTTGTTGTTTTGCTCTAAAATAATTGACTCATCCGATACGTTGGATGGCCCTTGTGATGTAGAGCCTTGTGCTTGCCTTTCTTGAGCTGGCTCCCTAGCTGCCTCAGGCTCCTCCCTAATAGCCTCCCTAATAGCCACAGGCTCCAGATCATTTTCCTTTAATATTGGTTTCTCCATAGATGCCTCAGGCTCCACCCTGGCCTGCTCTTGCCCCTCATCATCCCTTACTGGTTGTGGATCCTCCATGACTTGCTCATTTTTGTGTCTAGCTGGCTCCTCGATAATTCTCTCTGTTTCTTCCTTGACTGCATCGGGGTCCACTCTGGCTTGCTCATGCCCCTCTGCAGCTATCTCAACCTGCCCATCTATGTCGTTTCTATCAACCCGTGATCGGGTCCTTCCGTTGTTTGTTTCAGCCCTAGACGGCTCTGTCTGTCGTGCACAAGGATGGAGAGGGGGGATGTTGAGAATATCCATGGTTCTACTATCCCGGATAGGCACTCGCTGAAGCAGGCCATCGTAGCGAAAACACAGCCTACTAAGAGTATCAAAATCCGGCAGCATGATAGTGATACCGTGTGCATGGGCAGCCAGGATATATCCATCGTTGAAGAATTCCAGGAGGTAGTCTTCAGCAATTTCTTGAAGGTAGAGTAGTGCACTGCTGGCCCATCGCATGCCCACTCTCCACTGCTCGCAAATCTCTCCGCACTACTCCCTAGAAAGGGAGACATGGAATAGCAGGTTGAACGTGTCGTTCTATCCTACGCAGCTCTTGCAATACACCTCTGTGCGCCTCATATCGGCATCTTCTTGCTTGAGAATTCAAAGATTCACTGGTTGCCCTCCTAGCCGTGGCCTTTACACGAGGCATCTCTACAAATAGCATAACACCAAAAGACAATTCATTTGTCAACACAATGGACTTCAGATTTCAGAAAAGGTTAGTACCAAGCGAATAGGTGCATAGGAAAGAGTTTTCCTTCCCATATTTGCTCGGTAGTGACCTCAGAAAAAAGTAATAGCAGACATCACTTATATTTTCAGAGGTCAGTACCAAGCGAATAGGTGCATAGGAAAGAGTTTGCCTTCCCATATTTGCTCGGTAGTGACCTAAAAAAATAATAATAGCAGACATCACCTATATTTTCAGAGGTCAGTACCAAGGAAATAGGTGCATAGGAAAGAGTTTGGCTTCCCATATTCGCTTGGTAGTGACCTCAGAAAATAGTAATAGCAGACATGACTTATATTTTCTGAGGTCAGTACCAAGCAAATAGGTGCATAGGAAAGAGTTTTCCTTGCCTTATTCCCTCGTTAGTGACCTCAGATATAGTAATAGCAGACATCACTTACATTTTCAGAGGTCAATACCAAGCGAATAGGTGCATAGGAAAGAGTTTGCCTTGCCTAATTCGCTCGGTAGTGACGTCAGAAAATAGTAATAGCAGACATGACTTATATTTTTTGAGGTCACTACCAAGCAAATAGGTGCATATGAAAGAGTTTGCCTTGCCTTATTCGCTCGGTACTGACCTTAGAAAATAGTAATAGCAGACATCACTTACATTTTCAGAGGTCAGTACCAAGAGAACAGGTTTGTATCCCCTGCAACAAAATACCTTATTTGCTTGGTAGTGACCTCAAAAAAGTGTACAAGCAAGAAAACAGGTTTGCATCCCCTACAACAAAATACCAATGTGAAGGAGACGTTTAAATCCATGCGGTCCTAACTGTCATGTCGTTCCCTCCCATCACCTCCCCTAATCTCGGGGGGATGGTACCATTGATTCTCTCTCCCACGTCCACCTCTCATGAAACCGCATGGCGGTACCACCCCTTACAGACCACTCACTCATAAGACAGAACCTAGGCTTTTCTTTTTAGGCATGTCCATCTAGTCTATTTAACCAGCAGTTGTTTCAGAACTTCCCTCGCAGAACAAATACAAGAAGCTTAGGATAGTGGTGATGCCTTTCCAAGGTATACTCCCGCAGCGCTAGCAGCACCGCATCCGGGCCCTCCTCTTGAGGTCCCCCCTTGGCCCTCCCTCGATGTTATCCTTAATGTTCTCGACCGACACAGCCCGGGAGTGGCTGCTGTCAACAGGAGAGTCAATTCTCGAGGTAAGCCACTGGTAATTATTTGATTTCTGCTCCCAATTTCCAAGCTCCTAGTTTAAAGAGCTTATTTTCTAAATGCTCTCTGCAGGATGCTAGCCTGAAGCTGCAGCAAATGCTGATCATCAGGCATAGGGTCTCAATCCTTAAAGACTCTCTGGAAGCAAGAAGGCCTGAAGACATGCAGCGATTGCTCGCCGAGAATGGCTTTGTAGAGGCTATTTTTAATTGGGTACAGGAGATGAAGGATGAAGTGCTTGAGCTAGCCGGAAAATATGAGGAAGCCATTAACTTTGCCAACAGGCTTCAGGAAGAGATAGTCTGGTTGTGAAGGAAAAGGACTACATGGTTATTGCGAACCCTAAACCCCCGGAAATTAGTAGGCCACTCTTTGTAAAGTCTGAAGTGTTTTCTAACTCAAAACCCGGTGCTAAGTTGTAATTTTGTTTCTTTCTTATAAATTCAAAACGCGTATTTGGAAAAAAAAAACCCTAAATCCGCAACAAACAGGGTTTACCTTCCCCTTATTTGCTTAGTATTGACCTCTATACTAGCAGACATCACTTAAATTTTCTTTTGGTCAGTACCAAGCAAATAGGGGCATCCAACTAAGTGACCTTCCCTTATTCTCTTGGTACTGACCAAGGACGATGGTCAGTACCAAGCGAACAAGTGCAGCAAATAGGGTATACCTTCCCTTATTCGCCTGGTACTGACTACACAAAATACAAGTGCATAGAAGGGTAGTAAGTAGCATACCGATTCACTCTGTGTAGAGTTCCACGTCACTGAAGCACTGCAAAACAAGAGTAAGCAAAGGAGGATGCGTGAGAGTAAGAGGTGATGGAGTTTGCTTACCGCGTAGCGTCGATGTGGGTAGAGTTAATTAGAATGATGCGCAGTAGAGGACGCGAAAAGAGGCAGAATAGTTGAAACTTAAGATGTTTGGCGGGCGTACTGCCTCAACTTAGAATGCTTACCTCGGGGAGGGTGACAACTTCACTTATGCGCGAGATTATGGTTGGTAAATCGTACTGCATGGGAATCTGAGACCATTTATTACTGGTTGTCCTTGTGAGCGCAACCCACGTGCCTTTTTTGAGTGACCATTTAGGGTGAGACAGACGCCAATTGCCCTTGCAGTCGCCATCTCCATCTCCAAGTGGAACAAACAGATTGCCACTTCCTTTGCCTTTTTTGCACTCTTCCCCTTGGCCAGCTCTTGTGATCCTGCGTTTAGAGTTAGACACCGATAGCCCTTGCATTCGCCATCTCCATATCCAAGTATAACAAATAGATCGCGATTGCCTTTTCATTTTCTGCACTCTTCGCCTTGGCCACTTCTCGTAATCCTGCGTTGAGAGTCAGACGCCGATCGCCCTTGCAGTTGCCATCTCCATGTCCAAGTAGAACAAACATATTGCCATTGCCTTTGCATTTTCTGCACTCTTCCTCTTGGCCACCTCTCGTGATCCTGCGTTGAGCGACCTCCACTGGGTCGAGTCTTTTGCTTCCGCATCGCCACCTTATGGTTCTTGTTGTTGTAGCCTGCGACATCACCATCCAAATCGTCACCATTGGATATTGCAGAGACAGGTTCTTTCTCCCTCCCTCTCCCCTTCCTGTGTGTTGTTAACTGTGTGCGCACCAAAGCCACTGCGTTAGGATAAAATTAAAAGTTTCAAACCGCATGCATGGTTGGAATAAATGCTCCTTATGTGACCGTACCGCATGCATGGTTGGAATAATTACTCCTTATGTGACCGTGCCTGAGTTTGGGCATAGTGAGTGAGTAGGCCTATAAATCTATCACTGATAACATTAAATGCTCTGTTATTATCCACCTGTTCCAAATGCTTGGGTCACAGGATAGAACCAAGCAAATAGGGCCCTTCAGAAATTCTTGGGCCCCTATTCGCTTGGTTCTGACTCAAGAGCCGTCCCCTTTTATGACATTAGCGCATGGGACAGAACCAAGCGAATAGGGCCCTTCGGAGATTCTTGGGGCCCCTATTTGCTTGGTTCTTACGCAAGAGCCGTCACCTTTTATGACATTAGCGCACGGGACAGAACCAAGCAAAAAGGGCCCTTCGGAGATTCTTGGGGCCCCTACTTGCTTGGTTCTGACTCAACTAACGTCATCTCTAATGACATTATCACAAGACATGTCACGGGAACCGAATAATAGAGATCGATAGCAAAAGATAGAGAAAGAGATCTTTGTATTGATGAATCTTTGTAGAGTTTTGATACAACATAGGAGCAAAATATATGGGCGCACTCCGTTGTACGGAGCTCGAACCTCTCGACCACCCCCGAGCTTCAGTTCGCTTGCATGCAGCGTCTCACTTGCACTCGCACTCGCACTCGCACTCGCAGAAGAAGAGATCGGTGAATGATCCCCAAACGCACCACCCGTCGTGCTTTTATCCTTCTTTTCCTCGAAAAGCGTGCACTATTTTCGTACCAAGTATACCTGCGAGAATAATATAAGAACGTGATCGCTAAGCGATCCGTAAAGGTTAGATTTCTATCATGACACTTTGCACAGATCCTGTTTCACACATTGATTTCTGCATCGCCTACAAAATAGCCAAAAGAACATACTCGTGCAACCAATTCAACATGATAATCAAAGTAAAAAACATAATTATATACCTTCATAATCTCAATTTCCATACTCTACCATGAAGAAACAATCCACTTTTTGGTTGATAGCAGAGAGAACTATATGATGTTTTAGGTCTGTCTGTCCCTGTGTACATTACACTGTTGCTGCCTTCTGTTTGTTTTTATCATAACTTTTACAAACAAACTCAAAACAGAGCAATCCAGGTACTCAAAACGACGGGAATAGATCTGGTCTACAAGGCAACGTGGACAGAATTGCAAAAAATGTCTCTGTTTGACTAAAAACGCAACTTTTAAGTCGCGACTCATAAAACCTCTATTTTTGGGTATCCACTACTTTTACAACTTATTTTAAGCCTACCCATGCATTTTAAGCTAAAACACATAAATATAAAACATTGATATTAATAAAAATCTCAATTTTACTATTCATAGACAGACTATCTGTTATTCATTAATCTTTATCAAATCCGTCTTTAGTGTATTATTTAAAAAAAAGAATATATGTTCTCTCTTAATATTTCAACTCATTCGTATAAGCTCTATTTAATAGACTATTCAACAATCTTTCAAATCGTGCTAACGAAAGATATGCCCTAGCCTGCTACATTCTTTTCGACTTTAAGAACTTCAAATATTAGTTCTATTACATTCTCCCCTTATCAAAATTAACTCAGTCCTCAGAGTTGGTCTAAAGAGAGAAAAATTCTCTTTGCAAAACACTAAGATCAACCCATGATGCATCCTCTACTGGATAGTTCTTCCACTTAACCAAAACTTTCACAATGTCTCTATTTCTCATATGTTTAAAACGCCTATCTAGTACTATGTCTGATTCTACAGTCAATGGTCTGTCATCTTTCAACTTAGAGTTGTCCTCTAAAACATGATGCACATTAGGAACATACTTATTCAATAAACTCACATAGAATATGTTGGAGCTATATATGGCTCACTCTACTGAACTTGGTCTCACCTATATATTTGTATCTTGTCCTCAATATGAATCAGTCTTTGGGAGCGTATATGGTGTGTCTCTTGTCTCGTCTCTCTCTCTTTCTCTCTACATCTCAACATGGTATCAGAGCGGTAACGATCACGCGCCGATTCAATTCATGGTGACAACAGTATGTGTATGCGATTCGCATGTAAGATTCAAAATTGTTACAAATTTTATTTTTGAGCGTTGATTCTTGTTAACTGTGGTTGTTTTGTGTTAAGAAGAATATGATTAGTGTTTTATGTGGCGTTTATTTATAATCAATCTAATCGTTGATTACGTTTTCTTGTTAATGACACCCTGAACTTCATCTCAATTTTTCTTGCTGTTCTGCTCAAAATTTGGAGAAACGGAAAAAGCGCAATGGCATATTTCATTCAAAACTTGTTCGTCTCCTCGAGCTCTTCGATTTGAGTTCTAGGTTTGCGTCAATCGGAGTTCGCAGCAGAAAGTTATGCTGTTTTTACTGCAATAGAGCTTGACGCAGCTTTCTTCGTCCTACTTCTTCGTGAAGCGTCCGCGATCGTTTTTCTTATTTTGGCGTTAACATTTTCGAGAAGATTTAGCTTTTTGCTATTCGTATTGTGGCCGTCAATCTTGCGTCTCACGCCACTCTATTTTGAGGACTCGTTTATTATTAACGTCTCCTTTACCCTGTCTTTTTTGGGTGACGTCTCTCACATCTTTGGACGTTCCTTGAGCATCCTTCTTACGTTTATCGTTGACAGAACGCAGTACTCATATCTCTCTCATTCTCAATTGCGGCCTTCACCATATATGGTGTGCAGATTCTGCGATCTTATCTTATACGTCTTCTCGCAACAAGATATGGCTATGAATATTCTCGTCAACGGCTTTCCTTCTGGCCAACGTTCTATTCCTCCTTTCCAAGGTCAAGGATTTCCAGGCTGGAAAGCAAAGATGTTGTTAATTCTTGAAGGCAATGAACTCTCCGATGTTGTTCTTGGAAATCGTGTTTGTCCGCCTCAGCCTGTTGATACGGATAATGATAATGTGCTTATCACTGAAGGACCTATATTTGAAGATTGGAATGTTGCCTATACGGATTGGCAATGATGTGATTAAGCAGCTCGTCGATATATTCTTTCTGCTCTTACTGATTCCCTTTTGCTTGATATGTATAAACTGCCTACTTCCCATGACGTATGGAAGTACCTTATTGCAAACTTTCAGAAGAAATCTGTTATAGAAAACTTTATTTTAGAGGGTTGCTTAACAAGTTACAATATGAAGTTGGTACTGCCATGACGGGACATATTGAGTCTTTCAAATCTATTATTAATCAACTTGCTGCTGCCGGTGATCCTGTTCCACAAAAGCAACTGATTACACTTCTCCTTGATACGGTGAAGGACTCTTCTTATGATAACATTGTTACTGTTCTCTCTAATAAAGATGGTCTTGATTTCGACCAAGCTTGCATGTCTTTAATTGAATACTCTCAACGTCAAGAACGTCGGAATGCTGGTCACGATACAGCTATGATTTCACAAGAGGAGACTGAGTCACAACAGATGGAACGTGCTTTTTATGCTCGAAGGCGTCCATTTCAATGAGGAAACCACAGAGGTGGCCGTCGGGGTAATATTTTCTCTCGTCTCAAATTTCCTAATAAGCAATGTTCTTACTGCAACAGAAATGGCCATACTGAAGATGATTGTTGGGCACGTCAATATGATGAAGAACACAATATTACCACAAAACAACCACGTTGATCTAGAGACTCTTCTTCTTCTTCTTGTGAATATTGCGGACGATCTGATCATCCCACTCATATGTGCTATAAGCGTCGATTTGACATAGATCGGAATAGAGCATATGCTACTGAACATCGAAACAACATTGTACCAGAAACAAGATGCGTCCTATGTTCAGTTGCTCCAGACAGAATACTTCATGTACGTGATGGATCACTTTTTATTGTCGATTCTGGTGCTACAGGAAATATGACATATCAGTCTAAGTGGCTCCATAACTATCATCCACTGCCAGTTTGACGTGTTGTTTATCTTGCTGATGATACTACTTGTCAAGTAAAGGGTATTGGAGACTTATATCTTGGTACCTTATCTTCTTCCACTCGAATTTTGCGAGGAGTATTACATGTACCATATCTTCAACGTAATCTTCTTTCAATTGCTAGACTTGTTGATCTTGGTCTGTTTGTTGGATTTGATTATACCAAATGCCGAATTGAGAAAGATGGACAGACTATAGCCACTGCTCCTCGAAACGGTAATTTATTTGAACTCTCTCTCAACGATGCTGTAGCAAATATTGTCACTGCTCCAGGTGATCATGATTGCAAAGTATGGCATCACCGTTTTGTTCATGCTGATTTCTCAAAACTCCTTGATCTTCAACGTCGTGATCTTGTTCATGGCATGGATCTTAAAGCCCATCCCCATATGGGAATTTGTGAATTTTGTGCTCTTGGGAAACACAATCGTAAACCCTTTCCTCTTTCAAATACAACTCATTCTCATGACATCTTGGATCTTGTTCATACTGATATATGTGGACCTCTACCTTCTTCAAGATCACAATATCGCTACTTCATTACTTTCATTGATGATTTCTCAAGGTATACGACTGTATTTCTACTTAGACAAAAATCTGAAGCCTTATCTGTTTTCAAACAATTCCACAAGGCTGCGGAACTTCAAACTGGTCGTCGCCTTAAGAAGCTTCGTAGTGACAATGGAGGCGAATATGTTTCTCGAGAGTTTGTGAGTTACTGTGCTGACACTGGAATTCATCATGAACACACTATTTCATATTCGCCTCAACAGAATGGTGTTGCTGAACGAAAGAATCGCACTATTCTCAATGCTGTAAGATGTATGTTGATTCATTCTGGCTTATCTCGTGTTTTCTGGGCTGAAGCTACTTTGACAGCAACATTTATTCAGAATCATCTTCCTACTACTGCACCCTCTAGTAAGATACCCATCACAGCATGGACAGGTGACATTCCTTCTGTATCTCATTTTCGAACCTTTGGATGTATTGCTTATATTCATGTTCCCAAAGAAACACGAACAAAACTTGATGCTCCTGGTCTTAAAGTTATTTTTATTGGATATTCTGACACTTCCAAAGGCTACAAATTCTATGACCCTTCCTCCAAGAAAGTAACTGTGAATCGTGATGCTACTTTTAATGAACAGCTTATGGGAGGCTCATGGTCCATGGATGATTCTGATGATACTAAATCATTGCTTCAGGCTTTTCCATTTCTTTCAGAAGATGAAACACTTCCTATAGAGCAACTTTCCTCCTCACAACCATCCATTCCAAATGTTGCCAATGATGATATTGATATTTTTGTTGATCTGCCTATTGATTTTGAACATGGCTCATGTCATGTTTATGATGACGATATTGCTGATAATGCTTTTTCTACTTTTGAAGATCCCGTTACTTATGATGAAGCTATCTCTTCACCACAAAAGGATCAATGGCAAGAGGCTATGGAAGCAGAGTACGATTCTCTTACCTCTAAAGGTACATGGATACTAACTGAATTACCTCCTGGTCGTACAGCTATTAAATGTAAGTGGGTGTATAAAACAAAAGTAAAAGCAGATGGATCTTTTGACAAGTTCAAGGCGCGTTTAGTTGCAAAAGGTTACTCCCAAGTAGCTGGTGTTGATTATCAAGAGACTTTTTCACCAGTTGTTCGCATTACAAGTGTTCGAGTTTTATTGGCATTTGCTGTTCAATTTGATTTAGAAGCTTATCAAATGGATGTGCGAACTTCTTTTCTTAATGGTGACTTGGAAGAGGAAATTTATATGGAACAACCAGAAGGGTTTGTTATTCCAGGTAAAGAAGACCTTGTTGCTCAACTCCATAAGGCACTATATGGTCTCAAACAAGCTTCGCGAGCCTGGTATACAAAATTTGATCTTTTTCTCACCTCTAAAGGATTCATCTCTTGCTCGTCAGACCCCAACTTATACATAAAACGCAAAGGTAGCAGTTTTGTGATTCTTGCTCTTTATGTGGATGATACCATCCTTGTTTCCAATGATTTGGGATTTCTTCAGCAAGTAAAAAAATTTATTGTCTTCTGCATTCGATATGGTGGATCTTGGAGAGATTCACTCTTGTCTTGGCATTCAAATCCAACGGAACCGTACAAAAGGTATTTTATTCCTTCGACAGTCAAAGTTTATTGCAGATACTATTCAAAAATTTGGTATGGAATCTGCACATTCAGCCAACACACCTTGTCTTGCGAGCTCTACGAAGAATACTTCTGACAATGGCGGTAAACTTGTCACAAATCAACCTTATGCTAACTTGATTGGATGTCTTCAGTTTGTTGGCATGAACACTCGTCCTGATATTCTGTTCGTTGCTAACTATCTTGGACAACATCTTGCATGTCCTTCTCTTAAGCATTGGTCTGCTGCAAAGCGTGTATTGAAATACTTGAAAGGCACTACAGATTTTGGTTTAGTCTATCGACGACAACTCACATCGGATTCTATGCAATCTCTTTCTCTTTTGGGTTACACAGATGCAGACTGGGCAAGCTCACATTTATCTATGCGATCTACTAGTGGAAATTTCTTCTTTATAAATGGTTGTCTTGTTTCTTGGACCAGCAAGAAACAACGTTGTGTTGCAGTTTCTACGACTGAGTCAGAATATGTTGCGGCATCACTTGCAGCTCGTGAGTTGATTTGGCTTCGACAAATGCTGGTTGATATTGGTCACTCTCCTCTTTCTAGCACACCCTTGCGGTGTGACAACCAAAGTGCTATTAGTCTTGCAAAAGACTATGTTCAACATAATAAGTCAAAGCACATTGCTGTCCATTATCATTATGTCAGGTATGAAGTACGCAAGGGAACCATTATGATTGAACACTATCCAAGTGACCAGATGATTGCAGACATTTTGACCAAAGGCCTCAATGAGTCACGTTTCATCCTCTTACGCTCGGAGCTTGGAGTTGCTTCGGCCTCACTCTTTCTAGATTAGCTTCTTTTCTATTGTAATAGCTTTGTACATATGACATTGTAATCTTTTAGGTACCATGCACTATGCACACTCCACATTTGCACCTTGTGATATCTAAGTCACTTGAATATTTGTACATAGATGCACAATTCACTTTCACATCATCACCACTGGCTCATATTTCACATTGTATAGGGGCTTGGGTTTTTCCCTTGAACTCCCCAAGGGTTTTCTCATCCAAAGCTAGAGACCTTTGTTTGAGTGGGGGTGTTGGAGCTATATATGGCTCACTCTACTGAACTTGGTCTCACCTATATATTTGTATCTTGTCCTCAATATGAATCAGTCTTTGGGAGCGTATATGGTGTGTCTCTTGTCTCGTCTCTCTCTCTTTATCTCTACATCTCAATAGAATACATGATGCACTTTAACATGAGAAGGCAATTCCAATTTGTAAGCTAATGAACCAATGCGCTTCAAAATTTTAAATGGACCAACAAATCGTGGAGACAATCTTCTATCATTTCCAAGAATCAAATGAGACTTCTCAGGAATAACCTTTAAAAAACCATATCACCAGTTGCATACTCCACAACACGATGTTTCTTGTCATAATACGGTTTATGTCTGTTTTGAGATTCTCTAATATTCCCCCTGATTTTAGCCGACTCGCTATCCATTTTCTCAAGCATCTCACGTGAGAGTTCTACCTTATTCCTCGAATTAAGAAAATGAATAGGTGTAGGATAGTTATAGCCATACATTGCCTCAAATGGAGTCATCCTAATAGATGAATGATATGAACTGTTATATGCAAATTCAACCACCAAAGGCAAATATTCATTCCAATTAGATTGGTTTTCATTGACAGACATTTGTAACATATCTTCTAAAATACGATTCACTCTCTCCGTTTCCCCATCTGTTTGAGGATGAAAAGCAGTAGACATGCGTAACTGGGTACCTATAGAGTCAAAAGTCGCTCTCCAGAAATGAGAAGTGAACTTAGAATCTCTGTCAGACACTATGCTCTTGGGCATGCCATGCAAACGAAATATCTCTTTTATAAACAAGTATGCAATGGTCAATGCAGTATAAGTTATTTTTACAGGAAAGAAGTGAGCTTGTGTTGTGAGTCTATCTACCACCAGAAAGATTGAATCATACCCTCCACGAGTAGTAGGAAGTCTAATGATAAAGTCCATGGATATACACTCCCACTTCTGTAAAGGAATGTCTAAGGGTTGAAGGTCACCAGGCATCCTCTTATGCTCAATCTTAACTTGTTGACATTGAAAGCACTCACACACATAATTCTTAACATCCAATTTCATACGCAGCCAAAAGAATAAGGTTTTAATCTTTTCATATGTCTTATTTAATCCAGGATGACCAGAAAAAGGTGAATTATGGCACTCATGCAGAATTTGACTCTTAAAAGAAGAATTTGCAGGAATACACAAGCGGTCATAAGAATACAGATTTCCCTTATACAAGTGATATCTGTTTTCATACATCTCACCAATATTCTCAGGCAAGAATTTCAAAATAGGCATATAAAAGGAATCATTTTCAACTTCAGCATGTATCTCATCAATCAAATTGGATCGCACAACAGTCAACAGATTACACATGGGCCTACGACTCAATGCATCTGCAACTTTATTTTCTTTTTCACACAAATACTTCAAATCAAAGTCATACTCAGCCAGCAATTCAATCCATCTTCTTTGTCTGTTATTTAACAATGGCTGAGTGAAAATATACTTCAAGTTTTGATGATCAGTACGCAATTCAAATTTTACACCAAGCAAGAGATGACGCCAATGCTTCAATGCATGAACAACAGCAAGCAATTCTAGATCATGTGTTGCATAGTTCAATTCATGTCGTCTTAATTTCCTAAACTCATATGCAACCACTCTTCCTTCTTGTGTCAAAACACAACCTAATTGTTCACCACTAGCGTCAGAGGACACAACAAATGGTTTGCCCATCTTAGGAACTTTTAAAACATAATTTTCCGCTATTTTAGCCTTCAAGGTCTCAAAAGCAGTCTCACAGCTAGAAGTCCACACAAAACCCTTGTCTTTCTTGGTCAATTCGGTCAAAGGACTTGCTATCTTAGAGAAATCTTTAAGTGTGCTCTCTCATATTGTGCTAGACCCATAAAGCTTCTTACATCTCTTACTAACAGTCTTAACTTTATCAAGATCAATGTGAATCCCCTCTTTAGAAATCACTCTTCCCAAATACACAATCTGATCCTTTGCAAAAGAATACTTACTTGCTTTGGCATACAATTTATGTTCACGCAAAACCTCAAATGTTTTCTTTAAGTACAATGCATGATCTTCTTCATTCGTAGAATACACAAAAATATTATCCAAGAATACCAGAATGAAGTCATCAAGATACGGGTAAAAAATATTATTCATTAAGCACATGAAAGTTGTTGGTGCATTAGTCAAACCAAAAGTAAGAACTGTAAATTCATAATGTCCATAACGTGTACGAAAAGAAATCTTTGGAATGTCCTCGACCTTGATACGGATTTGATGGTAGCCAGAACGAAGGTCAACCTTTGAAAATATTGTGGCACCACTCAAATGACTAAGTAGTTCATCTATGTGAGGAAGAGGATATTTGTTCTTAATGGTCTTTTTGTTTAATCCCCTATAGTCGATGTATAACCTATATGTACCATCCTTTTTCTTTTTGAATAACACAAGACTACCCCAAGGAGATACACTAGGCTTAATGAAACCCTTTTTTCAAAAGATCATCAAGTTGTATCTTGAGCTCTTTAAGCTCATCAATATTGAACCTGTATGGAGCTCTTGAATAAGGTGTTGCTCCTGGATATAGATCTATGGCGTGGTCTACCGCTCAAGGCAGAGGCATACCAGGAAGATCGTCTGGAAACACATCCTTAAATTCATGTAAGAGATCCTCTATAAATTCTGGATTTGTCTCTTTATGTTTATCCCCAGATTCTTCTTTAATCTCATTAGCAAACACAAGCAATGTCTCACACTCTTATCTAAGTCACCTTATCAATTCCATTGCCAAAAATAGATTTAGAATCTCTTTCTTTCCACAAAGAGTGTGACTTATCATCATCAAATGATTAAAGATATATTTTTCTTTCTTAACAATCAATCAAAACATGATTTTCAATGATCTAATTGATACCAATGATAACATCATGCATATCAATGTTTATGTTATAGAAATAATCTTTATGATTTCGACTCTTCAAAGAAAAAAAAACAATTTTTCTACTAACTCTTTCGTGAAACTATTATTACCACTAGTTAAATCCACAAGTCTTTTAACTTCTCGATTTAATTTCAAGTTTAATTTCTCAATCAATTTAGACGATAAGAAGCAATGAATACTATCCAAATCAATTAAGAAATTCAAATTTTAATCTCAACTTCTACGCATAAATTCGATCTCACAGAAGCTTTCAAAGGACGTATCAAAGACATAAAACATCACAAAGAAGGGGTAGATGACTTACCTTTATCGTACGCATCGCCAAAAGTCTCCAATTGAGCCATCTTGGTACGTATTGTCTTATCGATCACCTTGCTCGAGCATTCGAAAGTCTCGTGGTCGTGTTCTCGATATTGAAAGTATAATCCCAATCTTTGAGTTCTTCAATCCACGCTTCTAAATCTTCGCATATCTTTCTTATGCCATCAAACTCTTTAAGCTTAGCCTTCGTTAAGAATGATTTGGTTGTCGCTTCTCCCATATCGTCATCGTTTCTTTTGGCGGTACCCCAGTGCCACCACGATGATTATTGTTTCCAGGTGGATTAGCATGGTTTTCACCTTCATGTTGGCCATCAAGGTCTACATAGATATCAAGCTCTCGTGCTACTTTGCCCCGTAGAGCCTCAACACACTCCCGATTTGCAATTTTCAGATCTTCTCATAGTCACCGAATCAGGTCTTCTTGCTCCTTCATCCTCCTCTCGTATCCTTCCATGTCCAGAATCAACTGCTTGCTCTGATACCAATTGTCACGGGAACCGAATAATAGAGATCGATAGCAAAAGATAGAGAAAGAGATCTTTGTATTGATGAATCTTTGTAGAGTTTTGATACAACAGAGGAGAAAAATATATGGGCGCACTCCGTTGTACGGAGCTCGAACCTCCCGACCACCCCCGAGCTTCAGTTCGCTTGCATGCAGCGTCTCACTCGCACTCGCACTCGCAGAAGAAGAGATCGGTGACTGATCCCCAAACGCACCACCCGTCGTGCTTTTATCCTTCTTTTCCTCGAAAAGCCTGCACGATTTTCGTACCAAGTATACCTGCGAGAATAATATAAGAACGTGATCGCTAAGCGATCCGTAAAGGTTAGATTTCTATCATGACACTTTGCACAGATCCTGTTTCACACATTGATTTCTGCATCGCCTACAAAATAGCCAAAAGAACATACTCGTGCAACCAATTCAACATGATAATCAAAGTAAAAAACATAATTATATACCTTCATAATCTCAATTGCCATACTCTACCATGAAGAAACAATCCACTTCTTGGTTGATAGCAGGGAGAACTGTATGATGTTTTAGGTCTGTCTGTCCCTGTGTACATTACACTGTTGCTGCCTTTTGTTTGTTTTCATCATAACTTTTACAAACAAACTCAGAACAGAGCAATCCAGATATTCAAAACGACGGGAATAGATCTGGTCTACAAGGCAACGCGGACAGAATTTCAAAAAACATCTCTATTTGGCTAAAAACGCAACTTTTAGGTCGCGACTCATAAAACCTCTATTTTTGGGTATCCACTAGTTTTACAACTTATTTTAAGCCTACCCATGCATTTTAAGCTAAAACACATAAATATAAAACATTGATATTAATAAAAATCTCAATTTTACTGTTCATAGACAGACTATCTGTTATTCATTAATCTTTATCAAATCCGTCTTTAGTGTATTATTTAAGAAAAAGAATATATGTTCTCTCTTAATATTTCAACTCATTCGTATAAGCTCTATTTAATAGACTATTCAACAATCTTTCAAATCGTGCTAACGAAAGATATGCCCTGCTACATTCTTTTCGACTTTAAGAACTTCAAATATTAGTCCTATTACAAGACAGAACCAAGTGAATAGGGCCCTTCAGAGATTCTTGGGGCCCCTACTCGCTTGGTTCTGCTCAGCTAACGTCACCTCTTATGACATTAGCGCACGAGACAGAACCAAGAGAATAGGGTCCTTCGGAGATTCTTGGGGCCCCTACTCGCTTGGTTCTGACTCAACTAACGTCACCTCTTATGACATTAGCGCACGGTATAGAACCAAGAAAAAAGAGACATTGAGAGGTACTCGAGGCTCAATATTTGCTTGGTTATGACACCAAATAGTTTTGGCTTTTTTTTTCTTTCAGTCATGGGGATCATAGTCCTAGAGACAGAAGTTAGCGAGGATACTTTGTGAAGAAAAACTATTCATGTTCTTATATAATGCCCGTGCTCATCCCCGTGCACCAGAACTATCAAGAAAGTTCAATGCAGATTTTTCTATACAGAGGATTATAGATTGCTCATTTGAGTACCTACAAACCCATTTGCAACAGTATGAGGCAGTCACTTCTGATCATTCCATGACAATTGATGGCATGAGATATGTACACCCAGCCGACCTCGACCCTGACAAGAGTGCTTCAAGGAGACTAAATCATTGTCTAGAAAAGTGTCCCTCAATGCACTGCTTGTACAAGATAGGTGTATGAAGCACTTCAAAAAGTGTTGCTTAGTGGAATTCTACCATGGGTTTGTCGGTCACCTATACTTGCAGACAGATGGTGAGTCAGAGACTTCCTAGTCAACAACTTTCAGTAGTTGTCCATTGGCGCCGGAGGAAGAGGTAGAGGATGTGGAGGTTCAATTCAACCCAGAAGAAGAGCGGGTAGAGGTACTAAAGGAAACATTTGATACAGGCTTAACTCTTGTTTCTCTTGCGGATGCAGCAATAGGGTGCAAGCAAGAAAGTCCAAGTAAGGAAGTGACTTTGCCTCTGAATTGTGCTCCCAGCTTTGCTATGGTGGGTGACACCCACTATGTTATGCTCACAAATATCATGCATGAGCTCAATATACGGGAGGAATACTACCTAGCGGCAATTGCAAATTTTTGTGAGGCAGACATGGGGTTTGTGGACGATGATGGAGTGGACCAACATCTTATTGCTGACACAGCTGTCCGCGACTCACTGTTCACTTCTGGTGGCAACTAATCAAAGATACGTTCAATGAAGCGAAGTCCGGAGAGGCCAATTTTCTAACAGATGAGCAGTTTGAATCGACAACAAAACAACTCGGCTTGGAAAACATGGGTAGGCATGTGGCACCCAAAGATTAGGTAATGAATAGTCAGTCTATTCACTTGTGGGGGAGGTCGATGCTGAAAATGGATGAGAATCAGATGGTAACACTAGTCGTGCATTTAGATGGTATTAGAGATGGCCGAGTGATAAAATATCATGATCATTTTTTTTGCTGCCAGGTGCTAGTGTATGACGATAGTTTCCTTAGAACAGCGGGAGGCTCACGGCAAGGGCTTGTCACTGGAGTCCAGGGCAAGGATGTGGCGTTGTCTCACTACATCAGGCGTTTCAACCACAAAAAGGTTTGTAGAAACAATTCAAGTCTCAGAAATTGTACTCATCTCACTTACGGCCCATAAATTCATTACAATTTTTATGTAGATCATAATCTACCACAAGGAATACTCCGATGACAATGCAAAGTTCCCACTATTTGCAATGAAAGTTATTACAAGATTGTGTGGTGGGCACCCCCTCCCACTAAATGCAAAAAGACTAATTCTGATTGATAAACACTTTGCTCTACGAATATTTGGCATTGGGTATGGGTGTCAAGCACTCAGAGCCCCCTATTTCATGTCCTACACAGCTCAGGCTCTAGCTGCAGGGGTTGAAGACCAGAAAATCTTAGATCCATACAACAAGCGGTTTTTTATGAGGGAAAGAAGAGGCTTGATGCTCGTGGGGATGCTGCCATCAACAGAGGAACGAGCTCATCTATAGAGCTTGCACATCGAAGAGATACAAAGTGAGGAAGAAGGAGGTGCATCGAAGAGGATAAAAACAATGGGCTTAGGTCCATCTTCTCCCACTCCTGACTCGTGACCGTTGCCACCTCGCATGGCGCTCCACCGCATTTGAAGCTCCCTAAGCCATCTGTTTCTTCTCTTTGCGGATGTGTTGTAAAGATCGTGTAATTTCTGAACTCTTAAGAAGCTCCTTCTACCTTGCTCTATGAATTAGTCGTCTATAAGTCCGTTGGTGTAACTCTAATAGGCTATTGGCCTTTTCTTTTCCTCCCCCATGTCTAGTGTGCTTAAAATAACTTGTTCTTTCCATGTAGTGGGTTTTTTCCATGCCTTGTGTGGACCAAATTGATAGTGAGCAGTATGTCTTGGCAAAATATGGACCATGGTTGAACAGTATGTGCTGCATTGAAATAAAACAAAATGGTCAGTAGAGTACAATTTAAAATTTTGTTTTGTATACGTAGAATGCCAACCCACCATGTAATGTGTGATATGTTGCCCACCCCACCTTGTAAGGTAAGCCTTTTTTCAATCCAACAAGGTTTCTTGAAATGATGTGAGCTTACTTTGGTCCCAAGAATGCTGCTCAACGTAATGGAAAATTTTATCTAGTGATTTCCACACGTTCGCCGTGTGATTTTGGATTGCCCCACCACCACCAGCATTGTCTTTAACCACTTTATGTAACTGTTTCCATTTGTTGAACAGGTTTCTCCTTTCTTCTCTATCTGAATCTTTGAGGCTAAACCCAAGAAACCTTCTTGCCTTCACTCCCCCTATCGATGCTTTCCTTGGTACCTTGTACCGACTTTGAGACATCTTAGGGTCCTCTTCGATTTTGACATTGCCTGCTTGCAAACCAATGTCTGAGAGCACTCCCTCTAATTCTTTGATCACTCTTTTCGACTCACTCTCTGGCTTTAATTTCCATGCAAAATATATGTACAAATGAACCACCTTTTCAATTATTCGACAGAGTGCATGAAGTGTACAGACGTGAACTCTACTCAAAGGAATATCAAGCACCGATTTAAAAGTTTTATCTTGAAGATGTATATTGGGAGCTCTATTCCATTGCACACTCTCAAGTGATTGTGCATTAGCCATGCAATATAAGCATGGATTTTCCACAGCTGCTACGTGTGTTATGTTGTACATACACTTAAGAGTCCTTAAGTCACCTGCCATGTGCCATTCCACTATGTAGTCACCAAATCCTTCCATTGAAAGAACGGCTCCGTTTCTTTGTTCACTGATGATAGAAGGAATTTGGGTTTGACTAAAAACCCAATCGAGGATTTCAAAATTTTCCTTATCAACCTACAGTGAGAAACGAAAACACCAAATCAACAACCAAATAATCAATATTTTTGTTATCATAGAGTGAACGAAGTATACCTGAAATGATCCTAGAGTTAGATTGTTGTTTTCTGATTGCACGCTGAAGTATCGTGGATCCTCTTTCGTTATTAATGGATCCAGAGCTCTGTTCATGAGGGTAATGGTGACTCTCTCCAGCTTCTTGTTCTTCAAGACTTTGCACTCGTCTAGCTTCAAAACAAACTTGAGAATCCCACCGCACTCATCTCGACTAATGTCAAAGAAGTGAACTGCATACCTTTGCAAAGCTTCAATATCAACGAAGAGGTTGTTGTTCTCGTTAAACTGTACCTCTCTACCGTCCTTGCTTAAGAACGTTGCTTCAATATGGAATGGTGACCCAAGTTTTTCAAACACCTCATCGTTTACGTGCCGACGAGCAGCCTTTGCATGTGATGGCTTTGGCAGCAATGATCCTCTCTATAGCTTATTTTGAGACTTTTTAGCTAATGCTTTGAAGAGTGCCCTGTATCCCATCTGCGAGATGCCACTCTCATCAAGTATTGCTTGCACTTCCATTGGTTCCAGCCGATTCTCGTTCATGAAGGAGGTAAGTAGCCTCTCTTTCAACTTACAAATTTTTTTATGAGTTATCATCTCTTCAACTACTTCTTTTGGAACTAGACGTCTGTAATGCACTCCAGCATTGAAGCCTGCACCGCTCAAGTTTGCATGCAGTAAAGACCTGCCAAAAAAGAACCATGAGTTATGATCATGTATAGGAAAGTAAGTGTATCCATTTCTTAATGAAGAACATTGCAAAAACAAACTTTGAGTTACCTTAAAGCTCGTATTCATTTTTTCAGGCCACCACTACCAACCTTCATGTTCTCAATGTTGCACAGATCTCTTTTTCTTTTCCGACTACCAAGCACGGTGTCTTTCTCTTACAAACTTGTGATCTTCTTCTCAAGGCCTTGGATTGTCTCTCTGTTTGATGAAACCTTTTGAGAGCATGCTTCATTAAGTTTCTTCAGCTGCATGTTCTCCATCGCCAGGAAGTTCCTTTGCCTTTCTGCATTCAATCCTCTCATTTCCAAATGTTCGGTGTATCCCAATAGCCCATCCTTGCCATCGCTTGTGAAATGTAAGAGGTTAGTGATATTAGCAAAGGGAGGTGGTGCATTTGTCGTAGGATCCTTTGGATAAATAGACCCATCGGTCCACAAATCCAAATGATGTTCCTTGTTAGTCCTTCTAAGTTATTTCTTTTGTTGAGATAAGAAAGACTCCCTCCTACGTTTCTGCAATGGTGCGTACTCTTGCAATACATCAACATGAAGATGATGTGTGTTCTTTCTTTGGCTAAGTGTTAAAAATGAAGGGGCTGAGGATTGTAAGTTAAAATTAGTGTTTTCATCAAGAAAAGATGCGTTCTCCATTCCTAGAGTTGATAGAGAAGAAGACGGAGAAATATCTTAGGTTTTGGGAGGGAAGGCCATATTCTCAAGTTTAGAGTTGATAGAGTTCGTGTGGCTTATGTTTCTGGAGAGAATGCTTGTAAGTTGGCATTTCAAATCATTATTCATATGGTTAGTTGGATTCCTGACAAGAGAACGAAGGATAAGAATGATAAAGACGGCGGCTACCTACCAAAGAATGTCATTTTGGCTTTTTGTTGCGCAAAAAAGTATCACATAAAATGCACAATCTATCATTTTCATTTTCTCTCTTTAAGCCGACGTGGCACTTCTTATGGGGGCCAAAAGTGAGTCCAACTTTCTCCTAATGCTTATGGATAACAAGTACTGCCAAAATTCAAATTTCATGATCGATTACAAAAGAGCAAAATCTTTCAACCATATGGAAGCTATTTGATTATTTAGATGGGGGAAACAATATAATATTGATGATAGTCCATACCGAGTGATGTGGAATATGCAAGGAACTTATATGATTTTTCCAATGTTTTGGAGCCAACCTACTCAATTGCTTCAAAGTTTTTTAAAAGATGAAATTGTTCCATGGTTATGTGGATGGTTGTATGCTAAAGATAAGAGAGACTATACCATAAGAAATTTTGTAATGTTCCATCCTGATCTTGAGACTCACTATGTAATGCAATGTTATATGTCTCAAAATTTCAAGAGAAAGAGGCTACCTTAAGTGTACAAGCTAAGTATTCTAAATAGCATCTACCAGGTATTTGGCATTCTGTACTTTTCAAATTATAAACTTGTGGGATAGCTTGAAAAATCTTTAAACTATTTTTTTTTAATGAAGTGCATCCTATTGTGAGGAGACTTCTCTCATTCAAGTTCTTTGGTTTCATTGTTTGATGCTTCTATGGTATTGTTAACTTTTTCTTCTTAGTAATTGTCTTTATTAAGTGATGCAAACAATAGAATGTTCTTGACATTTGGTAGTGTTACAAAATGGTGTTTTTTGAACACCCTCAATCTTGGAGATATCATACTCTTTCTAGTTAGTACTTTGTTGTGCATGTGATGAAGACCATCGTTTTTATGAAACTGTCAAGTTGTTGGTGGTAATCTTTGTGTCTATAATTTATACTATTTTGACATAATCAATGTATAAAATTTGTATTATTCACATCAAATGGTGTTTTTAAACACCTCCTTTTTTTGAGACACCATCTCTAGAACCTTTGACTGAATTTTTAAAGCATGTACTTGATGTACAAATCTTCAGCTTAACATAGATTCTTTGGCACAAACTTATATTAAGAGTTTTTATATTGTAGTTTTATGTTAAGAAACAAATTCAAAGTTAGAATTATGATAGTTTATCTAAGTAAGTGCCTCATTTAACTTTCTATAGTTAAATAAAATACCAAATGGAATTTTAGGTGCAATAGATGACATCTTATGGTCTTAGGGCCATAGGGTACTCTAAATTATTGTTTAGATTTTTTAATTGTTTGTGAACATAAAGCATAGAGGGTTTATCTCACTACCATAGAGGATATCCTATGGCTTTTGGGCCACATGGTTTCAATATTAAGTGTAGAGGATTTCTTACTAGCATAGAGGGTACCTTGTGGCCCTAGGTCCATAGGGTGCAAACACAGAGTATATAGGATTTCTTACTAGCACAAAGGGCACCCTATGGTCTAAGGCCATATGGTGACAACATATAGAGTAAATGGTTTCTAACTAGCATATGAGGCACACCTTGTGTGCCTCGGGATATAGAGTGCCAACATAGAGCATAGAAGGGTTTCTTATTGGCATAAACAACATGTTGTGTCCCTAAGACAACCTACAGCCTTAGGGACATAGGGTGGCACATAAATAAATTCCCATATGGCTTTGAAGCAGTGGATCTCTTTATACGTTGAGACCAGCTAACAATCCTAACCCTATGGCCTTGAGGTCATAAAGAGACATATTTTGGATTATCTTAAAGTCATAGATATATTTACAAAGAGCACTATATGGCCTTAAGGCCATAGGTGCAATAGATGGAATCTCATGGTCTTATAGCCATAGGATACTCTATATTATTGTTTTGACTTTAATATTAGTTTGAATGTTGTTTAAATTATCATGTATTTAAAACTTGATAGCATGCTACAAAACCATGGCCAAGTATTTTGTTATACATGGATTAAGGTCACCAAATTTATGACAAGAGTGCTTAATAGTATTTGTCTTTACATATTATCTTTTTTAATTGATGTAATCAATCTATATGCTCCTTTAAAATCATATCAATTGGTTTTATTGACACCTTGTTTTTTGAGAAGTTACTTCTAGAAGCATTTGTTGAATTTTGAAAAGCATTGATGTCATACAAATCCTCTTTCCAAGAACTATATTGGAGGTTTATTCTTAAATTTTATAGTAGAGAAATTAAAATAGACTCATACAATCATGATAATTTATCTAAATTATAGGCAAGTAAAGCTTAGAAATCATAAAATAACACAATTTTAGCATACACGTTTAGAATTTGGGAAACGGGATTTTCCCAAATTATCTAAAATGGTGTTGTGTGTAGTAATAACAACTAGAGTGTGTTAATTATTTGTTGCATCATTGGTATATAAAGTATGGACGATAGGATGGCGTGTCCTTGTGTGCATTGCAAGCATCAGATAATTTGAAAACAAAAAATATGTGACCAACACATACGCAATCACGGTCTCTTTCCGATAGAGCAAGTACAAGACCTGCATTATCAATCTCGTGGTCTAGAGATTGAAGGTCAATGTCTGCAAGTAGATATGACTCCAACTTCATCCCAGAGAAGATGATTTTCAAACGAGAAGCCATCAACTGAGTCCTCCCAACTAATACCTGAAGCGGCATTTCAAGAAGTAGAGATGGACGAGATATTGGATGCATTCTTTGACATGGATTCAACATAGAAGGCGACAACATTGAATGCAGTACTGTGGACCAACCTTAGCCATCCTGTTCATATCGACAGCATGATAGCAACAATGAGGAGGGAGAGATGATGCAAAGTCTTGCACGCATGCCGCTCTACACTAGTGCAAAAATCTCAGTTCTCCGTACCGCATTGGCAATGCTTAATTTGTAGTCTGTCTACGGTTGGTTTGATGCCTCAGTCATAGAGCTTTTCAAGTAAGCATATTTATCCTAAGCATGGTAAAGTGAAAATTACAGTTCATATAAAGTGATCAAAGGGCTGACTTCTTGTTGTAACGTCAGGTTGCTGAATGAGCAGATCTTGCCAGAAGGGAATCACATGCCTCCTACCCGTCCAACTGAAAAGATTCTCACTAATTTGGGCTTGGATTATCAAAAAATACATGCATGTCCTAATGATTGTATACTTTTTTGCAATGAGTATGCAAACCTGGAACAATTTCATAATTGTGGATCAAATAGGTACTGGGAGGACACACAAGGAAAATTTATCCCTGCAAAGGTCCTTCGACGCTTTCCTATCATTCCAAGAATAAAGAGCATGTTCAGGTGCAAGTCCATAGCCGCTTTGATGTCATGGCACTCAAATACTAGATCAACTGATGACGTTATGCGGTACCTGCTGACTCTCATGGATGGAAGCACATAGAGGAAAGTTGGCCTACATTTAAGAAGGAGCCTCAATGTATCCGCTTTGGTCTGGCAATGGACGGAGTAAACCCATTTGGATTACGGACTTCGTCATGGAGCACGTGGCCTATTTGTCTGGTTAATTATAATCTTCCACCATGGGTCGCTATCAAGAAGGGCCATCTGTTGTTGTCATTGATCATCCCAAGAAAGTACAAAGCAAAGAACATGGATGTCTATCTAGCACCACTTATAAAAGAGCTCCAAATCTTGTGGACAGGAATCGATCTGGTTGATATGTCCCAGATCAATCGATCTGGTTGATATGTCCCAACCAATCACACGACGGAATGTACATGTGCAAGGCATTCTCATGTGGACCATGCACAATGCGGTGAGTGCTCAGGTAAGTGCCTTTAAAAACCTCACACACATGTGATTCATGTCTATGTCAACGCTTTTAAAAATTTATATGTGATGTTTCAGGCTTGAGTTACTCGGGCAATCATGCATGTCCAAAATGTGGTCCTTGACTTGGCTTCCGCCGCTCTAAGCATTTGAGCAAGACAGTTTACGAGGAGCATGGTAGATTTTTGCTTGAAGGACATGAGCTATGTGGACCAAACATATGCAAACATGACATGCATCCACTGAAAGTGAGCGATTGGAAAAACATGTGGCTAATAGGGGAGATTGGAGGCCACCTAGAATGAAAAGACTTTCTATTTTCCATGATCTCCCGTACTGGAGTGACCTGCTGATTAATCATTTTCTCAACCAAATGCACATCTTCAATAATGAGGGGGCGGTCATCTAGAAGATCATCACTGGAAAAAGGAAGAGCAAGGCCCAAAGAGATGACCTCTAGGCTGTGGGTCGAATGCCAGAGATGTGGCCTGGACCTAAACTCAATGGAAAGTGGTCTATACCAAAAGGTCCATGGGTTCTGAGTTGCGCAGAAGAGAAACAAGTGAAGAAGACTATATCTTCATTCAAAACTCCCACAGGGTGCATGTGATGTTTGAAAATGGCTTTTACGAGAGATGACAATCTCAGTGGTCTCAAGTTCCAAGATTGGCACAAATTTTTACAGTTCATCTTACCAATTGCCATAAAGGGTTGTTGTACAGATGACATTAGAAGAACAATCTACAAAATCAGTGAGTTGGTATGCTTGATCAGTTCAAAAGAGATAAGAGAAGACAATATCGATAAATCATAATTAAATGCTATTCACGTAGTGTGCATGGCGGAGAAGTGCTTTCCAACAAACATTATTACCATCCAAATGCATGTACTTGTGCATGTGGTCGATGAAGTTGCAGTTGCTGGGGTGGTCCATAATAGGTGGATATTCTTTTTGGAGAGATTTATGAAGACTTTAAAGGGGTTTGTTTGTCAAAGGGCTCGCCCCGAGGGTAGCATGGCCGAAGGATGGCTTGTACAAGAGTCTCTTGTCCTCATCAATGAATTTTTGGTTTCAATTGATCCAGAGATACCTTGAATGTGGACTACTGAGGTCAATGTCAAGGTGACAGGGGACGAGCCGCAGGGACAAGGCATCGTTAGGAATATGTACATCACAATGTGAAAAAAGGTTATGAGATTTTGCTTTCTCAACTTAGACATCATGCAAAAGTGGCTAGAGAGGTACGAAGGGGAAAAGCAACAACTTTTGACAGATCTCCTTCAATTCAAGCGCAACCGTGCAACTAGAAACCTTCCTTTTCCAGATCATCTTCAAAAGTTGCATGACTTTCCAACTGGGCGGTGGTTAGATGCGACAGTCTTAGAGGCAAAGAGGAGTGGAGTGTTGATTACTGAAGAGGAAGAGGAGATGTCAAGGGGTCTGTTTCAATTTAGTGGCTGTAGTATCACAAATATGGAGCTTTGTGGTTTCATGGGAAGCACTTCTGAGTGCAACGGATCGGCGAACAAAGGGTCACTTTCGACAGTGGTGTTAGGGCAGGCTTCGTCCAAGAAAGTAGGAGTAGTGCCAGGGATGAGAATACAGAGACTAGCCATCTTGAATACTTTGGCTACATCCAAGACATCTTGAAGATTAGCTTTAGAAATTTTGATATGTTTATCTTTGATGTCAAGTGGTTCAAAGTTATTAGCAGCAGCCCTGATACAATTGTGCGCAAAGACAAGAGTGGATTGATTCAAGTGAACTCTAGGTGGGTGTGGATGGATGTGTGGAATATATTCGTACTTCCGCAGCATTGTGAACAAGTTGTGTTCATACACAATCCACTATGGATAGAAAATGATGAGAATGATCTGTCTAAACCCTGCTGGCTCTATTTCGTTCAAGTTGCTCCACATAGCAAGCAAGTGTGTGAAGGATTGGATGTTGAACTCGAAGAGGTGATTCATGAACAAAGCGCAAGACCGACTCCAACTTTAAGTTTAGATTTTGAGGTGGATTTCAGCATTGAGCAATTGTCTGAACCTACAGTAAGGTGTCAAATAGTGAAGCTGATGTGGAGAGCGACGAAGTGATGGAGTTTGATGATGAAAATGTAGAAGTACAGATTGAGATAGACATCTTTGGTGCATAAGATCTCATAGACGATGAGAGATTAACTAATGACTTTTGCTAGGAAACCTTTTGTAAAGCTCTTTTTATTTAGTCTACAATACACTTTAGATGTTGTCATTTGTGTAGCAATTTCTTTGATTTGTTATTTGTATTGATTAAGCATTTCCTACCTACACTAACGTATTTTATGGGTGTTGTTTGTGTATGATTAGCCATGGCCGATGACGATGAGCCATACTCTCCCAGTTTTAGTTCGCTTGTCACTCCGATCAGCATGTCACTTGAGCAGATGGGCTCGTTTTTGTCTCAGTTCACACCAGAGCAGATCACGATGGCACAACACCTTTGGGGTGCAGGTCCCTCTAGACCTACTATGGCCAACCCTACTCCCAAGACTAGTGTGGTCCCTACACCAAGTGGCCCCACACCTCAGTCTAGTGTGCCCCCTATGCCTAGGACTCGTGTGCCCCCTACACCGATGGGTGGTTCATCCTCAAGACGACGTAGGCATCGTTCTGGAGGCGGTGGTTGGTGTGGTAGCGGTTCTACTGATGCGTCCACACCACCAAGAGAGCGTCCACCACTAAATCAGTAGATAATCCATGGATGGGCGCACCACGTACACCTTGGGAATCACACGAGCATGATCCTAGCAAGATGAACAAGAGCAGGGATGGGGTTGTTGTGGCAGTTAGGGTTGGAAAGGCCATGCAACAAAGGATTTGACAGCTTTGTACGATTTAGTTTAGTCACTCTTTGATGGAGATTTGGGAGAATCTCAATCTTGAGAGAAAGAATTACATCGTCAATGCCATTCAGAGAGAGTACAAGCCGACAGAGGGGTACAATCAAGTCTTGAACAACTGGATTTTCAGCGTGGCAAAGTCCACAATGTCACACCGTCGGTCAGAGGTGAGAGACAGGTACAATGATGGAAGTCCCAAACCGGCATGGTTGGACGCATAGGAGTGGACGGGGATTGCACGAGAGACACAAGACAATCCCGATAGATTTCAACAGAAGAGAGATGCATCCAGAGCACGTTTGGAGTCTGCTGGAGCGTCACATCTTGGGAGTGGAGGCTAGGATACGCTTCGACTTGAATTTGTAAGTATTATATTTATGATTTAAATTATTGATAATATATATGTTATTTGAAGATTTATCTAATGATTAAACCATAATTTTGCAGGAAGTTGCCGTGGAGCGCCTTCCGACACGCCAAGAGGAGAAGTATGGGTACAAGCATGGACTTGTGGCCCTTTTGACCCAACTACAGGAGGAGGGAGAGGATGTCGATTGGGAGGAATTACCATGAGAGTCTTCTCACTCAGTGACTGTTTGCATATGTACAATTTTGTAGTGCTTATGCTTATGGTTTATGGTTATGTTTATGATATGGCACAGATTTTATGGTTAAGGTTTGATAGTCAGCTTAAGATTATGGTTCTGCTATGATGATATGACAATCATCTGATGGTTATGGTTATGGTTATGGTTATGGTTATCCAATGATGGTATGGCAATAAGGTGATGGCTATGGTTTTGCTATGATGGTATAGCAATCATGTGATGGTTATCGTTATGGTTATGGTTGTGCAATGATGGTATGGTTGTTATGGTTATGGTATGACAAGCAAGTTATGGTATGGTTTTAGAGTTTATGGTTTATGATTATGTTTATGGTTTTACAGTTTTTGACTCATGTTTTAATTATGTTAGCAAGTTATGTTATTCTTACAATTTTGCTAATTGCCATACACTCGCTCTTTAGTGTCAGCTTGTAGGTGGAGTGCGGTTGCTTGTGCACTCTTACTTTAGGCAGAGAGGGATGTTTTCTTTTTTTGCAGTACATGCAGCATTAGTTCCCAGCCCTCTCTGCCCAAGAAAATTTTGCAAGTTTTGGTCGTCGGTACAGGTGACAATATAGTGTCGGTAGGAGTAATGGTATAGGCGTTGGAATTGACTATATAGATACCGGTGCTCATTCCATTGCGTATACCGACTCCTATTTAAAGGTGTATTCCGATGTCCACTATACCGATGATCATATCAACGTTACGATACCGACACCTATTCTGAGGCCTATTTCATCGCTTTTTGGTTTAAAAAGTAAATTTATTTCATCGGTACCTGCGCCAATTTCTGTGCGATGTCTTGTAGTGCCACCATTATATTAATATATTGTTCAATTTATAAAAATGGTTGATAATGATTTACATCACTCCTGTTATATATAACAATAGCCATAAGGGTCAATGAAATGATTTTATTAACTCTTGAAATCCTTCAAAGAATGATTTGGATAATCTTCAACTTCGATAAACATATACCATCTTTGAGATACTTCACTTTGTCTTTATATAATCTGTCAGTATCACAAAATCAAAGAGCACAAGATGAAAAATAATATCAATGTTGAAGAAATACACTGACATAATGTCTTTGGAGATGGTTTGTAACACTTCAATCAAGATTAAGCCCATGTATATATTGTAAATCTCTTGAAATCCTTCAAAGAATGCTTTGGATAATCTTCAACTTCATTAAACATATACCATCTCTGAGATACTTCACTTTGTCTTTATATATATAATCTGTCAGTATCACAAAATCAAAGAGCACAAGATGAAAAATAATATCAATGTTGAAGAAATACACTAACATAATGTCTTTGGAGATGGTTTGTAACACTTCAATCAAAATTAAACCCATGTATATATTGTAAACCCATGGAAATCTCTTATTTGTACAGACTCTATTCAATGTAAATTTTCTTGATCATAACTTAATCACCATGAACTTGCATCAGAGAGAGAATCTATGAAGAAACAAACATCTCAAGCATAGAAAAATATCATAAAATAAGATAATGAAAGAATATCATGACATCATAAAATGATCATCTCAATCATTATAAATCAATATAAGGCAATATCATGGCATAATAAATCAAATCCATAAAATAATCATCATTTCAAGCATAATAAAATATCATGGAAAAGCACCATGGCATGACTCTTTCAATTGTCATGGATTAATAGCATGGTATCATGGCATAGCACCATGGTATGTGAATCATCGCACTATAACAGGTTGCTTAAATTTCGGCGTCAAATTACTGGTACCAATGGTGGCGGGCGTCGATATATGTATAGGTAAGTATAGAGGGAGATGCAGTTTAAACGATTTTTTTTTCAAATTTCCGATGGCTGTTCTGATGCCTATTCTGACGCCTCTTTTGATTTATTTTTTGACATTTGTATGAATGCTTGTTCCAACACTGATACTGATGACTGTACCATCGGACTCTGCAAAAAACGAACCTGCGGGCTTTCCCTACACGTTTCTCTTCTTCTTGCACCTTTTCGCTTGCTCTCTTCCTCCTTACCTCTTGCATATCTGGTACGAAACAAGTTGTCGGAGGTGCTAATCTTGCTCGTGGACTACTCCATAGCACTAAGGTGAGATTGTTATCAAGTTTACTTGTAGGTTTAGGGTTTAGGGTTTTACATAGTCTGTGTGTGTGCATTTTTTGTAGGTTTAAGGACGTTTACAACACCTTTTCTTGCTCAAATAAGCCACATGTGAGTGCTTGAACTTTTAATGCATATTAAGTTTATTTTGAATTAATTTTTATACTGATAAAAGAAAATTTCATGCTTTAAACTTTCAACGCTTTATGGTTTGTGTTGCAAAATTTCGTTTTGAATTGGAATTTTTTTTTTTTGGTGTATGAAAAAATTGTTCTAAAGAAATTTCGTTTTAAATTATGTCGTTTTTGAAATTATGCGATTAATGAGGTTTAGGTTTTAGGTTTCGGTTAGGTTTAGTTTATGTTATATGTTGGGTTAGGTTATATGTTTAGTCATGTTAGGTTAGCTTATAGGTTAGGTTCTAAGTTAGGTTTAAATTAAAGGTTAAATTAAGCTATAAGTTGGGTTATAGGTTAGGTTAGGTTAAGTTATAGGTTGTATGTAAAAATTTAGGTTAGGTTATATGTTAACACTAGAATGGTAACCTAACAGGACATAAAAGTGTCCTTTCAGGGTTTTGGGAAAAAAATCCAAAACCATAGTAGATCCACTCATTTTGAAAAATCCTTTCATGAGCTTATAGTTCAATAACTACAACATATGGAAAAAATGAGAAATTTGTAGTTTTTCTCATCCCTTGGTCACTACAAGCCTCCAAAGTTGATGGACCAGTGCATTTTGCCCAAAACAACAATTTTTTATGGTTGATTGCATATAAATAAGAGTGGAGATTTTTGTAGGACATGAGATAAAATGCCCCGTTAACTTCAATGGGTTGGTGATCAAAACATATGGTTGCTTTTACCTCACTATTTTTTTTTTTGGCAAAAAAAATAGGTACAAAAAAGTTGCATTTTTGCCATTCTACGGACCTATCATCAAAGTTTCTATAGTCACGCTCAATATAGATACTATATACATGTTTTCTTAGCTCTCTTTGGGCCTCTAGATTCAAAAGGAGCCATGGAGCATGTCAAAAGGGTAATGGATCTCTTACAATTGGAACCTTGGGGGCAATGATAAAGTGCTAAATACAGCAAACATGAAAAAACTGGGTTTAGCATTATGACCTCTAGAAGCCCATAGAAACTACTCAATATCTAGCCAAGTTTGTAGTCAATGATTAGATATGGTCACTACCTACAAAATACACACAATTGGCCTAAGAGACTAGCAATATTGATAAAGCTATACTTGCTACTCTAAAATGTATCGTATTCTTTAGCAATCAAAAAACTCAACCATCATCATATACTATGCTACATAGAATATTAGGTCCCCCAAAACTGAAGGAAGATTAGCTTTATGTTATACATTTCACTTACACAATCAAAATTGAATTTTGATATCAAGAAAGCCAGCCAAAAAATCATAAAAGTGCTAATTTTGGACAAAAAATAGGATTATGCAATTCTTGTAAATTGGTCATAACTTTCAATTTTAACACTTAGCTCTCCCTACAAGCATCAAAACATGTTGAGAACTATGAAGGCCTAACCTCTAGCCATCTAAACCTCACAAACATGAAGTTTAGAGTGGTATAGTTGCCAAAAAATGAAAAAAAGACAAAAACAGGACTCGTTTTTTCACACAATTTAGGTTCAAAAATGTTGTGCAAGAGTAAGGTTAATGGTGACATCGATACTCAAAAAAAAATGCTAAGTTTTTTTCAGCTCATAAGTCAACTTTGTGGATATATAGCACCTAGAAATTCATTTCATACTCTTCAAATAATTCAAGCAAAATGGTCACTTAACAGGACACAAAAGTGTCCAAGGGCATAAAAGTGTCCTGTTACCATTCTAGTGTTAAGTTAGCTCATGTTTAGATTATAGATGGACGTTGTGTTCGGACAATTTGAACTTATGTACTTTTATGTTAATCTAAACACTTATTGGTGAAACGTCCAAACATGACCATCTACCATAAAGCAAACTAAAATGGCCAATTTGGAGCGACCAAATCATAAGTTGCCAAACCTAAACAGATTTACATAGCCTACCCACACTCTAAATATAGTAATATATTAGAGGCCAAAACAAAACTTGCTAATCTAAATCCGATAACCCTTGGCAGACTAAATGTCTTAATGATACCCTAATATGTTTTAGAGTGTTTTACCTTAGCGGCTTTACACAGTGTTTCCTAATGCACCGTCCGAACACGGTGCGACATCTATTAGAGGCAAAACTAGAATACATAGAACCCTAAGGGTCTAGCCCTACAAAGATTGAAATGAGAAAACGTTACACTAATCCAATTTGGAGCGGCCAAACCTATGCAACTTTACATAGCGCACCCTAACACTACAAAATATGGCCAGCTATTAGCAGCGATCCTAAGATGTTAACCCTAGGTGGCTAACCCTAAGCGGATTTAAATGGATAATTGCTATCCTAATCCAATTTGGAGCAGCCTAACCTAAGCGGGTTTACACACCATACCATAAGTTCTAACTTTCCAAACACAACGTCCATCTATTAGCGGCCAAACAAAGATGACTTCTGTACTTCTAAAAACGTAAACGGACTTTGGTTAGGTTAGGTTTAGGTTATAGATTAGGTTATGCTTAGATTATAGTCTAGGTTAGATGATAGGTTAGGTTAGAGCTAGCAACAAATAGTAGAAAAAATGCAAACGAACTTCGAACTGTGCTTCAAAAACGCAAACGAACTTCGGTTAGATTAGCCTTTAGGTTAGGTTTAGGTTATATGTTATGTTAAGTTATGTTAGGTTTAGGTTATAGGTTAGGCTAGGTTAGGTTAGGTTAGGTTACGTTTAGGTAATAGGTTAGGTTAGATTATAAGTTAGGTTAGAGCTAGCAACAAAAAGTAGAAAAAATGCAAATGGACTTCGAAGATGACTCGTGTACTTCAAAAAATACAAATGGACTTCGGTTAGGTTAGCCTATAGGCTAGGTTTAGGTTATAGGTTATGTTAGATTTAGGTTATAGGCTAGCTGAGATTATAGTTTAGGTTAGAGCTAGCGGAAAATGAATAGTAGAAAAAATGCAAACGGATGTCGAGGATGACTCGTGTACTTTTAAACATGCAAACGGACTTCAGTTAGGTTACGTTATAGGTTAGGTTTAGGTTATAGGTTAGGTTAGATTATAAGCTAGGTTAGAGCGAGCGGCAAATAGTAGAAAAATGCAAACGGACTTCAAGAATGACTTGTATACTTCAAAAAACGCAAACGGACTTTGGTTAGGTTTTGTTATAGGTGAAGTTATAGGTTAGGTTTAGTTTGGTTATAGGTTAGGTTATAGTTTAGGTTATAGGCTAGGTTAGGTACACGCAAACTTCAAAAACACTAATATATAGTCATTGATCCTATGGTCCTAATCTCCGTGCACCTGTAGACCAAGGTGTGCGGGGATTGGACGTAAGATTGTCGGAGCTCGAGCTAGCAGCAAATAGTTGAATGTGAGATTGTTATAGCTCGAGCTAGCAGCAAATCAGACTTCAAAAGTGCACACAGACTTCAAGAACCTTAATATATAGTCATTGACCAATAAAGACGAGATTATTACCCTGTGGTCCTAATCTCCGTGCACTTGTAGATCGAGGTGTGTGGGGATCGGGCCTGGCTAGAGAATGTGAGGTTGTTAGAGCTAGCAGCAAATAGTTGAAAAAAATGCAATTGGACTTCCAAAGTGCACACAGAATTCAAGACTTACTATATAGTCATTGACCAATAAAAACGAGATTATTACCCTACGGTCCTAATCTCCATGCACCTCTAGACCGAGGTGTGCGGGGATCGGGCGTGGCTAGAGAATGTGAGGTTGTCATGTATTGTCATGTACTTAGTAGTGTGTAGTTATAACAACTAGAGTGTTTTAATTATTTGTTGTATCATTGGTAGATGGTTTTGCTCACACAAAACACATTGAGGTGCATTACCATTATATGAGGGAGAGGCTTTCAACAACAGAGATCAGCTTGGCTTATGTGACAACACAGGACAACCTTGCAAATCTTTTCCCAAAGGCATTGTCTCATGAGAAGCTCAAAGCTTTCCGCAAAGCTTTGGGCTTACTCCCCTTTGTGGACTTATTATATCCTCAAGGCATGGCACTTCCCTTTACTCATGTGCCAGCTCTTGTTCACTGTATCACTCCACAAGGGATTTGTTACCATATATATGTGGTAGTGATGTATGTGAACACACTAGGACCGTCGATGTATTTTTCCCCTTTTTAGGATTTTTTTCCCCCCATGCATTGTATATACGCCCATCACTCTAGGGCTATCTATCTTTCCATTGCACATAAGAAACTCTCTCAGCTGTGTGCCTTCAGTTTCCTTCATCTTCTCCAAGCTGTGTGTGTTTTCTTGCAACCCTAATTCCAAGAGGCTAGAGAATGTAAGGTTATTAGAGCTAGCGGTAAATAGTAGGAAAAATGCAAACGGACTTTGATAAATGAAGGAAAACAACACAATCGGACTTCAATAACGCACACAGACTTCAAAAACTCTAATATATAGTCATTGACCAATAAACACAAGATTATTACCATGTGGTTCTAATCTTCGTGCACCTCTAGATGGAGGTGTGTGGGGATAGGCATGGCTAGAGAACACTATGAAAATCCCCAAGTGTTTACCGTGTTGTTTTACCGCATTTTGTAGAGAGAAGGTGTAAATTCAATGAGAGAAAGAAGAGAGAGGAGGATTGGGTTTTTTTTTGTGTTTAAAGTATTACCACGACTGTATCCGCGTTATTACCGCGGTTATTACCCCACCCATTACCGTCGTTATATCCGCTGCCCAAATTTAGCACCTAAACTTTCAAATTCTGGATTAACTCCCCCCTCCCCCCCCCTTAAAATTTTGGTGTTTCCCTCCTCTCAATAAAAGTTAAAGAGTATTGTATATAATTTTCAAATATAAAAATGAATAGAAAGAAAGAGAGAGAGAGAAAGAGAAAGAAGGGGGAGAAGGAGGCGAGGGATATAAGGCCCGGTCCAGACGCTACGGAGGAAATTCTTTCCACAGGGGCGTTTAAGTTGTGTGGAAAAAACCTATTTGCTGCAGTAGATATCACCTTCCTCCGAGCCCGCCATTTTTCTTCCGGCACCCCCCGCTGGGAAGAGCTACTGGCCTCTCTCCACCTCTCTCTGTTTGTTTCTCTTCTTCCTCCAACACCGTTTAGACGAGGCGGCGGTAGACCTACAGAAAGCCTTTCTTCCTCCAGCCTCGTCTGAACCCAGCCTAAGACTATCCTTGTTTACAACTAAAAAAATCATTGTCAATTGACTAACATAATTGAGCATATTCTCAAATCTAAAGAGAGAAAGAAGAGGGAGAGAGAGGTGAATGGATTACACGATCAAAAAACTTCATAACTGCAAAATATTTATGAATCATCTTCCAAAAGATCTCTACATGAAGCATCATGTAATTCTAAGCCCATGGCTCCTAAATCAATAAAGAGAGAAACGGAATTGTCATTTGTGGATGCATTGCCAGCTTCATCATCTTCGAGTTCGTCATCCTCCATCTCATCATATTCATCATCATGACAATCATCCTCACTAAGACTTGCTGCCGCCGGACTTGATTCATCGACCTCCCTCTCCTCTGTTTCCACCTCATCCAAAGTTGGAGGTGGAAGAGGGTCGAAGATAGTCTCCACTTCATTAGTGGAAAAAATGGCTCTCCCCCGAGGTGTTACTGGAATTACGAACCAAAGTTTTCATTGGTGGATTGCTGGGATATAGATGACCTATAAAATAGAAGCTCAAAGTGAGTAACATTGGTATAACTAACGATACAACAAGTAAATAAGAATAAAAAAGGTACATATCACTCGCCTGCTCACAATTGCGCAGTAAAACTAAATTGTAATACCTCCCTGTGTGATGCACACTAGAGTCCACTATGTAGAGGCCATTCTCATGTTGTCTAGACACATTTGCAAACCACTTGCACTCGAATATGAAGCTATGAAAGGTTCTAGAATTAACCTTTAGTATCCTTTCAATAGTTCAGCAGTACCTGGCTTCATCACAGTTTGTGTCAAAGTTGCCCATGATGGCACAATCCATGGTGGTTCTACGCTCGTCAATGTGGCACGTACGAAAGTGGCGAGCCTTTGACCACATAGAGTTAAAGGAAAGGCACTACAAAATAAAAAAATATATTAATTTATCAAATACATGTTAAAGATAATTTCAACAAATAGGGAGACAATATGGTTTAGGTATATGAGTACTCTACCTTTGGTACGCAGCCTCGTGCATACTCCCATTCTTTGTTAGTGATGTCTTCTCCGCGCGCTTTTACCTCGGTCATTCTCTCATGAATCAACTCTGCACTAATGAGATCTGGGAGACATGAAAAGTGTCTAGGCACTGGGGGTGCCCTCCTTCCTCCATGTGCTTGTTTCCATGCTTCCCTCTCTTGCAAACGCCTAGAATTTACCAAAAGTCCACCCACTTGGTCATAATCTTTGCATTGAGAATGGAAAAGTTATTTACCACATCGGGATAGATTCATATATCATGTTAAGTAGTTTCCCCTTTCCACTTGTCAAGTGTGAAGTCATCCTTGAATATTTCTCATCTGACCACATGCAAGGCATTGAAGGATCAACTTGTGCCAAATACTCTGATATGTAAACAAATGCCTCTTGAACAATCCACCCTTCGGCCATACATGCCTATGGTTGAGACCGTAGCCGCACAATATCTTTGAGAGTCTTTAAAAACCTCTCTAAGAAGAACATCCATCGTGCGTGCACTACTCCGTAAATAGCTATCTCCTCCACCACGTGAACCAAGAGGTGAATTTGACTAAGAAGGACCGATCAAGGAAATGCATCCTCAATGGCACACACAGTTTCTGTTGCAAGTGTTTGAGCAGCAGGGATAGCATCTATTTTTATTTCCTTGGAGCTCACAAATCTGCAAGAAAACACACAAGGATACACTAAGTGCTAGTTGAAATTACTGTGTACATAAAACAGGTGTAGTCGAGTGGAGTCTTGTGGTGTACCTTACTAGATCTCCTAATTTGAAAATAGCATCCCTGACTTTCTTGTCTCGACATATACACATACTCACCGATAGAATGAACTACAATGTAAATCAGGAAAAGGAAAAGTGAGTGATAGTCATACACACCAACTATAGATAGGATAGGGAGTATGAAGAATATTTGAAGCATCTTGTGCCAATCATGGGACTTCAACCCATACAATTGAACGCTTCCACCCTTCTTCGCTTTTGTGAAAGCTCCCTTTAGCGACCTCATGTATCCTGTTGGTGTGTGAATAGAGGCAATGGTGCCCTTCACCTTGTCTAATTCTTCTTTTGCTAGCACCCATGGCGCTTTAGGAAGCACAATCTTTCCATTTGGGGCACGCCGTGGAGTGGCAGAGGCGGGGAGATGTTTTAAAAGCCTCAAATCCTCCCTCGCACCCAAAGAGTCCTTCTTGCCAATAATGTGGTCCCATAGTGTTTGGGCTACATTCTTGAATATGTGCATGGGATCCAAGAGGTGTTGTATTTTTAAGTCCTTCCAATATGGAAGCCTTAAAAGTATGGAATACCTCAACATACCTTTTGGTGGAGGACATAGAGCCGGATTGTTGTTGTGGTGTTCCTCCCAAATAGTTGCCCAATCTGCCATGGTGAGCTTTAGATGAGCCTTCCCATTTGTTGAAGCCTTGTGCTTGATATGCCCTTGGGGTAAGAAACGATGGTTGTTTAGATAGATTACCTTGCGCAAGGAATTTGGCTTCTCCATCACCAACGATGGACCGTAAGTAGGACATGCATTGTGGCCCAAGGGAGAGATGAGTGAACTAAAGTGAGCTTAAGGGAGCTAAAGGGAGAGAGAGCAAGAGAGAGAGAGAGATAGAGGACAGGGGGTTACTAGAAATCTCTCCAAGCCCAGGATAATCGTGCATAGTCCACATAAGGATTCCCCTCACTTGAGCCTCTCTCCCCCCCTTTGCAAGTGAGACATCGACAAGAGGAATACCTCTCCATAACTCCTCCAACTCCTCGATGAGGAGCTCAAGGTAAACGTCAATATTTGACACTTTCCCTGGCACAAGCAAGGAAAGAAGTATATTTCCCTTCTTGGTTGTCTCCCATGGTGGAATATTGTAGTTGATGATCACCACAAGCCAAGTGCTCCATGAAGTAGACTTAGTGCCAAAGGGGTTGACATACAATCTAGCTCGTCGACGATCTGGAGGCATGTGGTGATCAGCTGGCAACATTTTGCCCATCAAAATGCAACAAACATGCGTATTAGTATAATTCCTAGAAGAGAACACCATAAAGAGAGAGGGAGAGAGTATATAAAAGCCACATTCTATACTTACAGAAGTAGTGCATTGACACTTGCATTCCTCCAACTGAATTTTTCTTGTAAGTTGAGTACTTCCAACGATGCTTGGAGCACCGAGTATCGTGAACCGTCGTAAAGAGGTGTTCAGGTACTCGTCATTAGTATATCCTCCGTTTCGGCAAGCCGTTTAGTGCAGGGCTGATAATCTTCTGCGCACATGTCACGCTCATGAGCTAGTAACTCATCACACATGCTGAACATGTACTCATCCTCTACCTCAAAGTGTGAAGAAGACACCATAGGAGCTGCCGATGTAAATCCAACGGCAGGATCACCATGCGGTGCACCCAAATCGCCCAGTCGCTCTTGCCTCTGCCGTTTGGCCTTGCGCGCCTATGCACCACCACCGAACACATACCAATGGGGCACCTCCTCAAGCAATGGGTGAGCTGTGCTATCATCTCTTTGAGCGCTTTTTCGAGGATGCCAAAGCACTTCGTTCTCCAAGTGCTCCAAAGTAATGCGCCTCAAGTGAGGAATTTCCCTTTTGCACTTTCTCCAAGGACAAGGTTGTTTTTCCTTTAGCCAACGATCTTGCTCTCGCCTTCAGGAGAACCACGATCATCCCAGTCAATGTCCCTGCACACGCGAAAGCCTGTTTATTTAGTCATGTGTCGTAAAAAATAAATAATTAAAAAAACACTTAATTCCATTAGAAAAATTACATATAGTTAAAGTCAAAGGGAATAAATAGCAATGAGTGTTAAAGCTATTTTTTAACTAAAAGAGATTTTACAAATTCAATTATTAAACAGTTAAAAGTACTAAAAAAAAAAGTATCCAAAAAATAATAAAAATCTTCATTAAAAAACCCAAAAGGCTAAAAAATGAAATAATTATTGCTAAGACCCCCCCCCCCCCCCCCCCCCTTGCAACCTCGGATTTGCATGTATCCGTTGAAATGATTGGCCACGGTAATATGGGCGGTAGTAGTTGCGGTACTAACTGGCGCCTAAAAAGAGGAAACAAGGCAGAGTATGCCGCATTTTTGCAGCATACCCTGTCTTCCCTGCGTTTCTTGCTCTCCGCCATCACCACTCACAAGCTTCCCCCTCCTCCCCTCCCCCACTCCCCATCTCTCTCTCCTTCAACAAGCCTCCTCTCCCCCTCCCCCCCCCCAACGTCTCCCTTCCCCCTCTCTCCTTCTCCAAGCTTCTCAAGTTTTGTCGAAGAGGGTTTCGTGCAATTTTCGGCAAGGGGGTATTCCGCCATCTTCTTTGGATGCTCAACCTATTCGAAGCTCAACCGCGCTACAAAGAAAAGAGGTAAACACAAAAGCACATCCTCCCTCTTCCCCTTTTGTTTTCTACTACTACTACACACACACACACATTAAAAAAAAAAAGAGAATCCATTATAACATACCTTGTTCATTAGGAAACCGTTGTTTCGCACGGCTTGTTTGAAATGGTTGTTTTGCTAAGCACGTTTGAAAATGGTTGCTTTGCTACGCACGTTCGTAAATGATTGATTTGTCACACACGTTTTTGAAATGATTTTTTGGATACTATTAGATGAAATAGAGAGAGGGAGAAAGAGATGAATGAAGAGAGAGAGAGAGAGAGAGAGAGAGAGAGAGAGAGAGAGAGAGAGAGAGAGAGAGAGAGAGAGATTTAAAGAGAGGGAGAGAAATGTTAGATGAAGAGAGGTAAATGTTAAATATAGAGAGAGAAAAATAGATAAAGAAGGAGAGAAATGTTAGGTAGAGAGAGAGAAATAGATAAAGTGAGTGAGAGAGAAAGGGGGAGATAAATATATATATATATATAGAGAGAGAGAGAGAGAGAGGGAAAGAGGGAGAGAAATGTTAAATAGAGAGAGAGAGAAATAGATAGAGAGTGAGAGAAATGTTAGATAGAGAGAGAGAAATAGATAAAGAGAGTGAGAGGAATATAGAGAGAAAGAGAGAGAGAGAGACGCTTCCTCTTAGGTATAGTCCTTTTTTAATCGTGGCATTGGGATCATGATCCACTCATGCATGGATTACCACAACGTACCTTTGGTTTTACCACTGTTGAGACTGCGATGATATCTAAAGAAGTGCAGTGAAGTCTACTAGTATGTGTATGTATCTACGTGTTTGTATGCTAATATATATATCCTATGGGAGAGAATTGTAATGTTACAATCAATTGATCACTTAGACGTTGAATTTAGGTGCATCCAACACAAAACGATGGCTACATCTACAACCTTAACATATATATGTGTGAACATTCTGTTTATGCATGTATGTACGCGAAGCCCGAAAAAGTGGTGCCCAAGTCCAAAGCCACCATGACCTTAGCCGAGACCTCCATGCCTCGGCAGAAGATGTCGTCCATGTTTGGCTTCTCATCTCTGAGAGTGCTTGCTTTACATGGAGGCACAGACATGACTGTGGGATGGAGACAGAGAGAGAGAGAGAGATAGAGTGAGAGAAATATAATTACTTGTTGCATTACATTAGAATTGTAATGTTACGATCAATTGATCACTTAGAGGTTGAATTTAGGTGCAGTCAACACAAAATGATTTCTACATTTACAACCTTAACATATATATGTGTGTACATATATATCTGTTTATGCATGTCTATAGGCACTAAGTACGGGAGCATAGCATCCAAAGGTTAGACGCTTCCTCTTGGGTATAGACCTTTTCAATCGTGGCGTTGCGGTCATTGATCCACTCATGCATGGATTACCGCAATGTACCTTTGGTTTTACCACGGTTGAGAGTGTGATGATATCTAAAGAAGTGCAGTTGACCTTTGGCACTACTAGCCTCTACTTAGGTCTACTAGTATGTATATGTATTTACGTGTTTGTGTAGTAATATACTTGTGTACGTATATTTAGATTAGTGAGTAGGGTGGAAAGCTTTATCTTATATTGCTCTTTGTAATGTAGATGTCTGACGACAAACCAACTGGTGAGGAGCTGCCAGGTGGCTCTTCTTTTGGTTGGTTCACATCTCAGGTGGGCTCCCATCCCGAGTGGACATTGCCTCCACTGGACCCGAGTCTTGAGTCTGTGAGAATAAGCAAAGAAATAAATAATGTTTCTACGTAGTTAACCATAAACCATGAGTGTCATAGGTTTTTTTTTTGTTATTTGCAGGCATGGCCATCCTACACCTACCCTTCTCAGATTCCTGCACCGGTCGTAGATCCTGACTTATAGCGGGCTATCTCTTTACGAGAGTAGTACCTCCGTTTGATGGAGGATTTGTTTGGATGCTACACTCCACAACAGCTTGCAACCTACAGCATATATTTCTCTGCAGACTACAGCATGGGGGAGTCAAGGAGGGACTCCTTACCTACAGAGACTACAGAGCCTCGCACCGATGGCACCTCCCTCTACTCTCCCTTCCATTCGTCCTACTCCTATTCCATCGGAGGGTCCTACTCCCATGGCATTGTAGGGTCCTACACCACTCCATTCCACTCCGGCTTTGCCAGAACATCGTTGAAAAAATTTCTCTGGTAGCACGTGTCGACGCTCATCTCAGAGCAGGGAGCACCGTGAGAGACGAAACGGCGGCGGATCTTGTGGTTTCGCATGTTTTGGTAGTGGCGGGGGAATAGAGTCCCCACTTTCAGAGTGTGCCACCCGTGACGCAGAGGACGAGGATACTAATGCACCCACGCCAGACACGCATGGGCGCTACTATAGGTTAAAAATGGCGGGGAGGTTGATTTCGGCACAACATAGGGTAGGGCATTTTGACGCCATCTACAAATTCCTATACATTAAACGTATAAGAATTGTTTTATAAAGTTCAGAGACCAACTGTCTGATTATGCACGGTACATTGAAGACGCTCTGTTAGCTAGATTTCCAAACGCCCTCGATCACCTTTTTTCACAACAATGGTTGGAGGGCTATATAAAGACATTTCTTAAAAACAAGCAGTCCAGTGTGCGACGCGTAGCATCCAACCAGGTCAGACATCCAGACAAGAGTTACCGCGGTGGCAACATGGCAGACACGAAGTGGGAGTGGACAATTCAAGAGAAGAGCAATCAAGCTGCGACGGGCTCATCATATAGACAACAACGCGAGGCCCGCACAAGAAAAACTCCCACACACTATGGCTCAGGAGGCAAGGGAGCTTGGAAGGATAAATATGTAAGATTATTTAAATTATAACGTCGATCGTTGATTATAAAGATTGTAGTTGATATTTTGGTATCGTTATTGCTAACTTAGGAAAATGTCACTCTCTCTCGACCAACGAGAGAGATGGTCAAGTATCGGGAGCACCATATAGAATTTGATACTTGGAGATGGTTGTTTGAAAACAACCACATCTCTCGTGAGCAATTTGACGTGGCAGTTGGACCACTACAAGCGGTAAGTTTAACAACTAATTTTGTATCAATTGTTTTGAGCTGTGGATAATTGTTTTATTTGGTTTGGATTTATGTAAAGTCAAAGTGATCCAACATACGTGCCTCTGGACGACGACGAGGATTAGATAAAAAAATGTTTTGTCAAAACTTTCGTAAAGTCCCAATGTGGCACTTGTATACACAACTATTTATTTTTATTGTAACTTTTTTAAATAGTTGATCTTCTACGTTTTTAATTGTCAAGGTAAAGTAAATTCAATTTCAGTTCTTTGGTATTTTTTATACTTTTCCAAAAAACAATTGATGTCATATTGTTTTTATGCAGGTCAAAAATAAAGGTGCTCATTTGGGCCACCCATATTTGAGTGGCCCAAATGAGCGCCTTTATTTTTAAACTGGTGTTTAGGGGTAATATATGTGGTAATAGTAGCGGTAAAGGTCGCGATAATAGGAGTGGGTATATTGCCTCGACTATTACTGCGCTTATTGCCGACAAACCACTGCCACGTTCATAGCCACGGTTATTGCCGCCCACATAAATTTTTCTCTCTCCTTTTTCCTTTGCTTTTCCGCGGCAATGTTGGTGGTTTTCGGCAACTCCTCTTATAGTGGAATGTGAGGTTGTTAGAGCTAGCGGAAAATAGTAGAACAAATATAAACGGACTTTGAAAATGACTTGCGTACTTCAAAAACACAAACGAACTTTGATAAACAAAGTAAAATAACGCAATCAAACTTCAATAATGCAGAAAGACTTCAAAAATCGTAATATATAGTCATTGAATAGTAAAGACGAGATTATTGCCCTGGGGTCCTAATCTTTGTGCACCTCTAGACCGAGGTGTGTGGAGATTGGTCATGACTAGAGAAAGTGAGGTTGTCATGTATTGTCATGTAGTTAGAAGTGTGCACTTACAAGAAGAGTGATTTAATTATTTGTTGCATCATTGGTAGATAAAGTATGGATGATAGGATGGCGTGTCCTTGTGCGCATTGAAACCATCAGATCTTTTAAAAACAAAAAATTTGCAACCAGCACAAATGTAGTAACGGTCTCTTTCCCATAAAGAAACTACAAGACCTGCGTTATTGATCTCATGATCCGGAGACAGTAATCAACCTTCGTAAGTAGATATTTCTCCAACTTCATGCTAGAGAAGAACATTTTCAAATGAACAGCGATCGGCTGAGTCCACCCAACCAATACTTGATGTGGCATTTCAAGAAGTAGAGACGGAGTAGATGGTACGCCTTGGAATAGACGTTGATATAGTAAAATATTATATCGGCGCATATACATGCAATTTTTACGGCGTTCTTTTTATTGCTTATTTTGACGGTCAATACACCGGTGCATATACCGACGGCACGATACCGACGTTTGTTTTGATGCTTATTCCAACGCATTTTAGCTTTAAAACTAGGTTTGAGTCGTCGATATCCGCATCGATTTTCGTGTGGCGTGTTGTAGTGAATCATCATGAAAATGCATTATGGAGCAACTCTATAGAATAATATTCATCTCTATAATGAACGATCAATATGAATGACTTCTAGTTATAAAAATGTAGCATGAACTCATAAAGAAACTACATGGAATAACAATAATAATGAATTTAATAATGAATAGTCATACATACGACTTGTAGCCATAAAAATATATGATGGTATCATGAACAACTCCTTGAGAGAATAATCATCTCAATGAGAAACGATCTGTACAAATTATCAAAGCATAACTGTCAATATCGATTAAAGATTATAAAATAAACCATCAAAATTGTAAGTACTTAAAGATGTAACTACGTAAATCATTGAAACATAATACTTTAATATTCAAATAAAAATAATAAAAAGAATTATCCAAACATAATTCTTTAACTTGAATCTTTGTCATAATTCATTCGCAATTAAAAATATATATGTATATTCTTTTTTCAAGTGATATGACTTTGATGTAACTCAATATACATGTATTGAAATATATGTGATACACATAAATAGTAAACATAGAGGTCCGTCAATTTATGTACTTCTTTTAATATATAAATCAAATTGAATACAATGTAAATTCAATATGCTTAACTTTTAATCTAATTTTTTCTTTTACAAAACTAATTTGCATATGTCGCATGTTCCTAAGTGGAGTAACTATCTAGTTACTTACTTATCAAGCCGAACATTTCTTGAGGATATGAGTAAATTCCGTCAAAGAGCAATTGAAACTAAAGCAAATACTATGCTCTTATTGGAAACCAATTGTATCAAAGAGGTAAGGATCAACATTTATGTCTTTGTGCATATGTACACGAATATATTCCGATATGGAACAAGCACTTGTTGGATTAGCTGGAGGTCACTTTTCTAGTGAGACCACCACAAGAGCAATCTTAATGGTAGGCATATGGTGGCCAACACTTTTTGCAGATGCCAAAGAATATGTTCGAAGGTGTGATGCTTGTCAATGAGCAAAAATGCCAACAAGTGTAGATAGCATGCCCTTAAGACCAATGATGGGGGCTAGAGCTTTTGCGAAATGGGGTATAGATTTTGTTAGACCAATATAGCAACCTGCTTATAGAACCCAAGCTCAATATATCATTGTAGCTACGGACTATTTGACCAAGTGGGCCGAGGCTAAAGCAACTCAAAAAAATGATGCCAGAACCACTATCGCATTCTTATATGAGTATGTATTCATGAGATATGGACTGCCAATAGAAATTTCTAGTGAGCGGGGAACTCATTTTCTCAATGAGGTAATCGATTATTTGCTTAATGAGTATATGGTCATCCATAACAAATCAGCTCTCTATCACCCACAAGCAAACGGACAAGCTGAGCATACGAACAAAATTCTTAGCTCGGTATTGACTAAAGTGGTTAGTTCAAAAAGAAAAGACTAAGAAATGAATCTCCATGCAGATCTATGGGCTTATCGAGTTTTATTCAAAATAGTTTTAAATACTACTCCCTTTAACCTTGTTTATGGTCTTGATGCCACATTGCCAATAGACTTTTATTGCCGACACTAAGGGTAGCTAAAAATCTTGAGTGGACTGGACATGAATTGTCAAAAAGACTAGAAGATTTAGAAAATCTAGATGAGCAAAGGCTAACTGCCGTAGCCCACATCTATGCACAAAAGCGGAAACAAAAATAATTTTTTGACTCCCATCTAATAACAAAAATCGTCAAGAAAGGGGACTTAGTTTTAGTCTATTCCCTTAAGCAACACATTCCCAAGTTTAAGAAAAAGGGAAACGGACCGTTTATCATTGAATATGTATCTCCAAGTGGTGCAATAAAGTTGTCCACCCTAGATGGTGAACCAATGGCTAATTGGATTAGTGGATGCCGTTTAAAGACATACAATTTTCCGCTAACCAATGAATTGCTAGAAAGAATGCATGCAACCAAGCAAAGGAGGATTAAAAATGAACAGCAGGTTATTGATGAAGCCCAAGAGGAAGCTCAGCTTCACATACTCAAATGGAAAGCTTCTCTCAAGAATCAACAGATATCGATTCCCATTAACACTCTGGAAATAGATGACCAATAATGGGAATTGCCAAAAGATAACGTATCAACAGATGGTGAATGGTTAGATGGAATGGACCTACGCATCAAAGTACAGCTCAACAATCATAGCACAAATGCTTTTGTCGACACAGGATCTAGAGTAAATGCAGTTAGTTATTCCACGTACAAGAAAGAAACAAGTCAAGCATTGACAGTAGGAATAGTGACAATAAAAGGATGCAACAAGAACCCAACACTAACATTGGGAGTAGTCAACTTGAACATGATAGCACATGGATGTTCATGTCCTCATCAGTTTGTATGCTTACCAAATGAACACATGAATGAGACGATGATTCTTGGAATTCCTTGGATGCGGACATACAAGGCAGTAGCAGATTGGGATACAAATAAACTCAAGCTATCACCTAAAGGCGGGCAACTCATTGTTCCAATTGCACCAAGCAAGGAGGAATGGAAAGAGAGTAATCAGTAGAGCAAACCATGAAGCAATCAATCTTCTCCATCCTCTTGACAAGCAAATGCTACAAGTAGCATGCAAGGATTCAGGCAAATTTGGGTACCAAAAGCACAGCTTAAGGACAAGCCGATTCAAATCTGGGTTCCCAAAACATCACTAACAAAACCAAAGAAAGTTCCATGGGTCAAAACACAGAGACGATCTTCTCCGAGCAAGGAACCTACCTTGAAATAAATTTGGCAGAAAAAGGAGCACATATCTTCTCCACAGACATTAAAACCAATGAAGCAATGGAGAGTTAAGTCTCAGAAGACTCCATTACACCATTCCATACCAAGTACACCAACCTACCAATGGCGAGAAAAAGCTTGAGAACACTCAAAAGTGCTACCAACAGCTCAGCCAATCAGCGTGATGACGCATCCTGATGGTACAATCAAACAGAGAGCACACAAGCTACAAGATTTTCTCTTTGGAAAACAACATTGGAAAGCCTTGACATGAGAAAACCTTCAGTTAATTACTCAAGACCCAGCTCTTGCACAGCATAGTGGTTTGAGATGCATTGATCTTCATTGCATGGTAGAGCCAACCAAGGCTATGCATAAGACACGATTGTTCAACCCATGCACACAATCGTCCCAGAGTACGCCATCTAGGAGGGGTGGAAGGGCACTAAGTAATTAAGGGCAATGTTTGAAGAGGGAGGAAAAAGCTCGATGTTAAGGTGTGATTTTTTGCAAAATTACCTAATAATGCCCTTACAATTCATCATCAAGGGAAAATTCACTGATAATATCTTTCAAATGAGTGTAAATAGTGTATATACTATCAGAACATCATTAAAAAAAGTCCTTTTTGGTTATTTTTCATCATTTTTCTTGATAATGAGACTTAACACTAGAATGGTAATCTAACAGGACATAAAACTGTCCTTTCAGGGTTTTGGGAAAAAATTTCAAAACCATAGTAGATCCACTCATTTTGAAAAATCCTTTCATGAGCTTATAGTTCAATAACTACAACATATGGAAAAAATGAGAAATTTGTAGTTTTTCTCATCCCTTGGTCACTACAAGCCTCCAAAGTTGATGGACCAGTGCATTTTGCCCAAAACAACAATTTTTTACGGTTGATTGCATATAAATAAGAGTGGAGATTTTTGTAGGACATGAGATAAAATGCCCCGTTAACTTCAATGGGTTGGTGATCAAAACATATGGTTGCTTTTACCTCACTTTTTTTTTTTTGACAAAAAAAATAGGTACAAAAAAGTTGCATTTTTGCCATTCTACGGACCTATCATCAAAGTTTCTATAGTCACGCTCAATATAGATACTATATACATGTTTTCTTAGCTCTCTTTGGGCCTCTAGATTCAAAAGGAGCCATGGAGCATGTCAAAAGGGTAATGGATCTCTTACAATTGGAACCTTGGGGGCAATGATAAAGTGCTAAATACAGCAAACATGAAAAATCTGGGTTTAGCATTATGACCTCTAGAAGCCCATAGAAACTACTCAATATCTAGCCAAGTTTGTAGTCCATGATTAGATATGGTCACTACCTACAAAATACACACAATTGGCCTAAGAAACTAGCAATATTGATAAAGCTATACTTGCTACTCTAAAATGTATCGTATTCTTCAGCAATCAAAAAACTCAACCATCATCATATACTATGCTATATAGAATATTAGGTCCCCCAAAACTGAAGGAAGATTAGCTTTATGTTATACATTTCACTTACACAATCAAAATTGAATTTTGATATCAAGAAAGCCAGCCAAAAAATCATAAAAGTGCTAATTTTGGACAAAAAACAGGATTATGCAATTCTTGTAAATTGGTCATAACTTTCAATTTTAACACTTAGCTCTCCCTACAAGCATCAAAACATGTTGAGAACTATGAAGGCCTAACCTCTAGCCATCTAAACCTCACAAACATGAAGTTTAGAGTGGTATAGTTGCCAAAAAATGAAAAAAAGACAAAAACAAGACCCGTTTTGTCACACAATTTAGGTTCAAAAATGTTGTTTGGGCAAAAAAAATAGGTACAAACAAGTTGCATTTTTGCCATTCTGCGGACCTATCATCAAAGTTTCTATAGTCACGCTCAATACAGATACTATATACATGTTTTCTTAGTTCCCTTTGGGCCTTTGGATTCAAAAGGAGCCATGGAGCATGTCAAAAGGATAATGGATATCTTACAATTGGAACCTTGGGGGCAATGATAAAGTGCTAAATACAGCAAACATGAAAAAACTGGGTTTAGCATTATGACCTCTAGAAACCCATAGAAACTACTCAATATCTAGCCAAGTTTGTAGTCTATGATTAGATATGGTTACTACCTACAAAATACACTTAATTGGCCTAAGAAACTAGCAATACTGAGAAAAATATACTTGCTACTCTAAAATGTATCGTATTCTTCAACAATCAAAAAACTCAACCATCATCATATACTATGCTATATAGCATATTAGGTCCCCCAAAACTCAAGGAAGATTAGCTTTATGCTATACATTACACTTACACAAACAAAATTGAATTTGGATATCAAGAAAGCCACCCAAAAAATAATAAAAGTGCTAATTTTGGCCAAAAACCAGGATTATGCAATTCTTGTAAATTGGTCATAACTTTCAATTTTAACACTTAGCTCTCCCTTTAAGCATCAAAACATGTTGAGAAATATGAATGACTAACCTCTAGCCATCTAAGCCTCACAAACATGAAGTTTAGAGTGGTATAGGTACCAAAAATTGAAAAAAATCCAAAAATAGGACTCGTTTTTTCACACAGTTTAGGTTCAAAAATGTTGTGCAAGAGTGAGGTTAATGGTGAGATCGATGCTCCAGAAAAAATCCTAAGTTTTTTTCAGCTCATAAGGTAACTTTGTGGATATATAGCACCTAGAAAATCATTTTCATACTCTTCAAATAATTCAAGCAAAATGATCACTTAACAGGACACAAAAGTGTTCAAGGACATAAAAGTGTCCTGTTACCATTCTAGTATTAAAAATGGAGAAATCCAAAAAAAAAACAATAAAGCTGTGTTTTTCAATGGATTTTCATTTTGCTTTTTTAGCTCATTTTGTTATTTTCTTTGATTTTTCAATAAACAAGTCAAAAATTAATAATAAATAGCAAAAGAGCTCAGATGGAAAAACGAAAGAGATGGTGGTGATAAAAAAAACAAGGTGGACAAGCACAAAAATTTTCAATGGAAGCGGGAAGCCTAAATCAGGCGGCCATACCTACTTTTGCAAAATTCTTCCAGAATGAGCTACAGGAATCCGATCAGGGAAATTTTTGAGTCTAGCATAGATTTCACGGCCTAGTAGGACTAACAGGGAAATCTGGGGAAAAATGGTTCGCAAAGTCCGGGTATAGATATCCCAGGTAGGCAAAACAACCTCATTTCCACTTGTTACCTTTGCAGAGAGAGCTTTTCGACCTCTTTGCGCGTACTTTTCGGAGTCTACAGTTGCCCGTTTTCAGCGCCATCTCACACGAGACATGAGGGGTAAATTCTTTACTCATCAATGATCCATTTTGTACGGCCGGTAGCTAGCCTAAACCCTAGAAAAATCCCTAGAACTCGAGGAGTGCACGAAGACCTACGACGAAAAACTGACGATAGCGGCCTGTGAGCTCGACCAAATCGGATGAGATTTGAACTGTAGCATGCCCTAACATAATCGAACTTTTCTGTATCATCAGTTGACCATTCGGCAAGGGTCAAGGGGGTCCCCAATAGAAAATCTAGGTTTTTGGCAGATGCCAGAATTTGGTTCTGACTCCATAGACAACTTGCCTACGAGGTTTATATACAATGTATATGATTGGTTTCATGAAATCAATCAACCAAAGCCCTCGAAAAGTAGAAAACGGCTCGAAGTCTACAAAGCGTCAAATTCGACATATGAGGGCAAACTGACTCCAAATGAGCCAAAATTGGATGAGTTGCTTCACAACTATGTTGTGGACAAGTCCAAAGCCTCACAAGTGACAAACCAACTCAACAGGCAGTGTAGTCACAAAAATCAAAGATTTCAGAGTCGACAAAGCACAAAGTGATGCCGGCAAGACCAAACGTTACCAAATTCAATTTAGGACTTGTTTTAGGTATATAGAATGTGTTAGGTCAAAAATTTTAAGTTTTGAAAAAATGTAACTGCTGTAAATAATCACGATAATTTACTTTTGCACTATTTTTTCTCTACCTGTATACCAACTAGACCCTGATTCAGTCAAGAATGCAAAAGCGACCTACCTCTCAAAGGAACAACTTGAGGAGCACAACACCACAATGTTCACCTGCAGATTCAAGAGGGAGGAAGGACATCAGGTAGAGCTGCAGCTTCTACCAAAAGAAGTGTATGATGTCGCTGCAAAGCCCGAGACCAAAGAAGCCAACCGAAGGCTAGGGCTCATCGATTTTTATGAACAAGAGCCGTGCGAAGTGGACTTCCAGAAAGCTTATGAGCTTTTGTCCACGATCAAAGAAGATGGAACCTCTCAGATTTCTGACTCCCAAGGTAATAAAGTTGAAGTGGTAATTACCAAGGAGATAGTGGCGGAAGCACTTAGACTGCCCATAGAAGGAATGCCAATGAGGACAAGAGACAAGAAAACGGCTGGAACTTTCACTAAAGGAACCGCCGCAGCCACCGTTGCAGACCTTATTCACAAACAGGTGGAGGAGCCCGCAAGGTTATACCATCAGCATTTTCATTTCCTTGCTAAGAGGTCGCCAAGGTATACCACGCCCAATCATGTGGTTGCCACCACCTTTACGCAAGTCCTCAAGTCAACAACCAGGTAGCCAATTGACCACGCACAATATGTTTTGTCCACATTGAAAGGGACAAAGAAGGTAAGAAGATCACATACCTGGGTCCACCGGAAGTTTTGACAAGAATTGCATGCCATGCCATCAGCATGACTGACAACCTACAACCTGTCCCAGAGTAAAACACTTGGATAGTTTCAGCTCAACCATCTCCTTGAGCTACAAGATCTGCCAAGATATCTTAAAAGTCTGATGAAGAATCGGCTGAGAGCTTGCCAAAATGGCAAAGCAATGATAGCTCAGATAATGAAAAAAAAAGAGCATGACGGGAGGAAATGAAGAGAAAAGTCGTGGCAGCACACCAGGAGGAACTCGTACAAAACCAAACCCGGTTTGAAAGAGAGAAACACTCATACCAACGCAATCGTCAAGCACAAGGAAAGGACACGGAAAACTGCGTGCCTATTGGGCTTAAAGGGCCTAGAACCAAGCATTACGCCAGGAAGCCGTTTGAAGATCCCACTAAATCCTTGGAAAAGATGTACCAAGAAGCAGAAGCTTCGAAGCTAAAGGAAGCCCAAGAAGCGGCGAGAAAAGCAAAAGAGGCGGTAGAATGTCAAGAGCAAGCAGAGGAAGCCATTTCACAAGAAGAAGAACAACATGCTCAAGGTTATGTTTCTCCCTGCATCTCTTCTCTTGTCTTTGAACACCAAGATCACCCAATGCCGAGCCACCACCATCACCGGCAGTTAGAACCACAACAACTGAGCCCACAAAAGAAGCAGAACCTAAACAAGAAAAAACAGTTGAATCTACACAAGAACTTCAACAAGAAAAAACAGCTGAATCTACACAAGAACCGGAACAGCAAGAAGCAGTGGAATCAGCACAACAAGCAATTGTATCTACTCAAGAGCAGCAAATAGAGAAAGAGCTAGAGACAAAAAAGGCATCCAGCCCTGCACCAGAAGAGGACACCACAAATTTTGAGCACACAAGAGAACAAGAGGCCGAGGAAACACCCTCTACCTCAACATAGCAAGAGAAGGCCGAGATACCACCCTCTACCTCAACGAAAAACGATCAGTAGTAGCCACAAGGGCAACAACAACAACCAGCAGCCATGATGCAGCTAGAGGTAAAAGACTCTGCCAAAACATCAAGACAACTAACACAAAGCAAATATTGGCAATCGAATGATGAAGTCATCCTGCAAGTAAATGTAGGAGATGACAAAAGGACTTCGCTCAGCAGCACTTGGCCGTAGCACAAGGGCCAAAGAGTTAGAGATGGTGATTGACGCACTCCAAGGGGAGCTAGATGATAGACTCAATGTCATAACCGATCTACAGAGGCAAGTGCAGGAGCTGACAGCGAAATCTGAACAACATCAGCTCGCAAGAGATAAGCAACAAAAAGAAATGGAGGAACTGGGTGAGTTGCTCACAAAACTGTCAGATGCATGCAAAACAAAGGATGATCAGCTGATGGAAGTTACAAAATGAACTTCTAACTACAACTCTATCAGTTAGATGTAGCCAATGCTTCCCTACAGTACTCAGAACAAAGAATCAATGATCAGGCAATATTCTTGCAGCAAGCACGAGAAAATCCAACCGTCGCCTCGATCAAGGGAACATACGAGGTCTACAAGGCGTTAGAAAAGAAAAATAAAGACCTCAAGCTGGAGCTAAAATTAGAGCAGTCTTAGCGTAGAGACCTGGCCTTGATGCGGGTCCAAACTGAAGACGAGCTGCTGAAGGAGATAGCTGAACTCAAAAGAGTCAACCAGCTACTAAGAGAAAGACGCCCAAAACTGCAAGAAGAGGCAGGCACTTCCGAGCAACCTCATATAGAAATCCCCTCAGTCTCATTCACTGACATGGAGACACAGCCAACAGTAGAGCTAAATGGCAAGGAGGAGTTTCAAGTACCAATTACCGAAGCAAACACAATGCCCATGGTCCAGCTCTCAAAGGATGAAGAAAATGCAATGAAAGAAAAAACTACACAAGAGGTAGATGAGCAGTGGAAGGCAACAATGGATTGGGAGCTGAGAGTACTTCATTCCATCAATGTCTCACAACTCACTCCCAATCAAATAAATAAGCAATGGCACCAACAATCCCTGCCCTATCCTCTGATTAAAGTAGAGTTACTGCAAGTAAAAGAAAGCCTTTACACCGACACGAAAGTCGAGGGTGCAGATCAAGACCACCCAAAGTGTAGGTTGAGCTGGCTGAACAAGAATCTAAGGTACTTGATTCTGTCCACCAGAGCACCTACGGCCCTACAAAAGTATCCTACCTTCTCTCCAGTACCAAGAGTAACGATCTAGATAGCACATGAGCCACTACTACAGAAGCGGCCAACTTAGCTGAAATACCCCAAATTGCCTGCTCCAAAAAAGGGACAGCCGCGACAGAAGAATACATGGTGAAAACCCTAAAGGGCACCATGTCATTCTTTAAAAGTCTACCAGATTTGTCATGTGCTATGTTATACAAAATCTGTCAAATGCTGCTCACCTGTATCGAAGTGTTCAATGAGACAGAGCAAGCAGGCACCCCTTGGTTGTCATTTCTCGAGGGTAACAAAGGGTTGTGCTATGATCTCAGTGGCCAACCTTCCAAAGAAGTCCTCTATGGATTCTATGCCAGTTGTATGTTTCTACCTTCTCACAATATGATGGCATTCAAGGAAGCGTTTTACAAGTTTCTTCACTTGGGAAACAAAAATATTTGGGCCAGTGATCAGCAACCTGACATCAAGGTTTGTAGGCTACTCAGTAGTGGAGCTAAAGAGCAAAGAGACCATGCAGTTTATGTAAGTGCCCGACAAAGTGCAAAAAATCAGATACTAGAAGGCATTGAATGCGCTCAAAGACTGCCTCGTGAGTGGTCAATTCGAAGACTACTTCAGTCCATAAAGCTATGTCAAGGGACGACACACGCGAGGAGGGGGAGATGTTAGCAACAAGCTAACACAGATACCACAAATACCATATTTTGGAGTTTTCATTGTAAAAACACTTACTATTTTGATAAATTGAGAATATTGTAACTCCTAATTTTTGGATAAACCTTGTAATTGATGAGCTGTGGCTAAAAGCTTCCAGATTGTATCAACCTGTCATTACCCATCTTTAGTAGAACTCCCAGATTATTAGTTTTGACCACCAAAAACCTTGGCTAAGGTATAAAAGCCAGTTTTTGTAAGTTATTAAAAAGTTTTGGATAATGAAATACACAATGTGAGCTAACGATGCTCACGTCTCTCCTTCTCGCGCTTCCTACTCCCTCCCCGGTTGTCACATTGCAGTCGCGTTTGTTGCATTGCAACTCCCCAGGTAAGCACATCACAGTAATTCAAAGCTTTTGAGGTCGTCGACCCGCATCGTAATTTCATCAAAGCTAGGAATTTACACTTCAAAATTAAAAACTAAGCATAGGCAGGGTATTGGGGCATCATTGCTAAGCATTTAGATGCATTCTGGGTCGAAAACAAGTAGGTCAAAAATCCACTGCTGTTAATAATCACGATTTTGGCACTTGATCTAAAGTGGGGTTTGAGACAATAAGCTTGTGTGCTTAGGTCTTATAAACATGTCCTAGAAGTTTTGTTACGTTTGGATATCATTTGACGCTGCAACGGATGTGATTTGTTTGACGATGAGCGATTGGCTTTTAGTAATTTTTGTCACTTGAGTGTAACATGAGTTAGATGCGAGTTGTTAGTTGTTTCCGAGAGATTGACATCCTCTTGTAGCCTCTATGCACTAGTCAAGTCAGCTTCATCCCATGGATTGACAATTTAATCGTGGTTCTCGCTAATACCTACAGTAAGATAGGATATTGAGGTTAGACACGCATCCCACACACCTTCTCGTGCTTTTGGTGTTTCTTCTTCGTTGATGTCTAGTTCTTCTGGTGTTTTCTTTCTTCTTCTTGTGTGTGCGTACGGTGTGCATGTGTTTGTTCAAATGTGTGCGTATCCATAGGCGTGTGTGCATGCTCATGAGTGCATATGTTACCGTTTGTGTGTGCTTGTAAGTGTGCGAGTGTGTATGTGCTATGCGATTGTGTGTGTGTGTGTGTGTGTGTGTGTGTGTGTGTGTGTGTGTGTGTGTGTGTGTGTGTGTGTGTGTGTGTAAGTGTGTGTATGTGTGTCGTGTTGTGTGTAAGTAACGAGAGTGTGTTTTTCTGGGAACGAGAGCGAGAAATATATTTATTATATACTTTTTTAATATTTTTTATGTGATTGGCTACAGAGAAAGAAGGGGAGAGGGCGTGAGTAAGGAGAACGAGAGTCTGAGGGGGGTGAGAGGGTTAGTGTGTTGTGTGTGGGTGTGGGTGTGTGTGTGTGCATCTGTGTGTGTAGGTGTGTGTGTGCGCTAAGAGAGAGAGAGAGAGATGGATATTGCGCTACGCCTACGGGCTGAACGAGGGAAAGAGAGAGAGAGAGGGCGGGAGTGAGAGATGGGTAGAGAGTGAGAGCTGAGGAGGTAGTGTGGTGTGTGTGTGTGTGAGTGTGTAGAGGTGTGTGTGTGTAGTTGGCAAGAGAGAGAGGGTTTTTGCCCATGGCGGCTTACATAGGAAGGGGAGAGAGAGAGAGAGAGAGAGAGAGCGAGAGAGAGCATGACTGAGAGTGAGAGGGGAATAGAGGGATGTAGAGGGTGTGTGTGTGGTGGGTTCGTAGAGAAAGAGAGAGAGATTCTCCTGCTTGCCCGTAGCTACCAAGGACAGAGAAGGAGAGAGAGTCAACGAGGGAGCGAAAGAGGGAGGGAAAAGTTGTGTCATGCTGAGAACGAGAGAGGGACAAAAAAGGAGGGGAGGTTGAGCGAGGGAGAGAGAGGAGGAAGGGGAGTGGGTGTGGGAGATGGTGAGTGAGGAGAAAGAGAGAGAGATATTTCATCTTATGCATGGAGGGCCGAGAGAGAGAGAGAGAGAGAGAGAGAGCTATTTCGTCCCATGCATGGTGGCCCCTATGGATTGATGAACGAGAGGAAGAGAGAGGGATTCCGGCTGCATGTGTTAATGAAGGAGGGAGAGGGGCAATAATGGAGGAGAGGGGAAGGGTGGTGCCAAGGGAGGGGTAGCCCACTGTGGGCGTATGCATGGGAGGGAAGAGGGTGGCGGGGTGGAAGGCTAAAAAAAAAAAAATTCTTCTTTCATTTATTATTATTATGCTCCCCCCCGAGTGGGGTTGGTTCTTGTGGCCGCGGCTTGTGAAAGCCAACCATCATTATCTTGGTTGAGTGGCTGACGAGGGCGTGACAAGCTAGGTATTGCCGTGCTTCGGGCAGAGGAAAGAGAAATTTTTATATTTTTTTCTTGATTTTTGAAAACCGGCTATCAATAGCCCTCCCCTTTTGGCTAGAGGCATTCATGCCTTTAGCTTTGCTTTTGATTCTCTAACAGCGGATTGGAGGGTTCCCCCTCCTATGGAATACCTAGCATGAACTCTGGATCAAATCTCTAGAAGTACCTTTTGAGCCTCCATCCATTCACTCTGGTCTTGTGAATTTGACCATCTTCTTTCATCAATTTGTAGCTGCCATTGGCGTATCGCTTTTTGATAATAAATGGTCCTTCCCATCTGGGCTGAAACTTCTTATCTTTCCTAATGTCAAATCTATTGTCGTATCTCAACACTAGCATGCCTTTCTTCATATCCTTTTTCTTTAAGCCCTTCATTGAATGATAGTCGGAGTTGCTTTTCTTGTGCTACGTAGTGATTGATTGCATCTTCCCTATCTAACTGAAGCCTTTCTAGATCAAAGATGTGGTTGCGTAGATGGGAAATTGGGCGCTGTAACTGGCTAGCCATGACTTGCAAGCTGGCTATCTATACCTCAATGGGCAGAATGGCCTCTTTCCCATATACCATATGAAAAGGGGTGAAACCTAGTGATGTTTGGAATGTCGTGCAATAGGCCCAAAGAGCGGCTATGAGATGCTTATCCCAATCACTTATGTGGTTATTCACCTGCTTTGTGATGATTTTATAGATCATGTTGTTTACCTTTTCCAGTAGGCCATTGCACTATGGATAGTATGGTATGGAGTGTCGGCATGTAATGCCTAACTTTTTCAACAGTTCTCCCACCAAATCGCCTTTGAAACCTGGCCCTCTATCAGATATTATCTCCAGAGGTGTGCCAAAGCGGCAACAAATGTGCTCAAATATGAACTTCGCCACTTCTCGGGTTGTAATGTGTTTGGTGGCTGCTGCTTCCTCCCATCGGGTCATGTAGTCTACACCAACTAGAATATATAGCTTACCTGATTGGGCCCTTGGTAAAGGACCAATTGCACCTTTTCCCCACTTCTCAAATGGGCCATATGAGATGATAGGATATTGTGGCTCATAGGTTAGAGTACGATCACTGGACACTTGATAAACTTTGCATGGTTTACACCAATGATGCTGACGGGAGCAAAGCGAACCCCGAACCCCCGACGGCCTGTAAAACACCGGGGACCGAATGGAGCACCTCGAGCCTGTCATGGTAAAGCAAACAGGGGGCACCACCTAGCTTGAGCGGCTAGGACGCAAACAACACACCACCATAACAAAGTTTTCATCCAAGAGAGATGGATGCTTGGGAGTAATGATGAAGAGGAAGGGGAATGAGATCAAGTGAGTGAGAGAGAGAGAGAGAGAGAGTATAGCGGCTAAGTACTTAGGCACCACAGAAGGATGGCGAATCCGCACACCCTTCACACATACACAAGCTCACTCCAAACTCAAGACTAGGTGGCGATTCCGCACACCTCACATGGGCAAAACATTGCAAGAAAACATACTCGCAAAACCTCAAGCTTTATTTAGAGAATAAAGTGATGAAATGGGGGGCATAAGGTAGGGGAAAGAGAAGGGAGAGAGTGGTAGAGCACATGGCAGATAGGTGGGAGTTGATGGCGAAGACTCGCACGAGGGTTATGGCCATCATCCTTTATTTAGTTTCCCTTCATCTTCCATAGCCCAAGGGTGTAGAGGTCATGCTCAAGACGAACATGGTGATTGCGGTGATGGTGATGGTGTGGGTGTGTGTGTGTGTGTGCACTAGGCACACACAGTGCATAGTGTACTCTTTGGTGATGTTGTGTGTGTGTTTAGTGTGATGGTGACCCCTCTTTATATAAGGGAGGAGGGGGGAGAAATTATAGAATTTAGAAATGAAGAAATCATTATCTACATAGGCCATGTGACTGTGGGCCCCACTTGTCTGGCTATGTGTATATGTGCCAGAACAGCAGTCTCATGAGAGAGAGACTAAGAGAGAAAGATGGGTTGATAAAAAAAAAGTGAGAGGTGACATGGAGAATAAAGTAATTACAAGAGGGGTTAGAGGGGAGTGTGTTCAGAGGTGAATCTGTTTGAAGATGTGTGTGAACACAAGAAAAATCAGGTAACCACTAGGTGGGGATGGGTCTGTGGGCACATTTTTCAATGAAACTGAGTGTGTGTGAGTGTGGGGGAGGTTATTTAGCTACAATACAAGAGACATGGCGTCCTTTAGAGAGAGAGGGGGGTATTTGGGTCATGTGATATGATAGGAGAGAGAAAGGGGGGGTGGGGTATTCTATTTTGGAAGATAGGGTAAGTTGCATGTGAGTTATGGTGCATTATTGGTGAGTTAGAATGCATTATTGGTGAGAGGTGGGGTAGCTTGAGGGGAGAGAGAAAGGAGAAAGGACAAGGGGAAGAGAGAGGGGTTGACCTTTTGAGTGGAGGAGAGGAAAAGGGACACACGACGGGGCAACGATGAAGAAAAAGGAGGCAAGGTGGGGATGGGCTACCCCGTAGGCATGAGGTGGCCTATTTTACCTTTCTCATATATTTACATAATCATACTTTATTTTTTCTTACTTTTTCCAATTCCTTTTATCACTCTCTCCCTAAGAGGGGGTTTTCATAGGGTGGGGACGAGAGAAGAGGGGTATGGGAGCTTGGCTTGTGAAAAGCCCCCATCAATGCACATCCCTGTTCAGACTAGGCCAAGAGAATCCTACCTATATAATCTTCCTACTGGTAATATCTAGAGCAAAATGGCCTTTGTAGACACACCATCATGACAACTCGAGATTACCTCCGTTATTTCACTGGAGATTGGCACTTGCCTGAGAATCTGGTCTTTGCCCTTGCAATATAAGTTGTTGTTTACAAGGCGGTATCTTGTTGCCTTTTGAATAAGCCATTGTTTCTGGCCCTTGGTGTACCCTTCAGGACATTCTCCTGTATCTATGAAGCTGATGATATGAGGCATAGCATCGCTACCTTGAAAGAGGGGTAGTTTCATTTTGATTGCTCCTATGGGAACATCTTGTAATCTTTCTTTGGCTAGAGAATCCACTTCTTGATTTTCTACCCTATGGACATGAAATAACTACACTATTTCAAACTTTCTTAAAATATCCTTAACTTGCATAATTGGCCAAACAAAACCTGATTTTTACAAATCCAAGTGCCAAAGGATTGGCATAATTGGCCAAACAAAACCTGATTTTTACAAATCCAAGTGCCATTTATCTGCTTTATCAAAAGCATGGCATCGCCAAACACATTTAGGCATTGAATCCCTTGCAAAACACATTGTTCTAATCCAAGAATTAAAGCCGTGTACTCTGCTTTGTTATTGGAGTGGGAGCGTAGCAGCTCCCCGATAGAGAATACCTTTTCCTTTTTCTCATTGAAAATGATAATGCCAGTTGTATCCTGGTCCACTACTCCATCAAAGAAAAGAGAATGAGCTCTTTCTAACTTAGGAATTTCTACCATTGGTGTCACTTCTTTACCTTTTGTGTTGACCTTTAGCTTCTTCTCATAGTGATGATGAGTAAGAATACCTGCTAGACTAGCCCTGATGGAGTTTTCTACCTGCATGGTGTGTAATCTAACAAGCCACTTAGAGATTCTAGATGAGACATCCATGTGTTGCATCACATACGGAAAGACCTCTTTCATTGTCAAAATTACAAAGGGTCTAGGCAATAGATAAGAGTGAAACTTTGTAGTGACAAACATTAATGCAAGCACCATGTGCTCTACGGTGGTGAATCCTTTTTTTGATGGGGTCATGACACGACTAGAGAAGTAGATAGGACGCATGAAAGAGGTTTGGGGGTAATTTTGCATTAGTAAGGCTTTAAGTGTATAACTTCCTACACTGGGGTCAACATAAAATGGCTCATCCCATCTAGGGGGTGCAATGGTGGGAAAGTGTAGCTAAGATCTGTTTCACTTCTTTATACTGTTTCTCATTTTCTCACTCCATAGGAAGACATCTTTATGGGTGACTTGTTGTAGAGGGAGAACCACCTGAGAGAGCAAGTGAATGAACCTGCTCATATACCTTACCTTCTGAAGAAAAGAGACCAATTGCTTAGCTGTTGTGGGTGATGACAAAGATACTAAAGCTTGAATCTTGCTAGGGTCAACCTCAATTCCTTTTGCTGAAATTACATCGCCAAGAAGAGCGACCTTGCTTTCACCAATGTGACACTCATCTACGTTAAGCTGGCCACCCAAGGTTTGCAGTCTAGCCAGGCCATCATAGACCTTGATCAATGGAGGGAGCGAGAACTGTAGGTGCAAAATTCATCTATGAAAACTCGTATTGACTTACCAAAGTATGTCTAGAAGACAAAACTTACATATCGTTGGAATGTGGCCCGGGCGTTGGTGAGGCCAAAAGGCATCACCCTGTAAGCAAAACATCCCCATGGTGTTATGGCAGTTGTCTTATTCTGGTCTTCTTCTGCAATGCTAATATGAAAGTAGCCTGAGTAGCCATCACATATTGTGTAGTGCTAATGACTTGCTACCTCATTGAGAATCTCGTCTTGGAATGGAAGGGAGAAATGATCCCTCTTTGTTGCTGCGTTGAGAGGTTCGTAGTCTACACAAACCCTCCACTTACCGTTCTTCTTTGGTGTGACTACCACTAGAGAGACCCACTGAGTCCTCGACGAGTTAAATGAAACCTGCCTGTAGCAAATTCCTTACCTCTTTGAGCAATGCCTCTTGTTGAATTACCCCAAGCCTTTTGAGTTTTTGCACTACATGCTTACTTCCTTCCTTGAGTCTTATGCGGTATTGTATCATTGTGATGCCTATGATCTTGTCATAACCATCAATGAACAATGTGGTGAAGTTACCTAGCATAGAGATATATTCTTCTCTTTCTTCACTAGTTAACTCACTGAAGAGCATCCGACGTAACTTACTTGTATCCACCAAGGGTTGCGTACCTGATGGTTTCTCTTGGTTCTCCGGTGGTGTTTTAGATTGTATCAATGTTTTTGGGTCTTTGAGGATGACTCCCATCACTTCGATGCTATTGTCGCTCTCTTTAGTTGTTGTCGTCTCTTCTTCTGAGGTGGTCAAAGAGTCACTGATCAACTCATCTTTCAATGCCTCCAAGATCATGTTGCGTTTCTTCCTAGTCTTCATGTCGTCTAATATGGACTTCCCTTTAGCATCCTTCATCTAGATCATTCCGGTACTCTAGTCTTGCTTAGCCTCCATAGCCATGAGCCGTGGTCTTCCAAGTATGATAGGGTAGCCCTCCCTTTTTGTGGAATGACAAAAATGTCTACCTCCACTTTTGTGTTGAATGCCTTCACTTTGACTGCATTCACAATGCCTACGCACTTCACTTTGACGTTATTTGCCATTTTAGCTCAGCAAGGTGCCGGCCTATTTGCCTCTAAGCCTAGATGGTGCATCATTTTCTCACTCATGATGCATATATGTGTTCCACCATCTATGTAGACATTTGAGATACGTTGCCCCTTGATCTGGGCATCCATGATAGGTAGGATGTTGTCAAAATTCCTCCCAAAGATAGCCCCAGCTATCTTTGGTCTTGATTTTCTTGTACTTAATATCTTCGACCATTGTCTCCTCATCCTTGGTGCAAGATGCAGTAATTCGGGCCAGGTTATCTTTGGACCCTGCATCAATACATCCTGAACTAGGTCATATGGTTTAGCATACTCCCCTAGTGAAAAATCCACAATGTGGATCTTTTGCCGAGGCTTAGATGCCTGCTTGGTAGACTCGCCTTTTCCTTTCATCTTCTCCTCCCTTTGAGAGCTTATTCGTGCCTGGAACGCTTCACTCCCATGGCATCCACTTTTTCTAATTTTCCCTTCCCTTTGTTCTTCTCTTTGACCGGCTCTTGTACCTTTGCCTTCCCTTTAGCTTCTAGGCTAATGACACTCACTGCTTGGTTTTCAGCAAGTGGTGGAGGTAGCGGTGGAATGAGAGGTTGTGGTGGTGGTGGTGGTGTATGGGTGGTCAAAGGATTTGGACTGGTGGAATCGGTCATGGTTGCCTGGGTGGTGGTGGTCTTGCCCTTGGTAGAGAGATCTGATTCTATCTTCCTCCTCTGAAGTTTTGCCTTCTCGGATGTGGACAGTCATACATGCCATGGCCGTCCTCCCCACAATTGTAGAAGTGGTATTCTTGGTTTTGCCTTCATTTGTCCTCTCCCTTGCTCTACATTTTTGACAGTGCATGCCCTTGCTACACCAGATTCACAGATAGACTTTCAAGCTGAGTAGTGATGTGACTCAATAAGTCTTGCTTCTCTTCTGATGCCTCTTGTGGTTGGATTCTTTGAGCGGCTATTCAGTCATTGGGGCTTGTCAGACTAAGCTTGATTCCTCTGACTCGTTGACTCCTGCTTGCATGTGCAGCTTCTTGTCTTTAAAGTGGGTTACTTCCACTGCCAACTCATATGTTGCAGGGAATCTCCCCTTCACCTTCTCTTTAAGTGGCTACCACAGGCCAGCAATGAAACGGTCCTTCTTTAAGAAATTAGGCGCTCCTTCACCTTCCTCCAGAGCGGCAACCCATCGCTTCCACAAATCCACAAACTTGGATTCGTAAGTGCAGACCTCCGTGCTTTCACTCTGTCAGCAGCTACCATACCTTTTTTGAGGTTGTGCCTCCACCAAATCTCTTTACAAAGGTAGCACGTAGTACACCCCATGTAGTCTTGGTAGCTTGGGCAAAGCATTATACCAAGACTTGGCCTCTACTTTCATCAGTAGAGGAAAGATTAGTTGTCGTGAAGCATCGTCATCCTTGTTGGAAACCACACAAGCGATGTCAAAGTCATCTAGAAAGTCGATGGTGATGTCTTCTCCCTTTTTTCCACTGAATGTGGGAAAAGAGACACTTGCCATGGTGGTAAATCAATGAGAAAACAATCACAATTTATTTATTTTTGAATGACTTAGTGATTCATAAAGGTTTATACATGGGTGGAAAAGTTGACAGGAGCTAAGAAGAGCGCAATGCTAGAATAGAATAAAGATGCTTACATTAAAAGAGTGGTAGTAATCAAGAAAGGAAAGATTATGGGAAATGGGGATCTAAGGATCTCATCAAGCATCTCTGCTCCGAATAGGAAAACAATCTCTTCTTGGTAAATTATCTTCCTATTAATGTAGACGTTGATGTAGCAAAAGATGTCGTGCACACACTCACACACCCATACAACTCAACACAACACAAGAAATTTACTTAAATTCCGCACCTCACTCACCACCACTCAAAAGCTCCCTGAAAATTCTACCCACAAGCTCAATTCAAACTCCAAACGCTTTGACCTAGAGGCCCTTTCCTGCCCGCACGAGACACTACAAGGTGAGTCGAGGTGATCAATACTTGAAATCACGCTTGATGGTGACCAAAATATACAAGAAGAACCATCAAAAACCCAAAAAATCCAGCCACAAAAGGCCGCACTCAAACCATTGCAAAGCCTTCACCAAAATCCACTCTGTTGACTCTTTGGAGTAGCGCCAACCCTAATGGTACCGATACAGGGCCACATAGTCTTGCAAAAAGCTGCACCTTCTTCCCTCAATTCCTTGCACACATACATCGATGGAAACCTCAGAACTTCCATAGACTCTCCCAAGTGCAAAATTGAAGAGAGAAAGCTCTCATTCACTCTTCCATACACTCGAATACAGGACGCGAACGCGACGGGACTGCACTAGACCACCTGTAGGAACCCTGCTCCCTCCCACACACAGAGGGGTGAAAGTGTTGATATTGCTCTTCAAAAGTTCTCCCTCATCCTGGACCATCATAGCACCATGAGCGATGTGGCAAATTTCAAGCCTTTTCATACCTTTTTTGATCATTTTTTGACCTTTTTTGGCCCAGCTTTGGCCAATTTTGACCCCTGGCGGGCGTTTTTCGTGGAAAAACCCCAAACGGACTCCAAAATTCACCAAATTTTGTACTCTTGATCCTAGATAACCAAGTCACTTTTTCACATCTCCAAATTCCATTTTTGACCACTTCTAGGGCGGTGCACGCATCACCGCAGATCAGGCATCGTAAATAGACAATTACTGCATGTCCCAAACTTCTCGAGTGGGATGAGAGTACCCATACTTGTTGCTTGCATTATTTACATTCTAAAAAGCTCAAACAAATTCGCTAGAGCCAAAATAAGCCACCTAGAACCATATCCAAGGCCCCGATACCCTATTAGGGCATGTACATGTGCTCGACTTCTGGCACGCGAACCTGACTATTCACAATGTGTACAAGTTGCATCTTTTTTAGAACTTGAAATCACTTTGCAAAGCTCCCAAATGCATTGAAATCTTTTTGTACATATGACCATGCATATAAACGCTACTTTGTACACGCCAAAGGCGATATATCATCATTGACCACCCTCTAGGTAGAGTATTTATGCTCAACCAAGAGACTATTTGCATCTGGAACCACATCCCTCACAAAATATGTTTTCAATCTGTAACCATTTATTATGTAGTGTAATCGTACACTAGACAATTTTTCCAACTCATAGGTGCCATTAGGAAACACATGCTTCACTCTGTATGGACCCAACCATTTTTCCCTGAACTTCTTTTGAAAAGTAAACTCCAAGCAAGAACCATACTTCATCACTAGATCTCCCTCTTTGATCTCTTTCTCTGGCAGCCTCTTATTCATTTTCTCCATCCTTGTCTCTGCTTGTTGAAGATAATAATCATTGGCTTTATCTCTATTCATTCACAACAACTCTAAAGAAAGAACTCTTTCTTGCAGCTTGTCATTATGATTTTCTTGCATTCTGCACAACAACTTCAAGGCATCCAACTGCACTTGTATGGGCATAAGAGCTTCTTTTCCATAAACAAGCTCATTACGTGTAAACTGTGTTGACACTCTATATGCAGTTCTATAAGCCCACAAACACTTTTCCAAGTCCAAGTACCACTCTTTAGGATTCTCTCTAGCATACTTTGATAGCATCTTCATAATTTGACCATTGCAGTTGTCAACCAATCCATTGCATTGTGGGTAGTAAGGAAAAGAATGCTTGTGCTGAATTTTCAATTTTTCCATGAGAGCAGCAACAAGTTTTCCTCTAAACCCTGGTCCACGATCAGAAATGATAACCATAGGAGCTCCAAACCTACAAAACACGTTTTCATACAAAAAAGAGGCTACTCTTCCTGTTGTTACATCTTTTACTGCTCTTGCCTCCACCCATTTTGTCAAATAGTCCACAGTCACAAGGATATACCTTTTTCCATTGTTGGTTTTGTTGGGGTATAAAGCCCAATGTGGTCGCCCAGGTAAGTGGGCGGGCTGCCAGGTATGTACACATATTCTTTTGTAAAAACCTAATAAGAACTCAATATGCTCTACACATTACAGTAGAGCGAGTTCACCATATTGTCGTGCTCTTCTTCTCGCACTCTCTCTCGCGTCGCACTTCCGCTCGTACTCCTTCAACTGGTATCAGAGCTCAGATCGAGGCTCGGGGCATCACTGCAGGAGGCTAGAGTCACCAGCTCAGACTGGAGTGAAATTCGACAGGTAAAGACACGGCCCCAAATCTTGTGGGGGAACCCGTAGGGCTTGGTGTGCTCAGAAATTCATTCTGAGGTCATCTCGGCCACTGTTCGGCTTCGACAAAGGTCTGCGCAGACCATTTTCGACTACGTGGTCTCAGCGGGTGCAGATCCGACTCTACAAATTTGGGGTTTTTGGCCTACGACTGCAGGTGCTTAGGATATCGACACTCCCAGAGTGTTGATTTGTGGCTGTCTATACATCGAAGGACGGCTCACAGTTCTTGGAGGCGTGTCACATACGACACGGACGCATCTACACAAAGACTATAGGCGACATCCACTAGTTCATCAGGTAGCTTGTGTTTGCTGTTTGATGTTCCAGATTTCATCCTGACATTGCAGGTACTTCCACATGGGATGTATTGTCAGAGATGATGTATGTCTGTTGAGGGTTTGCTAGCTGGGAGTCACGCAGCAAACAACCGCCGCAGCGGTTACAGCATACAGTGGGAAATTTGTGGATGTATGACTTTGTGGGAAGTCTATGTACTATCAGATTTACTGTAGCCTTTGTTGAGGGTCGAGTGAGGTTTTATTGAGCTGGGGGATTCTCGAATGTTGAGAACCTTTCGGTGATACAGGTCTTGGAGCGATCCCTCGAGCACCCTTAGATAGGCAGCTAGGATGTATTGACTGTTGGGATTGCATCTTTGCTTTACTGCCGTTGAGGCATTGTCGCAGTCTATGCTTACAGGATAGTGACAGGACAGTGAGAGACAGTACAGGTGCAGGACAGGTTTACCTGCAGCTTACAGTGTCAGAGAGACAGTGTTTTTTGAGTTGTTTTTTGGTCTGTTTTTAGTACACCAGAGCCATTTTACAAAGGAGACTCTGCCGAAATTTATGCAGAATCTGAAGCTTTCTTGGTTCATTTGACAGGTTGATATTGGTTCAGAGGTCAGTTTACAGGGGAAACTCTGCCGAATTTTTCCTAGGAAAGTAAACCACTGTGAAGCATAGCTATGGCTGAATCACAGGACACTGCTCTTTACAATATCAAGAAGCTGGATGCAACCAATTTCCCATTGTGGAAGAAGCAGATTTGGCACGTGTTGGTACAAAAGAAGCAGATAAAACCTATAAAGCTCAAGGGGATAAAACCAGAAGATATGGACGAAGTTGAATGGAGCGAATTGGATGAATTGGCACTGTCTACCCTTATGCTGACTTTGGCAGAAAGCGTTTACTTCAATGTAGCAGACGAGATGTCGGCTTATCAAGCATGGTTAAAGCTGAGTGATCTTTATGAGAAGCAGAGTGCAGCTTCACAGGTATACTGGCTTAAGAAGCTTGTTGACTTGAAGATGAAAGAAGGGACACCTATGTCCAATCATCTGAATGAATTCAACACAATCTATAGTCAGCTGTCAGCTCAAGGTGTCAAGTTTGATGAACCTGTTAGAGCTATGTTCCTGTTGATCACATTGCCGGAAAGTTGGGACACTTTTCGCACAGCTTTGAGTAATTCTGCACCTCCAGATGGTTTGAACATAGCAGGTGTAGAAGGAAGTCTGCTTACTGAAGAAACCAATAGAAAGACAATGGACAAAGGCAAAGGAACAGCCTTAGTTGTCAGGGGAAGGACCAAAGAAAAGTATAAATGTGGAAACAGGAATCAGTCTCGTAGCAAGTCCCGCAGTGCTAAAGGCAAGAGTGACATAGAATGCTACCATTGTGACAAGAAGGGTCACATGAAAAGAGACTGCAGAGAATGGAAAGCAGAAAAAGGCAAAGAGAAAACTGAAGACCATGGTGAGAAGAACAAGTCCTCAGTGAAGATTCAAGAAATAAATGTGACAAACACTGTTGCAGAGGATGACAGTCTAGTGTCAGGAGACATCTACTTCTTGAAGAATACGATGGACTCAGCTCTTCTTACAGCATCTGATGGAAATGCACTGAGTGACTGGATTATAGACTCAGGGGCATCACTTCATGTGTCTCCAAACAAGGAGTGATTTACCTCTTATGTGACCACTAAAGATCATGTTCGGCTAGGCAATGGGCAGACATGTGAGATCTTAGGTGTTGGAGATGTTCAATTGAAGTTTCAGAATGGCTCTTCTTTCACGCTGAAGAATGTGAGACATGTTCTCGCAATTACAAAGAGCTTGATCAGCACAGGTTTACTTGATGATGCTGGCTACGTCACCACTTTTGGACAGATCATGTGGAAGATATCCAAGGGTTCTATGACAGTAGCACATGGAGTAAAGTCTGGAGGACTTTACATGATTTATGTATCGAATGTCTCTAAAAATGTAATCAATGTAACCGAGCAGCCGAACGTTTCTTTGTGGCATAGCCGGTTAGGAACTATGTCCAAGAAGGGAATGGAAATATTGTCTCATTCTGGTTATTTGCGTGGCTTTTCATTTAATGATTTTGAATTCTGTGAACATTGTCTGTATGGTAAGCAAACACAGCAGCCACATAAGCATAGAAGGAGTAGAAGAGATACACAGTTGGCACTTGCTCATAGTGATTTGTGTGGACCTATGCCTATCCTATCTCTAGGGGGAGCTTCTTACTTTATGACATTTATAGATGATTACTCGAGGAAAGTATGGGTTTATTTTCTCAAGCACAAGGATGAAGCGTTTAGTGTTTTCAAAACGTTTGTGACACTTGTGGAGAATCAGAGTGGCAAGAAGCTTAAATGCTTACGCACTGACAATGGTGGAGAGTATGTTTCAAAGGCCTTTCAGGACTTTTGTGAGTCAAAAGGTATAAAACGTGAACTTACTGCTCCTTACAATCCTCCTCAAAATGGTGTTGCTGAGAGGATGAATAGGACCATACAAGAGAAGGTCAGAAGTATGTTGTCTAATGCACAGTTGCCAAATGGGTTTTGGGTTGAAGCTGTATCAACAGCTGTTCATCTTGTAAATAGATCTCCTGGCAAGGTTTTGTAGAAGGATTCAGTGCCAGAGATGGTATGGTCAGGAAAAATTCCCTCATACAAGCATCTCAGAGTCTTTGGCTGTGAGGCATATACTCACGTTCCAAAGGAATTTAGGAACAAACTTGAGCCAAAGAGTAGAAAGTGCATCTTTCTAGGCTATGGTAATTCTGGTGAGATGGGGTACAGACTTTGGGATCCCGAATCCAAAAAGGTTGTCCGCAGCAATGATGTTCACTTTAATGAATCCAAATATCATTCTAAACCAGAGAGGTTTGAGGAGATTAGAAGAGTTGTCTTCCAAGAAGATGGACCTGCACGTGCAAGACAAAATGTCAGGGCTCAAGAGGAGCAAGGACAGGATAGAGTGGAACCACAGGTTGTGGCTGAGCCTGAGCCACCTATTGTGCGTAGATCTGGACGTGTCACGCAACCTCCTGATAGGTTTGTTCCATCTATGAACTATGTCATGTTGACTGATTGCAATGAGACTTCATGTTACAAGGAAGCAGTGCAAATGAAGGACTCCGGGCATTGTCAATTGGCCATGCAGTCAGAGATGACAGCTCTGCATAAAAACAAGACATGGAAGCTAGTTAAATTACCACATGGCAAAAAGGCTCTACCTTGTAAATGGGTTTACAGGTATAAGATCACCGCTCATGATAGTCAGCCAAAGTACAAAGCAAGGCTTGTTTCCAAGGGCTTTAAGCAAGAACAAGGCATTGACTTTGATGAAGTCTTCTCTCCGGTGGTCAAGATGACTACATTGAGATGCTTTCTTGCATTGGTTGCCATATTAGATTTGGTGTTGCACCAAATGGATGTCAAGACAGCGTTCTTGCATGGTGATTTAGATATGGAAATTTACATGCAGCAGCCAGAAGGGTTTGTTGAGAAAGGCAAGGAAGATTGGGTATGCCAGTTGTTAAAGAGTCTTTATGGCTTAAAACAATCACCGAGGGCATGGTACCATAAATTCCACAAGTTTATGCTTTCTCAAGGCTACAAACGTAGTGAGTTCGATCACTGTCTATATACAAAGAAGACTAAGGATGGTAGTTGGCTGATCCTTATTTTGTATGTGGATGACATGTTGATTGCTGGCAAGCACTTGGAAGAAATTTCAGCTTTGAAGTCAAAGATGGAAAAATCGTTTGACATGAAAGACATGGGTGAGGCAAGTCATATACTTGGTATGCGCATTGAGAGAGACAGATCAAAGAATTTGATTTGGTTATCTCAAACAGAGTATATTGACAAGGTTTTGCAACGTTTCAATATGGAGAAGGGAAAGGCACTGAGTGTTCCATTGCCACCATATGTGAAACTTAGCAAACAAGATTGTTCTGTGTCTGAGGAAGAACAGGCTGAAATGGATAAGATTCCATATGCGTCTGCAGTGGGTAGTTTGATGTATGCAATGATTGCTACTCGCCCAGACATTGCATTTGCAGTGGGAGTAGTAAGTCGATACATGTCAAACCCAGGCAAGAAACATTGGGAGGCAGTGAAAGGAATATTGAGATACCTGAAAGCTACAAAGAGTATGCGTATCCCTACCTCTCCCAGCTGGTCGTTCCTCTCTTTGGTTCCTATTCATTATGTTAATTCTTAATTCTTGCAAAACTGACCGCAAGATTATGCAAAACCCAGGCCGTAACGGGATCTGGACCTTGAACCACTCACTCCACTCTATCATCCGTTGTCACAGGGACCATTGGTTGCACCACAACTAGCTCAACGTTGGGATGGGGGAAATGGAACAACACACAGGACACAAACTCGATGCCTCTCTATAGCCCAACAGGTATCCAGCACCCCACGTACACACGCACACTATCTGCCAACCTTCACACCATGCACTCGCCTATGAGCAACTTCGACTACACGCAATCACCTTTACCGACGCACACAAATCTATAAACACACTCACACCGGGACACCTCGCAAGCCTCGATCGCATATAAAAGCACACTCAGTCTACAACCACAATCAATCCCTCTCTCTCTCTCTCTCTCTCTCTCCGCACACACACACCAAAGACACGGAGCCACCGCTACCACGGGCACTATACATGAGACGAGATAGTCAAGATGGAATAAGCAGACTTAGATAGCACAAAATAACCCGGCAATGATGGCTATACTTTCATCAAAACAAACTCAATACACCATCTTCGAGAGAGACACACTCTCGAATATTTTTTCCCACCTTGCTGAGCAACCAGTGAAGCCCTCGTTGGCCTCTTCTTGTCCAAAGTTCCTCAATCGATTCGCCTCTTCATGCATAGGCAGCCCCATGCTCGTCTTCCTCCCCGATGAAGGCCCCTTCAAGCTTTTGCAGCCTCTTGTGGCTCCAATCACCTCCCTCGCCGTCTCCGGAGCCTGCTAACGGCTTCCTTGCCCTGGCGGCTTCTCACAAGCCAGGTCTCCCAAAAGCCACCATCACTCCTTGGTTCTCTTTCTCTTGCTCTGACCTGCAGCCGATTTTCTCCTTGAAGCAACTGACGCATCCTTCAACTCCTTTGATTTCATCACCATCAACTGGCCACACTCGTCATGTTCTCCTCTGGTCACGTCCTGCGTGTCCCTTCTCCCTTGCCACGAGCTGCATACTCCACCTGATGGTCCACTTTCCTGCTCATCACCACTTGCCGACCAAGTGGCGCAACCCCTCACACACGGAGGCCCTCAGCCTTTCCTCCTTCCTCCGCTTCTGGTGGCACCCTCATGCAGCCCATGCTCACGCGCCACTCAGTGGCTCCCTTCACCTCTCTCTCTCTGCACCCTCTCGATGGCCTCCCGCTACCCCCATGCAAGGGGTGGCCCTTCCACAAGCTCTCCAACTGCAACACCTCCTCATGCTTACCAAGTGGCGCTCTTTCCTCCTTGCAACAGCAGTCCAAACTCTTGCAGATGGCGGCCCTTCTCCTTTTGACTGCAGCTCGCCCTCCCTTTTTTTAGCATGGCAAGCTTTATAAAAAGAAAAATTCCACTTTGCGCCGGGCCACCTTCCCACGAGAGGCAACCCACGGCCTTCATTCGTGCATATAGCTCCGCATACCTGTAATACAAGAGCTCTTGCCCCTGTGCCAAGGCCAGCATGGCCACAAACAAAGACAAGGCATCTGCATAGACACTATCGAGGCATCGAGATCCCGATGACAAAGTGATGATTGCCACGACCATCGCAACCTTTGATCCCGGTGAACTTGTCCACCAAATCGGCACACACGCCTTTAAGTTTTTGGCTATTAGAACTCCCAAAAGACCACCATCAACCTGTAAATTGCCGCATTTGACATACATATCTCCACTGCACCAGCTCCAACCAGCATTGAGTACATGACCAAGCTTGCGACCATCCACCTACCTGCTGCCGTGCATCTGCCACTGACACTTTCTGAGGTCAACCGAATTGAGCTGTAGCATCGTTGCCCAACCTCTCGTTGAGCATTTATGCTCAACCGTAGTATTATTTAGATAGGATATCAGTGCATAAGAAGAAAATTGATAGATACTATGTAGAAGAAGAATTAGATAGATAAAGAGAGATATTCATCTGCTATAGAGCCCACCCGGGTCAAATGGAAAGCCATAAGCTCTCCCAATTGTAAAGAAACTTCCGCCAGGATAAAACATATAGCTTTGATCATCGTCATCCGTCAGTAACACATAGGCAAGTATTCCCTGCTTTGCACCTGTAACTTTGTCAGCCAACCAGTCGTGTAGGCCTTCATAGCACCACCCTTCAGAAAGTTATATACATGGACCATCTCCACACCCAAAACAAACATGCACACCCTGCATAGCTTCTACACCCTGTGTCTCCCAGCCATTGTCTAGAGAGATCTCCATAGCATCACCATCTTTGAAAAACACAACCTGAAGCAAGCGACATAGTGTTGCTTGCATAACAACCTTTATCAACAGATCCATCAGCAGCATGGCACCAACCTGCGGCATCCAATCATCCAAAGCAAACACTGACAAAACCTCATTTGTAGGCTCTTCAAGCGGTACTGGAGCAGGCACACAGCCTCGTATGTCCTGTATCCTCGCCATCGCTTTAACAACCAAAATCGGTGACTCGTCATCTACATCGATCACTGGATCATTGAACCCCCAGTCTTCTTCATTGACGCACTCTTCTTTAGTCAACATGGCCTTACCATCGTAAGGCAAGAGAGAGGGTTGCTTAACCCCCTAGTCTTTGCAAACTGGCTCTTCACCTGCTACCTGCTGTTCTTTGACCAAATTATCGATATACATAACATCATACGTCTCATACCTTGAGAAAGCACAATATGTTTCCCATGTGCTGTCCGTATCCAAGGCACTGCTATAGCTCGAACACAGCTCTGCTTTCTCAACAAAACTCACCGACTATGGAACTTCAGCTATCTTCTCCACTGCTTGCTTTTCAGAAGGCACCTCATCAAGCACATCAGGTGGTACTTGGTAGACTCCTCTCTGTAGATGTTGAGGCCTCATGGGTCCACATGGTATCGTCTCTACTCTGTCATCACACCTATCCGCTGCTACCACATGTGCATCAACAAAGGGCCGGATTACCTGAAGCTCTTCCCTAGCACTTGGCCTTGGCACCAATGGCTCGTCAGAACCTGCTTTGCTTGTTGCTTCTTTAAAATCTTCGTCGTCCTGCTCTGTGCATAGGCTACTGCCTCCTCGTACGTGCACGGCCCATCCACCTCGACTTTATCTCGCACTTTTACATGCAAGCAGTCTACAAACTTGGTCATCTTCAAAAAATCTGCATTCTCTATAGCAGTTACCTTGACCAACTTGCCCCATATGGCCTCGAATTCCAACACGAATGCTCGGAAATCACCGTCAAGGCTTTGCTTTAGGTTGTCCAGCATCTGCTTCACTTCACTCCACTGCAGGTTGACCACATAACGGCTTCGGAATGCCACTTCCAATGTGCCCCAATCCAGGTTTTCTTCAGCCTACAAGCTCTCATACCATACCTTTGCTTTGCCACGAACCAAGAGCGGGAAAGCTTGGACCACTCTCTCTTCTTTCAACAAGCCATTCTACAGCAGAAAAAGACCGTAGTCCTGCAACCACACATCTGCATCTTCAGCACCTGTAAAAGTCCAAAAACCCGACCACATCTTGCTTAGCACCACTTGTTCTTGAACCTGGAAACACCGCAACACCGTCTTCGACTTCACCAAGGAGCAATCAGTAGCTCCTCTGTGGGGGCATCACTTATGGGATCGGGGAAATGGAACAACACACAGGACACAAACTTGATGCCTCTCTATAACCCAATAGGTATCCAGCACCCCAAGCCACACAGAAACACGTACACACACACACTATCTGCCAACCTTCACACCATGGACTCGCCTACGAGGAACTTCGGGTAAACGCAATCACCTTTATCGATGCACACATCAATGCACACAAATCTATAAACACACTCACACCGGGAGACCTCGTAAGCCTCGACCGCATATAAAATCACACTCAGTCTGCAACCACAATCAATCCCTCTCTCTCTCTCTCTGCACACACACACCAATGACCCGGAGCCACCGCTACCACGGGCACTATGCACGAGACGAGATAGTCAAGATGGAATAAGCAGACATAGACAGCACAAAATAACCAGGCAATGATTGCTCTACTTTCATCAAAACAAACTCAATACACCATCTTCTAGAGAGAGACACTCTTGAATCTTTTTGGCCACCTGCTGAACAACCACTGAAGCCCTCGTTGGCCTCTTCTTGTCCAAAGTTCCTCAATCGATTTGCCTCTTCATGCATAGGCAGCCCCGTGCTCGTCTTTACTCCCCAATGAAGGCCCCTTCAAGCTTCTTGCAGACTCTCGTGGCTCCAATCACCTCCCTTGCTGTCTCCCGAGCCTGCTGACGGCCTCCTTGCCCTGGCGGCTTCTCACAAGCCAGGTCTCCCAAAAGCCACCATCACTCCCTCGTTCTCTTTCTCTTGCTCTGACCTGCAGCCAATTTGCTCCTTGAAGTAACTGACGCAGCCTTCAACTCCTTTGATTTCATCACCATCAACTGGCCACACTCGTCATGTTCTCCTCTGGTCACGTCCTGCGTGTCCCTTCTCCCTTGACACGAGCTGCATACTCCACCTGATGGTCCACTTTCCTGCTCGCCAACCAAGTGGTGCAACCCCTCACACAAGGAGGCCCTCAGCCCTTCCTCCTTCCTCTGCTTCTGGCGGCATCCTCATTCAGCCCATGCTCACGCGCCACTCAGTGGCTCCCTTCACCTCTCTCTCTCTGCACCCTCTCGATGGCCTCCCGCTACCCCCATGCAAGGGGTGGCCCTTCCAGAAGCTCTCCAACTGCAACACCTCCTCATGCTTACCAAGTGGCGCTCTTTCCTCCTTGCAACAGCAGTCCAAACTCTCGCAGATGGCGGCCCTTCTCCTTCTGATTCAGCTTGCCCTCCCTTTTCTAGCATGGCAAGCTTGTTTTCTTAAAAAACATCCCTCTTTGCGACTTGGGCCGCCTTCCCTCGAGAGGCAACCCACAGCCTTCATTTGTGCATATAGCTCCACATACCTGTAATACAAGAGCTCTTGCCCCTGTGCCAAGGCCATCATGGCTGCAAACAAACACAAGGCATCCGCATAGACACTATCAGCGCATCGAGATCCCGACGACAAAGTGATGATTGCCACAACCATCGCAACCTTTAATCCCGGTGAACTTGTCCACCGAATCGACACACTCGCCTTTAAGTTTTCGGCTATTAGAGCTCCCAAAAAACCACCATCGACCTGTAAATTTCCACATTTGACATACATATCTCCACCGCACCAGCTCCAATGTGCATCGAGTACATGACCAAGCTTGCGACCATCCACCTACCTGCTGTTGTGCATCTGCCACTGACACTTTCTGAGGTCAACCAAATCGAGTTGTACCAGCGTGTGTTATGCCTTGCTCCCACCTTATCTTGATCTTCTTGCTCTTGGCCTCGGCAATTTGCACAGCTCTTTCAATTGTAGCAGGCTCATCTCGATCAACCTTCTCCCTTACACTTGGATGTAGACAATCCTTAAACTGACGCACTTTAAAGAAATCCCCTAGAGGTACTTGGGATGCCACCTCTAATTGAACCCAAAGTCCTCTGAAGTGTTGCAAAAACTCTTTAAAGTTAGCATGAACATCTTGCTGCAAACCTCTCAATTTTGTTGTCGCTTCTGTTGCGGTTAGTTTCTTTCCAAACCTGTTAAAAATTTCCAACTTCACCTGCTCCCATGTTTGGTTTTTGTCTTTCTTTAAACCTTCAAACCACTCTTGAGCTTCTCCTTTGAGTGTGCGAGGAAATACATGAAGCTTTGCTTTGTCATTCACAATGTGCATAACAAGCGTATGCCACTCGAAGTCCGCAATCCAATTCTTTACATCTTTCTTCCCTGTGATCACTGGCCGACTATAAGCCATCTCTTCGGAGTCGCTTCTCCCTTGCGTGACAAAAGTTGAAGTCTTGCACCTCAACCAAACCACCGCTTTTCTTCAATGAAGCTCAAACTTCACAGCAAAACTGCTTCACCTGGGTGCACAACCGGCAAATTTCCGCCCCCCAGTGGGATCGCCTAAGGATGATGCAGCAAAAGATGTCGTGTACACACTCACACACCCAAACAACTCAACACAACACAAGGAATTTACTTAAATTCCTCACCTCACTCACCACCACTCAAAAGCTCCTTGAAAATTCTACCCACAAGCTCAATTCAAACTCCAAACGCCTCGACCTAGAAGCCCTTGCCTACCCGCAGACACTACAAGGTGAGTCGCGGTGATCAACACTTGAAATCATGCTTGATGGTGACCAAAATATACAAGAAAAACCATCAAAAACTCCAGCCACAAAAGGACACTCTCAAACCATTGCAAAGCCTTCACCAAATTCCACTCTGTTGGACTCTTTGGAGTAGCGCCAACCCTAATGGCACGATACAGGGTCACATAGTCTTGCAAAAAGCCGCACCTTCTTCCCTCAATTACTTACACACACACATCCATGGAAACCTCCGAACTTCCATAGACTCTCTCAAGTGCAAAATTGAAGAGAGAAATCTCTCATTCACTCCTCCACACACTCGAATACAGGATGCAAACGCGACGGGACTGCACTAGACCACCTGTAGGAACCTTGCTCCCGCCCACACACAGAGGGGTGAAAGTGTTGATATTGCTCTTCAAAGTTATCCCTCATCCCGGACCATCATGGAACCGTGAGTGATGTGGAAATTTGAAGCCTTTTCGCACCAGTTTTGACCTTTTTTGGCCCAGTTTTGGCCAATTTTGACCCTCGACGGGCATTTTTCACGGAAAAAACCCCAAACGGACTCCAAAATTCACCAGATTTTGTATGCTTGATCCTCGATACCTAAATCACTTTGCCACATCTCCACATTCCATTTTTGACCACTTCTAGGGCGGTGCACGCATCACCGAATATCAGGCACCGTAAATAGACAGTTACTGCATGTCCCAAACTTCTCGAGCGGGATGAGAGTACCCATACTTCTCGCTTATATTATTTACATTCTAGAAAGCTCAAACGCATTCCCTAGAGACAAAATAAGCCACCTAGAACCATATCCAAGCCCGGATACCCTATCCCGGCATGTACATGTGCTCGATTACTGGCATGCAAACCTAACTATTCACAATGTGTGCACGACGTTGCATCTTTTTTAGAACTTGAAACCACTTCGCAAAGCTCCCAAACGCATGTATTTACATCTATTTGTACATATGACCATGCCTATAAATGCTACTTTGTACACGCCAAAAAGGATCTATCAACGTTTACATGCATGTGTTGCAAGAAACGGAAAGGAAAGACTTCTTACCTATTGTTATTATCCATGTTGGGTGTAAGGCAAGGCTTTGACCACTAGAGTTGCATACCTTAAGTGTGCACAAGGTGACACCTTCAACACAGGCCTCTACCTCTTGTTGAAGTCCACATAATCCTCCATATTGGATTCAAAACAGAATAGGCAAGAAGAGTCTACCTCAATCGGCTTTCCATTTTGCCTGTGACGGCAATGCTTGGATGGTCGTACTTGACTTGAACTCTCTAGGCCTAGAGAGAGCGTAGCCTGCTTGCTTCCATCAAATGCTTTAGGCTTTGTGGCTTGGACTTTACGATTGGTGTAGTTGACAAATCTTCTCTAACCGTTGGAGAGAAAACACTTGGTGCTACACAAAGTTTGACTGATGTGAGAGTGCTGATGCGGTTCTCAAAAGAAAAAATCACCGTTCCTTCTTCACCTCCTCTATCGGCACTCATTGACAGAATGCCTTGGTTGACAACAGTGATGATATTTCGTAGTCCTCCCTCTTGATGCTCCTTATTTGAGAGCAATGCGAGATGGGGAGCTTACCTCTCGTATATCGACGATGCTACAACCTGGCAGTAGCACTTCGATGAAGGCCTTGAGTGCTTCTACAATTTCCTCCTCTTTCATTCTCCAATTGGAGAATTCTTGCAGCCATTCTTCCATGATTGATGACACGCATCATTTTAGTCTTGTAAACTGAAATTTTTTGAGAAGCTCTCCTCAGTGGGGGCACCAAATGACCGGTACAAGGCCCAACACGGACCCCGACGGCCTCAACGCTAGGGCTATGCATGCCAAGCTCGTCACGAGAAATGAATAGGGGGTACCACCTAGCTTTGAGCGGCTAGGACACGGACATCAGTAATTTAAAATAGCACAAATACTCCGTACGCGCGCACACACACACACACACACACACACACACACACACACACACACAGAAGTAGGTGATGAAAATCCCTCAGGATGTGAGGGAAACTTGATTCAAAGCGATATTTACAGAAACTTTAGCTATGGTGAGATGGCGACTGTGATGATAGAGAGAGATAGAGAGCGTATAGTGCGTTCTCTAGAGGAAATTCCATATACACAGAGGTTCTACTCTTTTTCGTGGCGACCCTTGGAGTCAGAGTGGCAGCATAGCTTCCTTCTCATAGTGCTAACTTTCCAAGCCCCAGTGCTCAAGTGCCGCCCCCTGATAGTGACCTCTTAGTGCCCGTTTATAGGTGCAGGCTACATTAGTTTAGGATAATTTGATTATGTTAGGGCCCTAATCAGGAGATACAAAGTAAGGAGTTGGGTCCCAGATGGTTGACCCTTGCTTTGTCTCAAGAGAAATTATTAAATGATATCTCCTAGGTGGGCCTTTGTGACCATCACCTAGAGAGAGGTGATAATATACGATTGGGTTTTTATGCAAGATTTTGGCTTGAAACCGGGAAAATAAATTACCCTATGGATATTTACGCAGAGATGCATCGTGGGTGAGATGCGGGTGAATTGCGAGCTTTGTTGGTGCGTTGGTGTAGCGTGTTTGCCAGTTTCGGGGCCGCCTGTCGCATGCCTTCAAGGTCACTTCTTGATTTGGTGTCGCCTTCTCGTTCTTTTGGTGTTTCTTCTTCATCGACGTCGAGTTTTTCTGGTGTTTTCTTTCCTTCTTCTTGTGCGTGTGTATGGTGTGCATGTGTTTGTTTGAATGTGTGTGTGCACGTAGGCGTGTGTGCGTGTTGGTGAGTGTGTATGTTACCGTTTGTGTGTGCTTGTAAGTGTGCGAGTGTGTATGTGCTATGCAATTGTGTGTGTGTGTGTGTGTGTGTGTGTGTGTGTGTGTTTTGTGTGTAAGTAACGAGAGTGTGTGTGTCTGGGAACAAGAGAGAGAAATATATTTATTAGATACATTTTTAATAATTTTAACGTGCTTAGCTACCGAGAACGAAGGGGAGAGGGCGTGAGTGAGCAGAACGAGAGGCTAAGGGGGGTGAGAGGGGTAGTGTGATGTGTGAGTGTGTGGGTGTGGGTGTGCATCTGTGTGTGTGTTGGTGTATGTGTGTGTGCTAAGAGAGAGAGAGAGAGAGAGAGAGAGAGAGAGAGAGAGAGAGAGAGAGAGAGAGATGGATATTGTGATGTGCCTGCGGACTGAACGAGGGAGAGGGCGAGAGTGAGAGATGGGGAGAGAGTGAGAGTTGAGGGGGTGAGGGGGTAGTGTGTTTTGTGTGTGTGAGTGTGTAGGGGTGTGTGTGTGTGTAGTTGGTGAGAGAGAGAAGGTTTCTGCCCATGGCGGTGTGAGCGGGTTGGAAACACACGCAAAGCCTCTATGATAAGCCGACACACACTCTTGGAATAACACACACACACACACACATTATGGGGCACCACTCAGCTTATGCAATCCGCCTGGCCGAAATAGGAAACACACAGATGAAGTGAGAAGAGAGAGATTTCCCACTTGCCCACTCAACCCTCACACATATACACTCACACATACACACTCACACATACACTACCAATTCAGCTCAAAGGAGGAAAATTGCTGTTGTTTAGACTCAATGAAGCTCAGCCCAACACCAACGGGGCAAATAGTTTACACAGTATTGAGGAAATACACCAGATACAACCACAAAGTTAAGCAGAGGCTTCACTCACCGGAGAAGATTACATAGAAAAAAAATAGAAAATCTGTGAGGAATTTGGAAAAATAGATAGTTCCATTGTGTCCAGAATGGACAAAAACCCCACCCTACAATGTCATAGTGCTCAAATCCGACCTTGGATGAGTTGTTTAGGGCCAAAAAATGCTCCAAAATGAGCAAAATTTGAGCTGCGGGTATTGATCCTCTTCTCCACCTTTTCTTTGGTCTTTCTCTCAGTTTCCACACTTAGATTTATTACTTGGGCACCTTTGGTACTTTAGTTGACCTCAAACGGACCCCGAACAAGCCAAAAAGTGGCCTCGCAGTGCATAGTTGTCACCCTGTTGCATCCATCCGCACACATGGCACTCAACTTTTTCCAATAATGCATCCCGAAATCACATGAAGCGGCCCCTAATAACAATTCTCATGATGACCTTTTTGCATAATTATCACAAGAAAACACCCACATTATGTCCGTACTTAACCACGTGCAAGTATTGACCCCATTCGACCTCCTGACGCCACTAGATGCCATCTGACACACCTGCTTACCTCATGTCGTCAGCCCGCGGATAGCTTCCTCGAGAAGTTTTGCGTGCTACCAACTCCTCATTATTATAGGAAAAACACACTGGTACTGGTGATAGTGAAAATCAATGCACTATGTACACCCTACCCTACTTGTACACATATGGGCCCCACGTAACCACCTGGCTCTGAAAAATGGGCAATCCTTTATTCGATGCACCATGCATGTGTATGTACATATGCGCAATCAATTCTTCCAAAAAATTCCTAACATAATTTGCCCATCCCCTAGCCTGCTAGAGCATTCATGCTCAGCAGCAACACCAGTAGATGCTCATCCACCTGGATCCCACACAAAAACACTTGGAATTCCCTATATCAAGAGCTTAGTCAAGCTTCCATGTGGTCCCCAAGCAAAACTTGTAGAGATGCCATATAACAACCTTGCATCAAGATAACCATCAATTAATTTGGCATAGACTTGCATATGCAAATATATCTCCTTCTCCATAGCTGAGAGGTCTCCACTGATCATTTGTGTCATCATTTCCTACTTCTTTAACAATTCAATCTTGGTTTGCATCAGCCCTTCAATCACTTCATAAGGCCCTTCACTTTCATCTTCAATCTCATTTGAAAATGCAACTAAACCTCATCACTCCTCATCACTACTGGTAGTACTATCACTGTCCTCGTTAGTCACTGTGGAATAGTCTTCATCACTAGACTCATCTTCATCTTCATAAAGCTCTCCCAATACTTTCCTTGTCTCCATATTATATAGCTTCTTGGCCCTTGTCTTTTCATAGAGGCTAATCATACCACGTCTCCAATCTTGAACAACTCCCACTGCACGTAACCATGGTCTGCCCAGCATAATAGGATATGCTCCCAACCCCGTTGGCATCACATGAAAATCAACCACCACCTTTGCATCATACGCCTCCACTTCTAAGTTGTTTACAACACCCAAACATTTTACTTTTTGATGGTTTGCCAATCTGATATGAAAACCTGAAACCCTAGTCACTGTAAGACCCATCTTCTCAACGCATGAGTGTGTTATGACACATGTTTGGGCTCCACCATCAACATAACCTTGTCCCAAATTTTTTCTTTTGTGCCACACATCTACTATTGGGCAAATGTCTAGTAGCTCATCCATCACCAACACCTTTACTGAACATCTCTCTGGCTCTTTCTCCATTGGGTTAGCCATCTTCTTCCATTGTTGCTTTAGCTTAGGCACCATCTCTATAAGGTGCCCAAAAGTAACATCCGCCTTCGTGCTTGTCAGATCCTCCTTCAAGTCATAGCTTGATTGCCCTTCCCCTAGTGGAAAATCTGAAACATGAAACTTGCAATGAGCCCTCCTTTTCCTCTTGGCCTTGAAATCCTCCCCTTCATGGCTCTTTCCCTTCTTCTTACTAAGACCTGGGGTACTTCTTCCTTCCTTGTCCTTTGTGGTCCTCTTCCCAATAGGCATCACTAATGTATCCTCTAGCTTTGTTGCCTTCTCCAAGGTGACCACACTTATCACTTTTGTCTTTCCCTTTTCCTCTTGGGTTAATCCACTGGTTGCTTCTTCTCCCTTAATTTCAATGCCATAATCATTTGAACTAGTTAGCACATGTCTTGGAAATGGATACATGTCTCCCCCCATCCTTGGTGGCTTATCACATTGTGGGCTGATGTGTCCCAATTCTCCACAATTATAACATGTGGGTGTCTGCCTCTAGACTCTACCATTTCTTTGTCCAACACCATTCTTGGGTATTTCTTCACCTCCTGGCTGATTTGCAAACCTCCCTCAACCTCGATTAATTCCCACATTACCTAGTATGTTTAGGCTGAGATTCTTCATTTAATCTACCACTTGCCTCATGTCTTGCCTTAGCCCATCATCTTGCACTCCTGTAGTAACCATTGCTGGCATGACTTGAGGAGTAACCAAAACCATTGGTTCATGATGAACCCTTGGCATGTGACCTTGCAAAGAATCCATAGGCTGTAACTCAAACCTCCTGGGCGAAGACCACCCCTAGCTGGTTCATTTTCCTTAGTTTCCACTCTTTGTTCCTTGCCACCTCCAATGCATCTTCATATGTTCTAGGCTTCTTTAGCTCCACTCTCCAACGTATATTCTCCGAAAGACCATCCAAGAATCTTTCCTTCTTCATCATGTCAAGTGGGGTTACTTGTGGTGCTAAGGCCTTGCACATCCGCTCCCATGCGAATGAAAACTTACGTATGTACGCATCTACTGGCTCACCTCCCTTTTGCACCAAACCTTGTACTTTTTGCCACACTTTGTCAAGATCTTCTGTCTTCACAAACTCCACTTCCAATCCATGCCTTAGATTGTCCCAACTCAATCTTACAAGTGGATCATCCACACACAACTCCTCTTCAAATGCTTTGGACCAAACGCGTGCATCACTCTTCAAACAAATCTGGAGAGGACGTAACATTTGTGCCAGATCATGAATCTGATTGTGCTAATGCGTGCAACCTCCATCTTTTCTAAAAAATCTTCCACATGTTCATCACTTCTTCCATGAAACTCCGGATAAGAGAAAGCCATGGCTATCCAAGTTTTGATGCTTTGAGAACCCCTTCTAACACACATGCAAGAACCCAGAACTTTTGATTAACTCAATCCCTAGAAACTTCAATGGATCTTGTCTTTAGATAAGCATAAACACATGCACATCAAATGAGTTTTCATAGTTAATCATCGTAATTACAATAGGCAAAGGGCATTCCAGTATCTCTCTTAATCTTCTTGGCCGGAACATAAAGACTATGCACTGCTGGAAAAAAATCTTCTTGGACACATGAACATTTATCTGGATTCTTTGTGTTGAATGAAAAGGAGTGTATTGAGGTCCGTTTTGATCATCCATTTAAGCCAACCATGTAGACCCCAAGAAGATACATCTGACTTATCCTCTGATTTTGCCACAATTTCAGAAGCATAATAGCATAAATGGCTACCCAAGTTTTGATGCTTTGAGAACCCCTTCTAACACACATGCAAGAACCCAAAACTTTTGACTGACTCAATCCCTAGAAACTTCAATGGAGCTTGTCTTTAGATAAGGATAAACACATGCACATCAAATGAGTTTTCATAGTTAATCATCGGAATTACAGCAGGCAAAGGGCATTCCAGTATCTCTCTTAATCTTCTTGGCCGGAACATAAAGACTATGCACTGCTGGAAAAAAATCTTCTTGGACACATGAACATTTATCTGGATTCTTTGTGTTAAATGAAAAGGAGTGTATTGAGGTCCGTTTTGATCATCCATTTAAGCCAACCATGCAGACCCCAAGAAGATACATCTGACTTATCCTCTGATTTTACCAGAATTTCAGAAGCATAATAGCATAAATGGCTCAAAAGACCAAAAAAACAGCCATCACAACTTGGAAAAATTTTGGCAAAGTTTCCCTAGAAGTAGAGGAGTAAGAACCCAAAATATAGACTCTATATGTATTCATAGCCTATCAACAATAGAACCCGAGCATCAAGTAGGAATCACTAGTACATAGCCTATGGTGAGGTCACAAAAAGGGTGCTCCAGCCACCTGTATCACCGAAAGGATCTCACATTTGAGAATCCCCCAGCTCAATAAAACCTCACGCTATCGACCCTCTCACGAAAGCTTATGAAAATCTCATATAGTCAAATCTCAAAAATGACTATCTTTCAAACCAAGTCTCAGAAATGGCTGGGAGTGCAAATTAAAACCAAGTATGGCTCTATAAAGGCGTACAATGGAAGTATCCACAAGTACCATACCATACAAGACAATGCGCTCAAACAGGCGCCAAATGATACATACCCACGACAACTGCGAGTGACTTCCACTGTCAGTGTATCACTCTACTCTAGCTACCTGTACCTATGTGAATCACCTGTACCTGTACCTATCCCTGTAACCTATAATCTGCAACCTGTAATCCCGAAGCTGAAGATACTCGAAGAAGATCCTCCGTGGGGGCGCCAAAAGAATGTGAGAGGGTTGGAAACACACACAAAGCCTCTATGATAAGTCGACACACACTCTTGGAATAACACACACACACACACACACATTATGGGGCACCACTCGGCTTACGCAACCCGCCTGGCCAAAACAGAAAACACACAAATGAAGTGAGAAGAGAGAGATTTTCCACTTGCCCACTCAACCCTTACACATATACACTCACACATACACACTCACGCATACACTACCAATTCAGCTCAAAGGAGGAAAATTGTTGTTGTTTAGACTCAATGAATCTCAGCCCAACACCAATGGGGCAAATAGTTTACACAGTATTGAGGAAATACACCAGATACAACCACAAAGTTAAGTAGAGGCTTCACTCATCGGAGAAGATTACACAAAAAAACAATAGAAAATATGTGAGGAATTTGGAAAATAGAAAGTACCATTGCGTCCAGAACGGACAAAAACCCCACCCTACAATGTCACAGTGCTCAAATCCGACCTTGGATGAGCTGTTTAGGACCAAAAAATGCTCCAAAATGAGCAAAAACTGAGCTGCAGGTATTTCTCCTCTTCTCCATATTTTTTCTGGTCTTTCTCTTAGTTCTCACACTTAGCTTTATTACTTGGGCACCTTTGGCCTTTTAGTTGACCTCAAACGGACCCTGAACATGCCAAAAAGTGGCCTCGCAGTGCATAGTTGTCACCCTGCTGCATCCATCCGCACACTTGGCACTCAACTTTTTCCAATAATGCATCCCGCTATTACGTGAAGTGGCCCCCAAATACAATTCTCATGATGACATTTTTGCATAAGTATCACAAGAAAACACCCACTTTGTGTCCGTACTTATCCACGTGCAAGTATTGACCCCATTCGACCTCCTGACGCCACTAGATTCCATCTGACGCACCTGCTTACGTCATGTTGTTGGCCCGTGGTGTCATGCCGCTTCGCTTCCATGACGAGATAATAAGCAAAGGAATGCCGGTCATGTGTATTTGAATCCTGCTTGATTGTTCAACAGTTATAAGGGCTTGCTAACAAGCCAATTTTTAAGCTAAAAGTGTATCAGATGGGGCTCTAAGGGCCAAAAGATGCCTTGGTAATGCTAAATAGTGAGTATGCTTGAAGCGTTTATAGCTGGGATTACATTAATCAGAGTTGAAGTACTCGATGTGCTCTACCAGCCTGTCTTTACGGCTCAACAATCGAAGCTACGGATAGGAAGTTATGGCAATTTTAAGTTGAGTGAATTGCAGATCCGTACCGGATTGGGCAACTTCAGCTGAAGGGACAAGAATGAAATGAATGCATCAGGCTGAAGTGCTCACTTTTTGGAGCGCGTTGGTCTTTTTAGATCAGTGACCGGATTTACAGTTGTCAAGTTATTGACCGTTTAAAATGCACCGGGGGTCGGTTCCGTACCAGTCTGGTCGGTTCAATCGAAGTGCTATTTTGAGTTTTACCCAGGTTTTGGAATGCAATGATTGTGGAGAAATGCCAACACGGTTGTGACTTGCTGGAAGATTAAAAAAAAGGTGCCAGGATTTGCCTTGGCCGACATATGTTTCGGACTTGAAGTCCCAAGCTTAGCCTTAGCCGACACTGCATGGCCGGTAAGTGTGCCGAATGCCGACACTGCATGGCCGATAAGTGTGCCTAATGCCACCAATGAAGGAAGCAATGCCTTGCCGATATGTATGCTTAATGTGGGGCCAACAAGGCCGATATGTATGCTTAATGTGGGGCCAACCCAATGCAAGGCCGCCCACCCATTAAGGTCGGCCGCCCAAGGGCACATAAGCAAGGGGCGCCCAAGGCCCAAGGCCATAAGAAATAAGAAACGGGCCGCCCGTTTACAAAAAAAAAGAAGGGTTTCTTTGAAACCTAGTGTGAAGCAAAAGGATATGGGGGAAGCAGGTCGACTACGGCAGCATTTCCGGCTCTTGATTCACTTCTGCTTGCTGTTATAGCTCTCCCTCGCCCTCGCCATAGAAGCAAAAAATGTTCCGGACCTCCTCGTGCACAGGTTTGGTACCGGAGGTAGTGAATTTCATGCAGGTCCGAAAACCCCCTGCCACTTCATAGGGTGGCTACCCATTAGCGACGTCGCTAATGGGTAATCCAAATATAGTGTGAGCGTATGTCGCACGTGTCAATGCAAGGAACTTGCCGATACACCGTGTGCGAGCCACAAATGGATCCAAGCACACAACAAGCCTAAACTAGTAAGCTGAAAGAAGGCGATGGTGTGTCACTCACCGCTCTACGCTTGCTTCGTAGAGGATTCCTTGCCGCGAAGAAGAAGGAGCCGCCGCTTCGCCGCGCTCAACCACTTCGCCGCCGTCGTACCACCGCAATGCTCGATCGCACACTCTCTCTCTCTCTCTCTCACGCATACACACACACAAGGAGATGAAGAATAAGAAGATAGAGATGGAGCAAGAGCACTCTTCAATTGCACAAATGAGAGAATGAGTGAATTTTAGGTTTAGTTGACTTTTATATGAGCTCACCCCATTCACACTTGGGCGCCCATGCTTAGCCAACTAATCCCTTGAATGTTCCAGTTAGAGTGCGCCTCTCATCGGCTATCACTCTTACCCTTTTCCGATTGGACCGACAAGCCAGGTACCTGACTCTAGCAAGTAAATAATACAATCATCCGTCGTAGGTGATAGGGTGTCCGTGAGCCGTGAGGGTTAACATGCCCCCTTTCTTGATGTAAATTCCGTCCTCGGAAGCTATTAAGTTGAAGCTCGTTCATCGAGGTGGAAGAGCATTTGAGATGAATGTCCTTAGCCTTCTTCAGTCACTGCAAAATCAAACAACATTGGCACATGATAGCGGGAAAAAGAGCAGTGCAATCGGGTGGCCTCTGTACTCATGCACACTCCACAAACCACGCCTCATGCAAACGAGCAAAGAACAAAACAAAGGGGGCACCACCCTAAATTAAGAGGTTTAGGGACCTCACACATAGTGCACATAGGCAAGTGAGACTTCTGGCATTATGATGGCATTTAAACATATGGAAAAACACATAGAAATGAAGCTTAGGGACCTTATGTAGCATATATATACACAAGACATCAGCTTAACAATACAACGGCATCTGATCATACATAACAAGGATATAGAGAAGCAAGCCAAGGATGGCATAATCCCTTGTCAAAAACAATCAGCCCAGAAAGTAGGTATGATCCTACTAGCAACACATCAATACCTTAGAGAATGATGGCGAGGATGGTGGCCATGGAGCATGAGAGAAGACTCCTTATTTAGGTTTTAGGGCTAGTAATGTAGCATACTAGAGGGAGAGAGAGAGAGGGAGAGAGAGTAGAGCTCCATCCATAGCTCCTCGTTGTGAGCAATGTCGTCATAGCTTCGTTGCTTGGTGAAGTGGGTGAAGTGTTAGTTTTGAGTGAGAGAAGGCCTCCTTATATAGGTTTCTGAGAGGGTTTAGGATTAGGGCTAAACATGCTTAAATCCGCTGATTGGGGTTACTTTTTGCTTAGGGTGGTCAACAGATTGAGGTCACCTGATATGTCACCATCAAGATATTCTCTAGAGTGATGTGAGAGGGGAGGGTAAATGCTGATTTTTCTGATTGTGACACATGGGGATAAGGCCTTGACCAGCATTTAAGAGCAGGTAAGGTGGCTGTTGAAACTGGAGGTTCTGCACATGTCAGGGGGGGACCTGCGGGGGGAGGGGGTGGCAGCTGGGTCCTCCTGAATATCAAATTCTCAAAAAATCCTCAACCATGGCTTCTTTTGATATGTGTTCTTTGAAAAAATCAGCATGTCTCTTTTCAACTCAAAAGTCTTTATCCCTGTTGACTCACCTTTACCATAAGATTTTCCCCTTTTCTCCTTCTGTAACTGCATTGTTGATGCCCAATCACTGCTTCTAGTAACAGGGAACTATTACCTATCAAATACTTATGGTGCAGTAAAAAATATTTACCATGGGTAAAAAAAGTTACTGTAGGTAAAAAGTGATTTGTATTTACCATGTAGGTGAAAAATATTTACTGTAGGTAAAAAATATTTACTGTCGGTAAAAAAGTGAAAACGGAGTATGCTGTGCTGTGAGTCCACACGAACATCCTCGTGTAAATTTCACTAGAAATTCACACCTAAAATGGGCTATTCTGTAAGATATAGGTTGTAGGCATGCATAAGAGCTCGTTCCCACGTATCTTCTGTCCATGGCACTTTTTACTCTTTGGTGCTTGTGAAGTAGATTTTTCTTCTCTTTCGAGATCCCTTGGACTAGAGTATCCTCATCTCCCCAACAACTGACTGTGCCTTTATTGCATCTTCAGAAGGGGTCCTAAAAACCATGCATCATATAGCCCTCCCCCTTAAGCTAGAGGCATTTGATGCCTCTAGCTGTAGGTTTTGCTACAATAGGGTTCTCTTGAATACTTACCCACCTGGTACCAATTGAATTTGCCATGTTACTGCTTTCTTGGCTGATGCACCCTGTTTAGTCCTTTCTGATGAATAATTGTATGCATCCATGACTAACAACTGGTCTCCTAGACCCTTGAAAGCCATACCCCATCCATTGTCAATATCCGCTTTCACTGGTAGCATTCTCTTTTTTTCTTTTTTTCTTCTCTTTTTTTCCTTTTTTTTTTTTCTTTTCGAAACGACTATGTACATGATTGTTACCTTAGTTGGAGCTCGAATATGATGAGCTCTCCTCTGAACCATCCTTAGCATTGATTTCACCAGCATATGGCTGTGAAAGACGACATTGGTAGGCCTTCAATCGCCAACCATTTACCGGGGTCTGATGTACCTTACCATCTAGGTCACCTAGTTGGTAACTACCATTTGAGAACCTCTGTATCACTACAAAAGGGCCTTCCCACTTAAGCAAGAACTTACCATCCTTCCTGCGATCAAAGCAATTGTCGTATCTGAGCACTAAAGAACCTTCCTTGATACCTTTCTTGACAAGGTTGCGATTGAACTTCTTTCGTTTCTTCTCTGTCTGGGCTGCATAGTACTTCACTGCTGACTCTCAATCTAGCCCTAACCTCTCCAAATCGATGATTCTTCCTTCCACCTGCTTCTCTTGCCTATCCTCTTGATGTGCTTTTAGAACTCGGAGGCTCGCTAGATCCACTTCTATAGGCAATAGTGCCTCTTGCCCGTAAACCAAGTGAAAAGGTGTATATTCCAAGGATGTTTTAAAGGATGTTCTGTAGGCCCAAAGTGCTGCATCTAGGTGTTTTTCACATGCCTTAGGATGTAAATGCACTTGCTTAGTGATGATTTTACATATAATACCATTTACCTTTTCCACAAGACCATTGCATTGAGGGTAGTATGGTGTAGAGTGCCTGCGCTTGATTTTTAACTTGCTCATCAATTGCCCGACTAAATCAGCTCAAAATCCCGGTCCCCTATCCGAGAGAATCGCCAAAGGTGTGCCAAAACGGCAACAAAGGCATTCAAAAATGAAATCACTCACGTCCTTGGCTGTGATGCGCTTTGTGGGACGAGCTTCTGCCCATCTGGTCATGTACTCCACCCCCATAATGATGTATTCCTTCACTGATTGAGTGTAAGGTAGTGGCCCTATTGCATCTATCCCCCATTTTTCAAATGGCCCATAGGTTTTGATTGGATGCTGATTTTCATGGGTAAGACGCCTTGGTCCAGCTTTTTGGCAAACCTCACATGTGCGGCACCAATGTTGTACATCTCGATGGAGGCTTGGCCACGTGAACCCTGCTTGTAAAATCTTTCTGCTAGTAATCTCTTGTGCAAAGTGGCCACCACACACACCTTCATGACAGCTGAACAAAATATCCTTTATCTCTTGGGATGCAGGAACTCTCCTTAAGGCAGCATATTTCCCTCTACAATACAAGTCCTCATTCACTAAGCTATAGCTGGTAGCCTTTTTTGCCAACCACCTACGTTCACTTTTACTCATACTAGAGGGTGCTTCACAATGCTCAAGAAAGTAAAGTAAATCATGCAGCTCCTCCTTTCCCTTGTATAAAGGACTTTTCACAAGGATAGCACCTACTATGAGAGTTTGTAGTTCTTCACCTGCTAAGGCATCTGCTTCTCGATTTTGATCTCTAGGTACAAAGTACACTCGAACTTCTTTAAAACCCTTCAACAAGGCCTTTGCTTCCCTCATCTTAACAGACAATTTGTCATTTTTACAGGCCCATACACTAACCATTTGCTTAACAATCAACATGGAGTCACCAAAAACATTTAGCTTTGTGATGCCCTAAGAAAGACAACATTGCAACCCTAAAACAAGGGCATGGTACTCTGCCTCATTGTTGGAATGAACCTCTTTTAGATGCAACCCTTTTGCAAAGATCTTCTCCTTCTCTGGACCTAATATTACTATGCCTGCTGATGCCTTGTCTTTGGTCCTCTTGTAAGCCCCATCAAAATACAGACTGTGTGCTCCCAGTAGAACTTCAGGCTCCAGGATAGGTGGTACCTTACTAGGTGCCTCAATCTTGGCCTTCTCATAACACCTTTGTGTGAGGACATCTGCCAAACAAGCACGAGTGGAATCCTCTACTTGTAGTGTGTAGTCAAACTCTTGAAGCTGCACCACCCACTTTGCTATTCTTTGAGACAATTCCATGTGTTGTAGGGCATATGGAAAAACCTCCTCAGTTGTGATCACCACAAATTGTCTCGGAAGTAAGTAAGCCCGAAACTTCTCCACTGCAAACTTAAGAGCTAGCATCAATTGCTCAGTTGCGCTGAAACCCTTTTCAGCAGCTGTCATCACTCTACTAGAGAAGTAGACTAGTCTCATGAGAGATGTCTTTGGGTCTTTTTGCATCAAGACAGCTCCTAGAGCTTCTGGACCTACACTAGGATTTACATAGAATAATTCACCCCATGTGGGTTGTAGGACGACAGGCAATGAGCTCAAAATGGTTTTAACTTCTTGAAAGCACCTTTCACCCTCCTCACTCCATGTCAATGTAGTGTGTTTAGTGAGCTGCTGCAAAGGATAGATTGCCTGAGAAAGGAGATGTATGAATTGTCCCATGTAGCGAACCTTTTGAATGAAGGAGACTAGTTGCTTCACGTTTGAAGGAGTAGGTAAAGCTAACAATGTCTTTACCTTTTCAGGGTCAGCCTCAATACCATCTTGAGACACGACATGGCCTAGTAGAGTGACCTTGCTCTCACCTATGTGGCACTTGTCTTTATTCAATTGCCCACCCAATTGGGCCAGACGGGTGAAACCTTCATCAACCTTGGACAAATGTACTTCCTAGAGCTGTAAATGAAAAAATCATCAATGAAGACTCGTATGGACTTACCAAAGTAAGGTTGAAACACCAAGTTCATAAACCTCTGGAAAGTATCTGGGGCATTAGTTAAACCAAAAGGCATAACTCTATAAGCAAAACACCCCCAAGGTGTTATGAAGGTAGTCTTTCTTTGGTCTTCATCTGCAATTCTGATTTGGAAGTAGCTTGAGTACCCATCACACACTGTGTACCTTTCATGACCAGCCACTTCATTTAGTATTTCATCTTGAAAAGGCAAAGGAAAATGGTCCCTTTTTGTGGCTGCGTTTAGAGGCTTGTAATCCACACATACCCTCCACTTCCCATTTTTCTTTGGTGCTACCACAACTGGAGACACCCACTCAGAATCTTCCACTGGGTAGATAAATCCTGCCTTGAGTAATCTTTTTACTTCTTTTAAGAGTGCATCTTGTTGCACTAGCCCTAATCTCCTTAGCCTTTGCACCACTGGTTTGGCACCTTCCTTTAATTGGATATGGTGTTGGGTTACCGTCACTCCTTTAATGTGCTCGTAATCAGTTATAAAGAGGCCAGCATGCTTCTTTAGTACCTGCAAATAGGGTTCTCTCTCTTCTTCTAGTAGGTCCTTAGCTAGCATCTCCTCTAAGCCTGTGGCTTCTTCCTTGTTTAGAGAATCTTGACCACCTTCTCCTTCTGGGTTTCGCAGTATTATACCCATTGTTGGGATTAAATCCAAGGTGGCCTCTTATGCGGATATGGCTGGCCGTCCGGCTAACTCACTTTGTTCTAACTCTTTGTATATACTAACTTATACTGTGTGAATACTAAGGTATTGTGAGATAACCCTTCTAACAATTCTCTGCGTACTGTACTGTGTGTGTGTGTGTGTGAGAGAGTCGACCCACGCTCCGCTCCGCGACTTCAATTGGTATCAGAGCCTTGGTTTAGTGCGGATTTGCGCAATCGCGCGCGCGCGCGCACTTTTCCGGCAGATTCTGGATCCGGAGTTCGAAAATTCACACTCGGCGTTCCGGGAGCGTTTTCATCAGGCGACCTAGGCGACCTGGGGTTTTACCCCCCTTTCGAAGCCGTTTATGCCCTCAGAATTTCGTTCTGAGCACTACAGCAGAAGATAGATTTCAACCGCAAAGAAATCCGTCTTGTGTAGATTGGCAAGCAGGAGGTGGTCGACATCAATATCGACATCGACATACATCACTTATTCGTCTTCAGAGCATCATCTATAGACCAGGTACACATATATATCATCAGATATATATATATTGCAGTCTGCATTGCTACTTCTTGTGCTTGCCAGGTTCCAGGGGAGGTGTGGCCATACGACGGCTTGACACCACTGGCATGTATTGCAGATTGATGTACTGTGATTGTGGGTCTGCTAGTTGTGAGTCACGCTAGCAGACAGACCGCCGTAGCAGTCATAGGACAGTGATTGGTCTATTATAGGATGTATGCTAGTTTGGGCAGTTTGCTGAGCCATCTGAGAGGGTCGTGTGTGAGGTTTTTTGAAGCCAAGAAATGGGGGCTGGGTTACCCAGTGTGAGGTGGATTAAGTTGCTGGAGTTCCCCTCTACACGCATCCTCTTCGGCTACTTTTATCCCTTAGGATGTATGACTTTGTGTAGACACTGGATTGCATCTTATGCGTCAGGCCGTTGAGGCATTGTTCAGGGTTCAGTCTTGAGACAGATACAGGTTCTGTCATCGCTCAAAGAGGAGACAGTGTATGCTTACAGGACAGCATATTACAGAGATTTTTTAGATTTGTCAGTGGTCAGCTATTTATGATTGTTTTTTGAGCTATCTTTTGGTTCCCAGAGCTCAGTTTACAGGGGAGACTCTGTCAAAAATTTTCAAAATACTGACAGTTCCTGAGGAGAGGTGTTCAGCTTGTTGATTACAGCTTGTTTACTGTGTACAGAGGCCAGTTTACAAGGGAAACTCTGTCGGATTTTTCTCAGGAGTAAGCAGTTTGGCAGATATGGCATCTTCTCAAAGTGAGACTCTTTACAACATAAAGAAGCTAGATGGCACAAACTTTCCATTCTGGAAGAAGCAGATTTGGCAGGTTTTGGTGCAGAAAAAACAAGTGAAGCCACTGAAGCTCAAAGGGGAGAGACCAGAAGCTATGGCTGAAGATGAGTGGGAAGAGCTTGACGAGTTAGCTTGTTCCACAATCATGCTGACACTGGCAGAAAATGTTTACTTCAACGTAGCAGAAGAGACTACAGCGTATGGCGTATGGCAAAAGCTATGTGGTATGTACGAGAAACAAAGTGCTGCTTCTCAGATTTACTGGCTCAAAAAATTGGTGGATTTGAAGATGAAGGAAGGGACAGCCATGTCAAATCATCTGAATGAATTTCACACAATTTTCAGCCAGTTAACAGCACAGGAGATAGTCTTTCCAGATTCAGTGAAGGCTATGTTTCTCTTAATCACTTTGCCAGATAGTTGGGATACTTTTCGTACAGCGTTAAGTAATTCTGTCGCGCCAGAAGGTCTTACAAGTGCCAATGTAGAAGGCAGCTTGCTCACAGAGGAAGTGAACAGGAAGAACATTGACAAAGGCAAAGGCAATAGTGCTTTGGTCGTTCGAGGGAGACAACAGTTTAAAGAGAAGAAGGGTAAGAAGGCACAAAACCGAAGTAAGTCTCGTGATTCGAAGTCAAAGGATGACATAGAATGCTACCATTGTGGAAAGAAGGGTCACATGAAGCGAGACTGTACGAAGTGGAAACAAGAAAAAGGAAAAACAAAGAGTTCTGAGCAAGATGAAAAGAAGAGTTCAGTGAAGATTGAAGAGGTGAATGTCACAGGATCTGGTTCAGACAGTGATTCTCGTATAGCAGTTGGTGACATCTTCCTTACAAGAAATCTTGATTCTGTTTTCTTGACTGCAGAGGATGGACATGCTATGAGTGATTGGATTATCGACTCAGGGGCATCTTTACATGTTTCTCCGCACAAAGAGTGGTTTACATCATATGTGGCTACTAAAGATTATGTCAGACTTGGAAATGAGCAGGTTTGTGACATACTTGGAGTGGGAGATGTGCAGTTGAAGTTTCAGAATGGCTCTTCTTTATGGCTCAAGAATGTCAGACATGTTCCAGCAATCCGAAAGAGCTTGATTAGTACAGGGAAGTTGGATGATGCGGGTTATGTGACAGTTTTTGGGAACAGTGCTTGGAAGATCTCCAAAGGTTCGATGACTGTAGCACATGGCAGCAAGTCAGGAACTCTGTACACTTTACATGTTTCAGAGGTTAAAAACCATGTAATTAATGTGATTGAGCAGCCAAGTGTGTCACTGTGGCATCGTAGGTTGGGACATATGTCAAAAAGAGGAATGGAAATACTTTCTCATTATGGTTATTTGCCTGGCTTTTCATTTCAAGATTTTGAGTTTTGTGAGCATTGTGTTTATGGTAAGCAAACACAGGAACCGCACAGATCAAAGAGGAATCATAGGGACGAACGGTTAGCTCTTGTACACAGTGACCTATGCGGACCAATGCCTAGTTTGTCACTAGGGGGAGCAGCGTACTTTTGTACATTCATAGATGACTATTCTCGCAAAGTATGGGTTTACTTCTTGAAGCACAAGGATGAGGTGCTCAAGGTCTTTAAGACATTCTTGCAGCTGGTGGAGAATCAGAGTGGTCAGAAGCTGAAGTGCTTGAGAACTGACAATGGTGGAGAGTACGTTTCCAAAGCTTTTCAAGACTTTTGTGAAGCAAAAGGGATTAAGCGGGAACTTACTGCACCATATAATCCTTCACAGAATGGGGTTACAGAACGTATGAATAGGACCATACAAGAGAAGGTCAGAAGCATGTTGTCAAATGCTGAGTTGCCTGATGGATTTTGGGCGGAAGCAGTGGCTACAGCAGTCCATTTGATCAACAGGTCTCCTAGTAGGGTTCTGGATAAGAGTGCAGTGGCCGAGATGCTATGGATAGGCAAGGCACCTTCGTATAAGCATCTCAGAGTCTTTGGTTGTGAAGCTTATAGCCATATTCCTAAGGAGTTCAGAAATAAGTTAGAACCAAAGAGCAAGAAGTGTATATTTCTTTGCTACGGAGAATCGGGCGAGATGGGTTACCGGCTTTGGGATCCTGAGTCCAGAAAGCTTATTCGTAGCAATGATGTGCATTTCAATGAAGCCAAGTTTCACGCTAAGCCAGAGAAGACAGAGGAGATCAGAAGAGTTGTCTTCAGGGAAGATGGACCTAGTGCTAGCACATCAAGACAGCATGGTCAGGCTCAAGAACAGCCTATAGTGGCTAGAGAGGCAGAATCAGTTGTGGTGAGACGTTCTGAGCGTGTCTCCAAACCACCTGATCATTATGTGCCATCTCTAAATTATGTCATGCTCACAGATTGCGGAGAACCATCTTGTTACAAGGAAGCATTACAAGTGGTTGACTCGAAAAAATGGCAGTTGGCCATGCAGTCAGAGATGACAGCTCTGCATAAAAACAAGACATGGAAGTTGGTTAAATTACCACAGGGCAAAAAGGCTCTACCTTGTAAATGGATTTACAGGTATAAGATCACCGCTCATGATAGTCAGCCAAAGTACAAAGCAAGGCTTGTTGCCAAGGGCTTTAAGCAAGAACAAAGCATTGACTTTGATGAAGTCTTCTCTCCAGTGGTCAAGATGACTACATTGAGATGCTTTCTTGCATTGGTTGCTATATTGGATTTGGTGTTGCACCAAATGGATGTCAAGACAGCGTTCTTGCATGGTGATTTAGATGTGGAAATTTACATGCAGCAGCCAGAAGGGTTTGTTGAGAAAGTCATGGAACATTTGGTATGCCAGTTGTTAAAGAGTCTTTATGGCTTAAAACAATCACCGAGGGCATGGTACCATAAGTTCCACCAGTTTATGCTTTCTCAAGGCTACAAACGTAGTGAGTTTGATCACTGTCTATATACAAAGAAGGCTAAGGATGGCAGTTGGTTGATCCTTATTTTGTATGTGGATGACATGTTGATTGCTGGCAAACACTTGGAAGAAATTTCAGCTTTGAAGTCAAAGATGGCAAAATCATTTGACATGAAAGACATGGGTGAGGAAAGTCATATACTTGGTATGCGCATTGAGAGAGACAGATCAAAGAAGTTGATTTGGTTATCTCAAACAGAGTATATTGACAAGGTTTTGCAACGTTTCAATATGGAAAGGGAAAGGCATTGAGTGTTCCATTGCCACCATATGTGAAACTTAGCAAACAAGATTGTCCTGTGTCTGAGGAAGAAAAGGCTGAAATGGATAAGATTCCATATGCATCTGCAGTGGGTAGTTTGATGTATGCAATGATTGCTACACGTCCGGATATTGCATTTGCAGTGGGAGTGGTTAGCAGATATATGTCAAATCCCGGCAAGAAACATTGGGAGGCAGTGAAAGGTATCATGAGATACTTAAAACATACAAAGAGTATGCGCATATGCTATGGTAGTCAGGATTTGAGTGTCAGAGGATACACTGATTCAGATTATGCAGGAGACTTGGATAAGAGGAGATCTACATCAGGCTATGTCTTTACATTGGCTGGAGGTGCCATATAATGGCGATCTCGATTAGAAGATTGTGTTGCGCAGTCTACTACAGAAGCTGAGTATGTTGCAGCAAATGAGGCATGCAAAGAAGCTATTTGGCTTGGTAGATTGGTTGCAGACTTGGGAATCAAAGTAGATATGCCAGAGTTATATTGTGATAGTCAAAGTGCTATACAATTGGCAAAGAATCCAGTGTTCCATTCGAATACTAAGCATATTGATGTCAAATATCACTTCATTAGGGAAGTACTTGAAGACAAGCAGATACAACTGCTGAAGATCCACACCAAGGACAATCCTGCTGATCTACTCACAAAGGGACTTCCAAGAGAGGGCTTTGTGCATTGTCGTGAGTTATTGGGCATTGGATAGATGGCAACCATGTAAATCTTTGTACATTTATGTTCATAGATTTACAGTTACTTAAAGTGCCACATTGGACTTTAAGTGGGAGGTTGTTGGGATTAAAGCCCAAGTGGCCTCTTATGCGGATATGGCTGGCCGTCCGGCTAACTCACTTTGTTCTAACTCTTTGTATATACTAACTTATACTGTGTGAATACTAAGGTATTGTGAGATAACCCTTCTAACAGTTCTCTGCGTACTGTACTGTGTAAGCTCACTGTGTGTGTGTGTGTGTGAGAGAGAGAGTCGACCCACGCTCCGCTCCGCGACTTCACCCATGACTTCCAAAGAGCTAGCATCCTCCTCAGATGACTCATCCTCAGATGAAGAGCAGCTGCTTGTGCTCCATTCATCCATAGAAGTCTCCATCTCTAGGTCTTGTTGTCTACCCTGCTTCATGTCATACACGATTTTTTGTTGCTTGCCACCTACCTTATGATTTGGTCGCAACTCAAGGGAACCTGTCTCCCAAACTTGCCTAGCTTTCATAGCCATAAGCCAAGGTCTTCCAAGGATTAGCGGATAGCCCTCCCTCTTAGTTGGGATCACATAAGCATCAATTGAGATTGCCACACCAAAAGCTGAAACCTTCACTCCATTAACCTTTCCCACACAAGCCACCCTTACATTATTTTCCATCTTAGCTTGTAAGGAAGTTTGCTCGTTTACTTCCAAACCCAACCTGTGCATTAATTTCTCTATCATAACACAAATCTCGGCTCCACCATCTACGTACACATTGGAGACTCGCTGACTCTTAATCTCAGCATCAATGACTGGCACGATATCCTTCATGCCTCTTGCACTAATAGACCCAACTGACTTTGCCTTAGCCGTCCTAGTGCTGACCATCTTAGACCAGGTTCTACGCATCTTAGGGGAAAGGTGGAGGAGTTGCTGCAATGAAATCTTTGGTCCTTGCTTACTCACATCTGCTACCAGGTCGTAAGGTATGGATCCTACCCCAAGTGGAAAGTCTTCTACTCCTATGTGCCTGCTTGACCTACTCTTCCTTTTCTTGTCTCCTATCACTTGGGAGGAACCCTCATTCCCTTTATCCGGCTCTGAAGCTTCCATTTCATCAGTTCTTTGTCTCCTAACTCTCTTTATTGGCATGGCAACAGCTTCCTCCATTTTTTCTTTCCCTTTATCCTTACCATTGTCAAGACTTATGACAGAGACAACCCTGTCCTCCCCTCCCGATGGTAGTGGAGGGATCTCTGCTAGTGCTTGTGGTGGTGGAGGAGGGGGTCTCAATATTTGGATTGGTGGAGCCACGTGTGCATTTTGTCCATTTAGTGGCCTAGCTCGAGGAGGAGTGACTTGCTGGCGAGGAGGCCGTCTTTGATTACCATTTCCTTGATAGCGTCGTGGATGGGGGCAATAATACATGCCGTGACCTACCTCTCCACAGTTGTAGCAAATGTACTCACGTGCTTGCCTTTGTCCTTCTTGTCTATTTCGTTCATTTCCTGGCTGGGGAGCCCTTACACCTTGAACCAGATTGATGGACAGGCTCTCTAGTTGATTGGTGATTTGTTGAAGTAATTCTTGTTGAGAGGACTCTTGGTCTATTGCTCCTGTCCCTGCTACTACCCTTGCCGTAGGTTGAGCTAGCGGTGGAGGCTCCATTCCCCCTTGTAGTTGAGCTTGGAATTTTAACTTCCTATCCTTCTCCCTTGCATAAGTCATAGCTTTATCAAAGGTATCTGGGAATTTACCTTTTACCTTTTCTTGAAGGATGGGGTAAATCCCTGCCAGGAAACAGTCCTTCTTTAGGCATTCTGGCACCCTTTCTCCTTCACCTAGTGATGCACACCATTTCTCCCACAGGTTGGAAAACTTTCCTTCATAGCTTCTATAGTCATTGGGTGATGTTTGGCGTAGCTCTAAGAGCTGTCTCCATATCTCCTCTGGAGGCTCATGGCGGCGAAATTCTTCGATGAAGGCCATCTTTAAGGACTCCCAGTCTCTTCTTTCTTCAGGTGCCAAAGTTTGATACCATAATTTTGCACCTTCCCTCAAGACCAAAGGAAAGGCCCTTAACTTAGTAGCTTCGTCATCCCTTCTCGATACCACAAAGGCCATTTCCAAATTATCCAAAAAGTCTGGAGCAACCTCCCCAGGCTTACCATAAAAATTAGGAAAGGCCATAAGTGAGAGAGTAAACAATTACACAAACAGCTCCAATTTATTTTAAAACAGAGTATGGTAATTACAATTTGGAGCTTTAGCACAACTTAGCTCAAAATAGGATGAAGATCGACACATCAAAGGAATGGTAATAGTCTAGTAAGGGTAGAATGACAGGATGAGGAGAGTACAAGATTTCCCCAAGTCTCTCGGCTCCAAACAACAGGTCTATTCTTTGCTGATAAAAGATTTTTCTATCAATACAAATATTCACACGGATATGATGCACAGAATGGAAAGGAAACATGCGGGGATCATCATTCTCATTATTGGCATCCATACTAACACACAAGAGCCTAGCTTAGTTGCACCACCTTGGGACCAATGAGCCTGATCAGCCACAGAAGGTCAGCACCTCGGATCACTTCGACTCTTCCTGATGCATCTGTGAAGACGTAAGGCGTGATGGCAACACTTTGTACAATGCTGAGCCTTTTAGCAAGCAACAATTGGATGCTATTACCATAATCATCATGACGAATGAAAGTGACACCATTAATGTAGAGCACATCATCAACTAAGATAGTTTCCTTAGATTGAGATAACTTCTTGAAAATTAGCAGCAAAGGTAGGGCAGGGAGTCTTTTCACCCGGTCTCCAAAGCACTTTGGACAATATCCAAAGTGATCTTCACGCGGACAGGAGGTTGTCTTGGGATTGGTGGTGTCTGGATTCACAAAGTGCACTCGGAGCACTCGCAGACGGAAAACAATCTTGTAGGCAAGCCTTCGCCTCTTTGCTTCAGGAGGATTTAGGGGTGAGAGTCGTGGTTGCAAGTTGGAGGTTGAAGTTGATTGCTCACTAGCCTTTTTCTTGCCTGTAGTGGTCATGTAATCCCTTATTAATGAGATTAAGACAAATGTTACCTTACGCTTGAGCACGCGCTGCGGCCTTGGGCCACTTAGGTGTAGAGGTGATCTTCCTTCTCTTAGTCGGCTCCTCAGGAAAGAGAGGTCTGGTGATGCTTTCTCTTCCCTTAATGTGTGTCATAGTACCTTCGTGTATGTTGATGTAGAATATTTCAAGCTCGTGTGCATTGGAGGTTTCTGGAGCACTCATAGATTGAGAGGAGAGGTATATCAAGCTCTTCTTCTCACTCTCCTTCGTTGGCGACGATCACGAACAAGGCATGTAGAAGAACTTACTTCTTGAATTTCAATGATACTGCAACCTGGTAACAAGACCTCGATGAAAGCTTTTAAGGCCTCTAAAGTCTCCTCCTCTTCTGTTCTCCAATTTGCAAACTCCTCACGCCATTCGTCCGTGTTGTAGATTGCACATCTTCATTGCTTGTGGACTGAAGGTCTGTGTAGCCCTCCTCAGTGGGGGCACCAAAATGATAGCGGGAAAAAGAGCAGTGCAATCGGGTGGCCTCTGTACTCGTGCACACTCCACAAACCACGCCTCATGCAAACGAGCAAAGAACAAAACAAAGGGGGCACCACCCTAAATTAAGAGGTTTAGGGACCTCACACATAGTGCACATAGGCAAGTGAGACTTCTGGCATTTTGATGGCATCAAAACATATGGCAAAACACATAGAAACGAAGCTTAGGGACCTTATGTAGCATATATATACACAAGACATCAGCTTAACAATACAACGGCATCTGATCATACATAACAAGGATATAGAGAAGCAAGCCAAGAATGGCATAATCCCTTGTCAAAAACAATCAACCCAGCAAGTAGGTATGATCCTACTAGCAACACATCAATACCTTAGAGAATGATGGCGAGGATGGTGGCCATGGAGCATGAGAGAAGACTCCTTATTTAGGTTTTAGGGCTAGTAATGTAGCATACTAGAGGAAGAGAGAGAGAGGGAGAGAGGGTAGAGCTCCATCCATAGCTCCTCGTTGTGAGCAATGTCGTCATAGCTTCGTTGCTTGGTGAAGTGGGTGAAGTGTTGGTTTTGAGTGAGAGAAGGCCTCCTTATATAGGTTTCTGAGAGGGTTTAGGATTAGGGATAAACATGCTTAAATCCGCTGATTGGGGTTACTTTTTGCTTAGGGTGGTCAACAGATTGAGGTCACCTGATATGTCACCATCAAGATATTCTCTAGAGTGATGTGAGAGGGGAGGGTAAATGCTGATTTTTTTGATTGTGACACATGGGGATAAGGCCTTGACCAACATTTAAGAGCAGGTAAGGTGGCTGTTGAAACTGGAGGTTCTGCACATGTTAGGGGGGGACCTGCGGGGGGGGCGGTGGCAGTTGGGTCCTCCTGAATATCAAATTCTCAAAAAATCCTCAACCATGGCTTCTTTTGACATGTGTTCTTTGAAAAAATCAGCATGTCTCTTTTCAACTCAAAAGTCTTTATCCCTGTTGACTCACCTTTACCATAAGATTTTCCCCTTTTCTCCTCGTGTAATTGCATTGTTGATGCCCAATCACTACTTCTAGTAACAGTGAACTATTACCTATCAAATACTTATGGTGCAGTAAAAAATATTTACCATGGGTAAAAAAAGTTACTGTAGGTAAAAAGTGATTTGTATTTACCATGTAGGTGAAAAATATTTACTGTAGGTAAAAAATATTTACTGTCGGTAAAAAAGTGAAAACGGAGTATGCTGTGCTGTGAGTCCACACGAACATCCTCGTGAAAATTTCACTAGAAATTCACACCTAGAATGGGCTATTCTGTAAGATATAGGTTGTAGGCATGCATAAGAGCTCGTTCCCACGTATCTTCTGTCCATGGCACTTTTTACTCTTTGGTGCTTGTGAAGTAGATTTTTCTTCTCTTTCGAGATCCCTTGGACTAGAGTATCCTCATCTCCCCAACAACTGACTGTGCCTTTATTGCATCTTCAGAAGGGGTCCTAAAAACCATGCATCAGCACAGTAATTGCATTCTCACATAGAATTAAAAAGCATATGCAGTTGTAGGCAGACAATGTGATTGGTAACAGAATTTTAAACCATCTGTCAGCAATAAACATTAAATTGCAATATAATCAAATGCATAAATAGATGTAAAGGTAAAAAATTAAACAAGTCTGGGGTCGCTACTTTAACGGTCGAAAGGCACTAAAGATCGACTATTAATACCATGTAAGCTTCTTATCGTCAATTAAGTTGTTTAATCGCGAGAGCCAAGTATTTCATGTTCGAGGGCTGACTAGAGACTATACCTAGAAGACCTTGTAGTTAAGCTACGATAAAAGGAATTTCTCATGAAATCATCGCCTGACTGATTACCTTTTCTTTGACCCCCCAAAGGCTTTTCATAGTGATTCAATTTTGATGTGTGTGCTTATTTTGTATGCCTTGGGTTTTTTGCTTTACAAGGAAAAGCGCCCACATTGGGAACCTCTAGGGCTCTAGCACCATAGGCGATACATGTGAGTGAAGTACCAAATCAAGCTGAGATTTCTCTTCCAGCTTAAGATTTTACATTGTGGCACTTTGATTTTTTGTTTTTTTTTGGTTCGTTTTTAGCATTTTAATTTTGTAACTTTGGGGAGTCATATAACACTGTTACCCTCCCCAGGATCATCACACTAGTAAACTCCTTTTATAATACTTAAGCTAAAGGTCAATAGGGTCTAAGACCACTAGCAAGCCCTAGTACATTTCACACAATGCTGCCTAAATCAGATTAAGAACCTAAGTAACCATTGATTATTAGGAAGGCATTCCCCATGGTATTAAGAGAAGATCTCTAACACCTAACTTGGTCAAACTAGCTTAGTCGGACTGCTTGATTTTTAAATCTAGACAAGTGATTATGATAAAAAATTTACATTGAATTTAATGTTTGGTACTAAGCAAATGCGCTAAATATTATGCTACCAATCACAATCAAAGCAACAATCATAGATGCAAAAAAGATAAGGGACAATGCTAATGGACAAGAAACACCTGTTTGTGTTGATGGTCGCGCTTGATCTAAAGTGTGAGCGAGAAAAAGATTCCATGAAGGTCCAAATCCTAACAACAGCAACACGTTCCTGTACACACTAGGAAACACAAAGAAACCTCTAGGAGGCACATCAGTGGGAAAAAGAACTTTGCTAATCACTAAACTCTAAAACAGAAACACTCCTATCGTACTAATCCTACCTACCCTCCATCACTCTAGTGATGAGGATCAAAGGTGTTTTATGGCATAGGTTACTGTTTCAGTGTAGCGGATGCGAATGTGTAGGTCTGAGTCAATGTTTTGACTTTTATTGTGCATACTCGTTTGCTAATTGCTCTTGCTCTTGAATCTTTTTTTTTTGTGAGTATAAGGCTTTATATGTACATTCCCTAAGATTGGGAGATTTTTTGAGAGGTCAGGGAAAGAAGGGTAAGAGGGAAATAAGTGAATGATGGATGTCAACAAGCACTCCCCCCTTCCTTGGGTAGATCATACCGTTTGAAATGAGCTGGTCACCCTTTGAAACCAATCATGCCAGTTGGTAATAGGTGAGGATTTTTGCCATTAGTTTTCTCTTACCTTAGGTGCCTCGTCAAGTTGCAAGGGTGGTAAGGTACTCTCCCAGGATCAGACTTGAAGTGGTTCATCAGGTAATTCTTGAACAGTGGGAGGTGTGGATTCCTTTGTAGCTTCATGGAGGTCCACTATTGTAGGTGGAGGTTGTGGAGAAGTTTTACCTCTATGGATGCATTACATGAGGAGCTCGAAGCTTCATGGGACTCCCCCCTTCCTGAGCTAGGTGGAACAAATTGTTCTTTCTTTGGTACCCAAACTAGCTCTAGAGCGGGTGTGTAGCATTCTGTGATTTTTTTCTTTCCGCGATCGTTGATTCGTTTTGGAGCTACGGGATTGAGCTCACATGGGTTAGGTGATAAGTAAGAGCACAATTTACGTTTTGGCACCCAGATTTGATCATTTCCTTTATAGTAGCCTTGGGCTTCCAATAGTTGCGTAGGAATCCAACGCAATATTTTCTTACTTTTCTTGGAGCGAGTGGTACATTTCTTACAAGGCTTTCGTTTTTTAGTACTAGCCATGGTCGCTAAAGAAGCTTTAGGGAACCACTTGTATGTTTTCTTTGTTATATTAGGATGAGTCTTGTCAGAAGCTATATGCATTGCTTGTAGCATATTTAACACTAGAATGGTAACAGGCTAACAGGACATAAAAGTGTCCTTTCAGGGTTTTGGGAAAAAAATCCAAAACCATAGTAGATCCACTCATTTTGAAAAATTCTTTCATGAGCTTATAGTTCAATAACTAATACATATGGAAAAATGAGAAACTTGTAATTTTTCTCATCCCTTGGTCACTACAAGCCTCCAAAGTTGATGGACCATTGCATTTTGCCCAAAACAGCAATTTCTTACGGTGGATTGCATATAAATAAGAGTTGGGATTTTTGTAGGACATGAGATAAAATGCCCCGTTAACTTCAATGGGTTGGTGACCAAAACATATCGTTGCTTTTACCTCACTAATTTTTTTTGGGAAAAAAAATAGGTACAAAAAAGTTGCATTTTTGCCATTCTGCGGACCTATCATCAAAGTTTCTATAGTCACGCTCAATACATATACTATATACATGTTTTCTTCGTTCCCTTTGGGCCTTTGGATTCAAAAGGAGACATGGAGCATGTCAAAAAGGATAATGGATCTCTTACAATTGGAACCTTGGGGGCAATGATAAAGTGCTAAATACAGCAAACATGAAAAAACTGGGTTTAGCATTATGACCTCTAGAAACCCATAGAAACTACTCAATATCTAGCCAAGTTTGTAGTCTATGATTAGATATGGTTATTACCTACAAAATACACACAATTGGCCTAAGAAACTAGCAATATTGAGAAAGTTATACTTGCTACACTAAAATGTATCGTATTCTTCAGCAAATCAAAAACTCAACCATCATCATATACTATGCTATATAGCATATTAGGTCCCCCAAAACTCAAGAAAGATTAGCTTTATGTTATACATTACACTTACATGATCAAAATTGAATCTGAATATCAAGAAAGCCACCAAAAAATTCATAAAAGTGCTAATTTTGGCCAAAAAACAGGATTATGCAATTCTTGTAAATTGGTCATAACTTTCAATTTTAACACTTAGCTCTCCCTACAAGCATCAAAACATGTTGAGAACTATGAAGACCTAACCTCTAGCCATCTAAACCTCACAAACATGAAGTTTAGAGTGGTATAGTTGCCAAAAAATGAAAAAAAGACAAAAACAGGACCCGTTTTTTCACACAATTTAGGTTCAAAAATGTTGTTTGGGCAAAAAAAATAGGTACAAACAAGTTGCATTTTTGCCATTCTGCGGACCTATCATCAAAGTTTCTATAGTCACGCTCAATACAGATACTATATACATGTTTTCTTAGTTCCCTTTGGGCCTTTGGATTCAAAAGGAGCCATGGAGCATGTCAAAAGGATAATGGATATCTTACAATGGGAACCTTGGGGGCAATGATAAAGTGCTAAATACAGCAAACATGAAAAAACTGGGTTTAGCATTATGACCTCTAGAAACCCATAGAAACTACTCAATATCTAGCCAAGTTTGTAGTCTATGATTAGATATGGTTACTACCTACAAAATACACACAATTGGCCTAAGAAACTAGCAATACTGAGAAAGTTATACTTGCTACTCTAAAATGTATCGTATTCTTCAACAATCAAAAAATTCAACCATCATCATATACTATGCTATATAGCATATTAGGTCCCCCAAAACTCAAGGAAGATTAGCTTTATGTTATACATTACACTTACACAAACAAAATTGAATTTGGATATCAAGAAAGCCACCCAAAAAATAATAAAAGTGCTAATTTTGGCCAAAAAACAGGATTATGCAATTCTTGTAAATTGGTCATAACTTTCAATTTTAACACTTAGCTCTCCCTTTAAGCATCAAAACATGTTGAGAAATATGAATGACTAACCTCTAGCCATCTAAGCCTCACAAACATGAAGTTTAGAGTGGTATAGTTGCCAAAAATTGAAAAAAAAAGCCAAAAACAGGACCCGTTTTTTCACACTGTTTAGGTTCAAAAATGTTGTGCAAGAGTAAAGGTAATGGTGAGATCGATACTCCAAAAAAAATGCTAAGTTTTTTTCAGCTCATAAGGCAACTTTGTGGATATATAGCACCTAGAAATTCATTTTCATACTCTTCAAATAATTCAAGCAAAATGGTCACTTAATAGGACACAAAAGTGTCCAAGGACATAAAAGTGTCTTGTTACCATTCTAGTGTTAAGGCATTTCATCCCCCTCAGGTGTTACCCAAGTCGTCCCCCTATTTTCCCAAGTGTCTATGGTTGCTGCTGGGTGGACCCAATCCACATTGTCTGACTCAATCATCCCAGGTAGTACATCCATATAAGGAGAATCTTCCCCAACATCCGTGTCCTCTATACATGTATAACAATACTCCAATAGATCCCGTGAACTGTGGTGTCAGATCTATGATCAATTATAAACCTATTTCCTAGAGGATGTGCTCGACCAGTAACAAGATCCACTCGAATGACAGAATCTTGGAACTGCAGGTAGACATGGTTTTTAGACCAGTCATGCACCGTTTTTGCTTCCCTCATGAAAGGACGTCCTAAGATCATCTCCGATGCCATAGTGTGCTTGGAGAAATCCATAACAATGAAGGTAACTCTTATTTTATGTCCAAAGACCTTGATCTTGAGATCTTCTAGCATCCCAATAGGTTTAACAATAGATCCATTGGCCATCTTCACTACAATGGTTGTGGTCGCAAGATGAGGTCTTCCCATAGTTTCCCATCAATTTTTAGTCACAATGCTAACCCTAGCGCCACCATCAAGGATTCCCTTCACGGTTAATCCCTTAGTAGTGATTGGTATGCTCGCATTGGATTCATCACCCTGAAAGTATTGTCCAAACTTGTTAACATGTATTTCTATAACAAGGTTCTCATCTAGGTTGGGTTGTGTCCAGATCTAAGTGTTCCTCCTCTATTGGCATCTCCCTAGCTCCATCCATCTGGGCAAATTGTGGTAGCCCAAACTTCAATTCTCCATTGAGGAAGGCTCGAAGAGATGAGACTAGCTTCGGGTCTTTATATAGTTTGGACATGATGGTGGTTCTAACTTCTGAAGACATGAAATCCATCAATTTGGCACTGTTTAACGTCACCTTTTGGCCTTGAGTCCCTTGACGTGGGGAAGATGGTATCTCCCTTTCTTCGATAGGATCAGGTAGTCTTTCTTACAAACATTATTTCCATCAAGAATTGAGTATGCCAACTTTCCCATGACTTTAAGTCACTTTCTTCTTGGATGACACTAGGTATGCCCAAGGGTCTATGGACTTGGTGAGGTTGTTGTTGCATAGGGAACACGGTGTCTGTAATCTGGATCTTCCTAGGTGCTGGTTCTAGATCCCTTTGGGTATCTTCTACCAAACTCCATAATTGCTTGACTTGCTCAATCTCCTCTGTAGGGGGTAAGTTCCTATCTTCTTTTTGGATCCTGGCCATTGTGGCTCCTGAAGATCTTCCTTGTTGGTTTCTATGTTAGTGGTCATTTTGGTCTCCATGGTTTCACCTGAATCAGAATCTTCTTCAGCGTCGTTCATATATACGGGGTCGTCACCAGTCCCTATGTTGGTCTTTGAATTGGGGTCTAACTTTGTTGCTTTTTGCGATCTCTTTCTTCGTGTTTTCTTATTTTTTTGAGATTGGGCAATTGATGCCGTGTCTCTTTCCTCAAGAATATAATTTTGTTTTTGGAGCATCGATCGTGTGAGTACGTTTAGTGGTACCATGCGTGTACTTGGTGATAGCTCCTCGGTAACTTCAATCAATTTTAATGGCGTGATCTTCGCTGCATTTGGATTATTTGGACATTGGGCAATCAAATGATCTATGCCACATCGATTACACATAAGTATCGGCATTGTAGACGTGCTTGCTTGATTGGTTTGCATTAGTGTGGCGTTCTTTTGTAGCCTAATAGGACACTGAGCTACACGATATGGACCTCCACACTCATAGCATTAAAGAGGTGGTCTCTTAGCAGTGTAATTGATATTTTGGCCTCTTGCCGCAAGAGCAGCTACTTGATATACATTTTTGACTTGTCCCCAATAGTCCTCCATGTAGTATTGTGGACTTTCTTCAAGAATATCCATTCCATAGGCAATATTAGGATCTATATCTTCCTCACAGCCTTCCAAACAAGAAATAGATGAATCACAACCCACTTGATTCACAGAAGTGATTCTCGGATGTGGTGGTTGTGGTCCTAGCACTCGAGGTGGTAAAGGTGTTGTTTGAACAACATTTTGGGTCCTAGGTACCATGTGTTGTGCTATTTGTTCAAGATCTGGGGCCGGCATCAATGCAGGAACTCAAGGTGTGTCTGTCCATGCTAAGGTTGGTCTATTGGCCATTGCGCGCTTAAATACTATGCAATCCTTAGCTTGATGAACATACCTCCCACAGGCATTACAGTTCCCATTGAATTTTACTCTAAAAGTAGGGCATTCACTGGCATTATGCGGTCCATAGAATACCGAGAACCATTGCTGCTCCCTTCTTGGATACATTGATGGGGGCTTTTCACAAGCCAAGCTCCCATACCTCTCTTCTCTCGTCCCCACCCCATGAAAACCCCCTCTTAGGGAGGGAGTGATAAAAGTCATTGAAAAAAGTAAGAAAAACATATAGTATGATTGTGTAAATATATAAGAAAGGTAAAATAGGCCACCTCATGCCTGCGGGGTAGCCCATCCCCACCTTGCCTCCTTTTTCTTCACTGTTGCCCCGGCGGGTGTCCCTTTTCCTCTTCTCCACTCAAAAGGTCAACCCCCTCTCTCTTCCCCTTGTCCTTTCTCCTTTCTCTCTCTCCTCAAGCTACCCCACCTCTCACCAATAATGCATTATAACTCACCAATAATGCACCCTAACTCACATGCAACTTACCCTATCTTCCAAAATAGTATACCCCACCCCCTCTTTCTCTCTCCTATCATATCCCATGACCCAAATACCCCCCTCTCTCTCTAAAGGGCGCCATGTCTCTTCTCTTGTAGCTAAATAACCTCCCCCACACTCACACACACTCAGTTTCACTGAAAAAGGTGCCCACAGACCCATCCCCACCCGGTGGTTACCTGATTTTTCTTGTGTTCACACACATCTTCACACAGATTCACCTCTGAACACACTTCCCTCTCTCCCCTCTTGTAATTACTTTATTCTCCATGTCACCTCTCACTTTTTTTCATCAACCTATCTCTCTCTCTTAGTCTCTCTCTCATGAGACTGCTCTTCTGGCACATATACACACAGCCAGACAAGTGGGGCCCACAGTCACATGGCCTATGTAGATAATGATTTCTTCATTTCTAAATTCTAGAATTTCTCCCCCCTCCTCCCCTATATAAAGAGGGTTCACCATCACACTAAGCACACACACCATCACCAAAGAGTACACTATGCACTGTGTGTGCCTAGTGCGCACACACACACCCACACCATCACCATCACCGCAATCACCATGCTCGTCTTGAGCATGACCTCTACACCCTTGGGCTATGGAAGATGAAGGGAAACTAAATGAAGGATGATGGCCATAACCCTCGTGCAAGTCTTCGCCATCAACTCCCACCTATCCGCCATGTGCTCTACCACGCTCTCCCTTCTCATTCCCCTACCCTATGCTCCCCATTTCATCGCCTTATTCTCTAAATAAAGCTTGAGGTTTTGTGAGTATGTTTTCTTGCAATGTTTTGCCCATGTGAGGTGTGCAGAATCGCCACCTAGTCTTGTGATTGGAGTGAGCTTGTGTATGTGTGAAGGGTGTGCGGATTCGCCATCCTTTTGCGGTGCCTAAGTACTAAGCCGCTATACTCTCTCTCTCTCTCTCTCTCTCTCTCTCTCTCTCTCTCTCTCTCTCTCTCTCTCTCTCTCTCTCTCTCTCGATCTCATTCCCTTTCCTCTTCATCATTACTCCCAAGCATCCATCTCTCTTGGATGAAAACTTTGTTATGGTGGTGTGTTGTTTGCGTCCTAGCCGCTGAAGCTAGGTGGTGCCCCCTGTTTGCTTTACCATGATAGGCTCGAGGCGCGCCATTCGATCCCCGGTGTTTTAGAGGCCGTCGGGGTTCGGGGTTCGCTTTGCTCCCGTCAACATATGATTGTTTTGCGGATCACGATTGTCTCTAGAACTCTCTTGAATAGCCTTGGTGAGATCTGCTAAAGTCATCTCAGATATCTTTGGCTCCTTAGCAATAGGCTTTAGGGTCATTGGATGATGCCCCGATGCTTGTGAGCTAATAGATTTAGACTCAACAGACACTCTTTCTCCTTGAATCATTAAATTATCCTCCAATTGGATCGCATTGTGGGTGACTATATCCCAAGTGGTGATACCTCTAATGACTAAGCCATTGTAGATATCCTCATGTCGTAATCCCCTAATGAATCTATCAAGCATTTGGTTATTGTTGAAGCACTCATTTGGATTACAACGAGAATTCAAATGCTTCAAGCGACTTATAAAGTCTCTCACCAACTCTCCTTCCTCTCGTTGAGCTTTCTGGAGCTGAGGGGCTACACCTCAAATCACTCCCACTCGTATGTATTCTTTTAAGAACGGTCTCCTAATAGTAGGGTAAATCGTTTTTTCTTCCACCCTTAGGGTTCTATACCAATCCCCAGCCTTTCCACTTAAGGTTAGGCTTAAAGCATTACTCTTATGTAGGTCATTGTGTTCTCCTAGAGAATCGCATATTTGTTCAAACACTTCGATATGATTTCTCACATCCCCATCTCCACTAAATTTTTGTGTGAGTTTGGCTATTTGTACTGCCTTACTTCTAGGCTCTCTATCAGGCACTTTATGAATATTCTCAGTAATACATCGACCAATAGCTTGAGCAAAGATTGCCAAGTCACCTAAGTGAGCAGGCACCATGGGTGAAGACGCTCCAGAGACTACATGTGGAGTAGGTATTGGCATTGGGCTTGGCGCATAGGAAGCCCTTGGGTTCCACGTTGGGTACGATGTTGTGCCATGTGGTGGTCCATAGTTCATATGGGTGACCCTAGGCATACAAGACATCGGATGTGACATACTAATGCTAGCCGATATAGTCCCATGGAAATAAGAACTTGTGTATTGTGGTTGTGGAGCATAGGTAGATGAAACAATGGGAGTTGTAGGGACTACATGAGTGTGATGACCCATAGGTGCATACGATTGATACACACTTGTAGGTACTGTTATAGGCATTGAGCTACCATGTAGTGGTGCTTTACTAAGAAATGAGGTCCATGGCGTGTTTCTCGGCATGCCCATCATTGGGGTAGGCATGGTAGCCATGGTGTCATCAAGGGAAAGATGAGGTAGACTTGGAAAGGTGAAGCTATCACTTGTGGGCTCATATTGCACTGAGACCCCTGGAGAAACAACATATGGGGGATCCATTGGACTTAAAGAGGGAGTCTCCATTTGCGATAAGGTTGGTTGTTTAGCCTTCCCTGTATCCAAGAATCTCATGAGACCCGTTGAAGGCATGTTGATCCCCTTGTTCTGTCTCTCTAACTCGATAACCCTATGGATGTCCTCACAAACTCTTTGTTGTTGATCCTCCACACTAGTAGCACCCATTGTGGATTATAGGACATCTAACCAACCCACATGATAGGTGTGACCTGTGTATAGGTCGGTCAGAGTCTCTGTTTGTAATTCGTACTCCCAGTTCTCATTTAAGAACACTCCATCTAGGATTGAGATGCTAGGGGTGTCCTTTGAGCTAGATGCAATGTTGCTTTCTAGGGGTTGGCCCGTAGCGGTTGCTAAGTCAGGAGCACTCGATTGCTCTCCTAGCAAATATATTGACATAGTCCCTTTCGATTTTAACTCTCTTTGTTTCTCTGCCTTGCGTAAGCTCTCAATTTCCTTTTCCCTTGCTGCAAGGCATTAGGAAAATTTTGAACTCATTTTTGGGCCTTTTAAGAGTGCCACATCATCAAAGTTGTACAAAAGAAAGCAACCCGGTAGACCCCTCTAAATATTGCTTAGAACCCCATGATATGACCTATCATTGCAAAGTTATGGAAAAATGGATTCTAAAGAGCCAAGGTCCGAAAAGTTTGGATGACTTCTATGAAAGTTATGCCATTATGCCATTTTTTTTTCAATCAGCCAGGTTTTGTTACCGTTACGGTAATCTAAAATCACCTTTTTCTAGATCTACATGAAGGCAATGTCCGATACATTCATGCTATATATCAATAGATAGCATTTGAAGAGTAGATTCTAAATATTCAACCTCCGACAAGTTTGGATCTTATTTGCAAAAAATTGCCGATCCCCATTTTTTGAAAGCTATGCCACATCAACAATTCTTACAAGGCCCATTTTTGAGTCCAAAATTTTCCTAATGATATATCACTCAACCTCTTGCACTTCGGCAAGGCTTCTACCATCGGGTAATATGACCTCGGAGGGGAATGGCTCTGAAGAGTCAGGAGGTGCAGTGAATGAAGTATTCACGTGCACATTCTCTAACGGTATAGGGTCTACGTTTGTCACGAATGGAGAATTTACTTCCTCACCTCCCTCATTTACCGTTCGGAGCGAGTGGCTCTACTAAAAGTTTTCTTCAGGCGGCTTAGCACGCTCGGTCCGGACCGAGGACCCATGACATGCATGTCTTGGCTTGAGCTATCGGAATTAGGCATTGGGAAACCCTCCATGACGTCGTAGTCAGAGGAAGAATCACTAGCCGCTATGTTCGGGTTTTGGTTTGTACTACCTTCGGTCCCCGCCGAGGGCCCTGAACCTAAAGTAGGTGGATATTGAGAACTCGCGTAAGTCGAAATTCTCTTTAGTTGCTCCGTCTCTAGCACACCATTAGAGCGCAGATGCATGTGCCTTTGGCACCCTACAAGCGTCGGTGAATAACCTCGAAGGTTAACCACTTACTTTTTTAAGCGTCCGTTTTCACTCGTGTTATTTACGTTTTTAATGTTTTTTAATGTTCGATTTTTTTTATTAAAGTGTGTGATAGCTCGAAATGAGCGTATCACTTAAAGGGTCGCTGTGTGCTTTACAACACAATTTTCAGGCAGCTAAAGTTCCGTTGGTCCCCAAAAGTCCATTTTTAGCTACGTGTGAAGCTAAAATTAGGAACTTTAAAAGGCGACTGAGGCCTAGGCCTGAGCGTGAAGTTCTGGGCTTGGGTCTCGGAGATATTCCCAATCCCAGTCCTACCTTTAATTTTTTTTTTTTAACTTTTTTTTTTATATTTATTTTAAGGATAAGGTCGTCGCGGCCTGCGTGAGAGCACACACACACACTCTATCTACCTACCTGTAACTAATACACCTAATGTTACACACTAACACATTCTATTAACTCTCACAGATCTATTTCCTACTTACTGCACACAGAAAACTAACAACCTTAGTACACAGAGAATAAGCATAGTACCTTTGAAAACTCCATTAACAAAAAAAACACACAGTATAACACCAAATCCCTCTTCTCAACACACACACCCTCCTTCCTTACCTTTCCTACAATAGAAATTGCACCACAAAAGAATCACAGAGTGCCATTCCAGCTTAGTGTATGGCATTCCCCGGCAACGGCGCCAAAAATGTGCGCGTATGTCGCACGTGTCAATGCAAGGAACTTGCCGATACACAGTGTGCGAGCCACAAATGGCTCCAAGAACACAACAAGCCTAAACTAGGAAGCTCAAAGAAGGCGATAGTGTGTCACTCACCGCTCTACGCTTGCTTCGTGGAGGATTCCTCGCCGCGAAGAAGAAGGAGCCGCCGCTTCTCCGTGCTCAACCGCTTCGCCGTCGTCGTGCCGCCACAATGCTCGATCGCACTCTCTCTCTCTCTCTCTCTCTCTCTCTCTCTCTCTCACGCATACACACACACACAAGGAGATGAAGAAGAAGAAGATAGAGATGGAGCAAGAGCACTCTTCAATTTCACAAATGAGAGAATGAGTGAATTTTAGGTTTAGTTGACTTTTAAATGAGCTCACCCCATTCACACTTGGGCATCCATGCTTAGCCAACTAATCCCTTGAATGTTCCAGTTAGAGTGCGCCTCTCATCGGCGCTCACTCTTACCCTTTTCCTATTGGACCGACAAGCCTGGTACCTGACTCTACCAAGTAAGTAATACAATCATCCGTCGTAGGTGATAGGGTGTCCGTGAGCCGTGAGGGTTAACATATAGAAAAGGGGGGCATGCAACCTACAAAAGGAGCATGTGGTTATTTTGGAGATCATCTCCTCATTTTTTTTTCTCATTGAGCGATCTCTTCTCGGAAGATCAAGCAATCCTTAGCTCTCCGAGCCCTCAAGCCTAAGCCCTTATGCAATCCTCCTCCTCATAAGCTACAAGCTCTTAAGCTCCTAATAATCTTTAAGCTCTTAAGCTCGCATAATCTTCAAGCTTCGTCCATAAGCCATCCTTAATCCCTCTAATTCCATAAGCTTAACCTCTTAGACTCTTTTAAAACGGCTCTTAACCTCATGAGCTCTCATTAATCTCAAGCTTAAGCTCTTAAGATCTCGTAAGTGAGCTAATCCTATTCTCTTAAGCCTAATTTCTCTCGAATTCATAAGCCGATCTTGGACTCTGATTTCGCTTTCTAAGCCATAATCCTCGACACTCTAAGCCAATTCCCTAAACCAGGCCAAAGCTTGTAATCCACCATTAGCCATTCGAATCGGGAAGCAGAAGGCAGAGAAAGAAGAACATTATTACTTTTCTTGTATAGCACCTGGATTAAGCCAGGATTTCTTCTTGTAAAGAGCATTTAAGCCTCCATAGTGATTGTTTAACCATGGATTCTGTCGATTAACTGAAATTAGGCGAACTGCTTGTTTTTAAACTCTATTGTCGTTAATTGTGTCTGCTACACCTTTTTTCCCTGTACCTTTCACAGCCAGGGGCCCGGTGCCTTCCAGGCTCACCATTCGCACAATTATCCGCCGACATTCTTGGTGAACCCGACGTGAAACGAGTTGGGGTGAGCAGTGTGGTGAAGAAGGATGTCGACACCACAAGAGGCTGCCATGCAGCAAATGATGCAGCATTTTGCTGCTTACATGCAACAACAACAGGCTGCCCAACATCAGTAAAATTTGCAGGAGAGGATCCATAAAGCTCGGCACACGGTTACCAAGAAATTGCATCGATTTGAAGGCCGGGATATTAGCAAATTTTGCAATATCTATGAACATGCAATGGAAGAGAATGGAATTGATGATTAGAATGCAGTGGAAGGGTTCCATTTGATTGTGGAGATGAAACTTAGGAGTCGAATTAAAGTAATTCAGGTGCTTCAAGGCCCGATTTGGAAGGATTTTAAGATGGTGCTTCAGGAGGAATACTTCTTGGAGGATTCGCAAAGAGTAACCAGGCAAAGTTTCATGAAGTGGGTGTAGAAGAAGAACAAAAATCTGCCTGCACGAGAGTTATTGTGGGAATTTGAGAAGAAATTCGAGCAATTGTCCTCGACAGAGAAACGTTCAATGAGGGATCAGAAGGTTGAGCTATTCATTCAGGCTGCTGATCCTCGACTTCAGAAGAGTTTAGTGCAGTTTCTAGAGGATCCAACTGGAGAATTGGGCTTAACATCCGACTGGAAGGTAGTCATCGAAGCAGTCAACATGATCGTGAAACGACAGATGAGAGTCGATAAGTTGATCATTGCTGACATCATGGATGTTGCAGAGGAGGAACCTAAAGAGAAAACAACATCGGCAATACCCAGAGTAGAGGAGCCAGTTCTTGACAAATTGGTAAAAGGTATTCAAGAATTGAATTTGAATTTTAAAGCTGTTAAATTTGATGGACTAGCTGCAAAGGGGTCTTCATCTGAGCCTAGACAGCAGCCACCATGCAAAGGTTGGGACTGATGCATGTGGTGTGACAGTGAAGACCACAAGTATGTTAAAGAATGTGATGATTTTGATGAAGCATATAAAAGGAACGTGGTGTTCTGGAAGGAAAAGAAGATTCACCTTAGGGCAACAAGTGAGATGCTCCACCTTGAACTTCGATAGAGGTGGCATGAAGAAGATAGTTGAAGAGATTCAACATAATGTTGCTCTTGTGGAAGCAACTACATATGGGTTGCAAGTCTGCGGGAAGGGTGATGATGATGGTGCAGGTACCAAGGGTCAATTATGGCCTTATGCTTTGAAGACAACAAAACTAAACATGTAACTTATGAGAAGCTGCGACAAGTAAGGAATTCAATTTGAAAAACCACAGGGTGGACTGATCCAGTGGATTCCCTCTCGGTGTATGCATTCATTGCGAAGTCTCAAGCTAATGAGGCTATGGTGGAGGAAAAGCGGAAAAGAGATGAAGAAGCTCCTGGGACATCAAAAAAGACAACCAGGTTCAACAACAAGAAAGAAGAAAGTCCTGCTCCTAATCCCACTCCGGAAGTGGTGATGGAGGATGCACCTAAGGACAAAAATCAAGGTAAACCTAGGGGACCCTCTTATAAGCTCAAGTTTGACATTGAATTAGCTACAAATTTAAAGAAAGTCTTTGAAGAGCGAATTCTGAATAACAAGGTGGAGCTCACATTGGGTGATATATTGGGCATTGCCAAACGTGACTTTCATGAGGAGATAATAGATATCATCAAAGGAAGCGGAAGATACCAAGTGAACAGGAGCCGGAGTCAGTGAAGAGTCGGGCGGTACGCCACATTGAAGCGATTCTAGACGACTATGAAGAGTATTTGGCAAATCTTGAAGAAGAATAAGAGTCCAGGTTTGTGGTGGTGTCAAATCAAACCGTACGTGAGGTAAGGCGTACCAAGGAGCCAATTTTCAAGGACTCACTGGGCAAGAGCAACAACCGAAACTGTTGTAAAGCTTGGTGACATCAAAGAACCGGTCTTAGCACTCATAGATCATGGATCGGAGATCAATTTGATGGCTAAAAGCTTGCACAAAAAGTAGAAATGGCCTATTGATGTGGACCATGGTTGGCAGATTTGAGCTGCCAATATGCTTCCAGGAGACCTCTATGGTACATGTGCCAATGTTAAGGTAACTGTAGGGGATGTCTGTGATGAGAAAAACTTCTTTATACAAGAGAATTCCTCTTATCCTTTAATTCTGGGGAAACCATACATTACGGCTGTGAGAATGGAAACCAAAGTGCTAGAAGATGGCTCGGCCTATGCCAGGGTTCGGAGCCGTGATGGTAAGAAAGCAATGAAATTTTTTACTGTATGTGTCGATCGTGCCAGGAATAAGGACAGTTTACGTGATCATCCAATGCCAAAGATACGCAAGGAGTTTAGAGAATACAGGTTTGCACAGGATTTTCTCGGAGTGCCATTATAAAGCGAGACTATGGTGGTACAAGTGAGGAGAAGTTCTTGCAAAGAGAAGCTTTCTCTTTGGGGTTTTTGGGGTTAACATCTGAAGGTTCAGTCTCTTTCAGAAAATTTAATGATTTGCCAAAGTGGGAAAAATAGTATGTTTTAGGTATTCAAAGTGAATTGCAGGGTTGTCATGTGCTTGAATCCGATGATGTGATTTCAGGAGTCTTTGAAGAGGTATCTTATGTAGATACTATGTCAAAGCTTGAAGAGATCAGGCAAAACAAGTTACAAAGAGGAACTGAATTGGTCAAGGTCCATTCAATGGACATGTATGATGAGTTAAGTTTATATGAAGCACTTATGCATATTGAAGATGATTCAGGTGAAACTGTTGAAGTGCAGGTAGAGACAAAATACAAGACTGTTGCAAAGAAAGTGAGGCCAGTGGCTACACCGCTGCCAGAAGGAAGTGATGGGATGATCAAGGAGGCTTCTCGACAGCCTATACTCAGAGATCCAAAGAACATAGGGCATAAGTTTACTAAGGAGACACTGCAGCAGCTCAAGGTTGGAGAAGACGGTTTCCTCAATGAAGAGGAGCTCAAATGTTTTCAAGGTATGCTTGAAAAACATGGTAAATCTTTCACTTTTGAGCCAAGTGAGATTGGGTGTGTGTGGATCCGCGTGTTGTTTCACCAATGGTTATTTTCACTTCTCCACACATGCCATGGAGCTTGCGCCTATTCCAATTCCTAAATCTCACTTGCCAAAGCTTATCAATTTGCTTAATGAAAAGATTCCAATGGAAATTTTGGAGCCATCATGTGCTCCATATTCTAATCGACGGTTTATAGTTCTGAAGAAAAATGGAACATTAAGGTTCATTCAGGATATGCAACCAGTTAACAAGGTAACAATCCGCAATGTGGGTACTGGCCCAATTGTTGATGAATTTGCTAAGGCCTTTCCAAATAGATCTATTTACTCCATGGGTGATCTTTATTCAGGATATGATCAATTCCAGTTATCTTTGGAGAGCAGGGATCTTAATGCAATGCGTACTCCTCTTGGTTTGGTAAGGATGTGCACTCTGCCACATGGTGCTACTAATTCAGTAGCTCATATGATGAAGGGTATGAATAAGGTATTAAGGGACTTTATCCCACATGTTACTATGCCTTTCATTGATGATCTACCAATTAAGAGTTGTGAAGAAAGATCAAAAGATGAAGCAAAAGACCAGAGGGGGTGCCGACAGTTTGTTGCTCAACATATTGATGACTGTGATGCTATATTATCGAGGCTTGAAGAAGTTAACTTAACACTTTCAGGTCAAAAATTGACTTTTGGAGCTAAGGAGGTCTTAATTGTGGGCCACATGTGCAGTTCTGAAGGAAGAAGGCCAAGTCCAACAAAAGTCAAAGCAATCCAAAAGATGAAGGAAACTTGTTCTTCAGTTACTAAGGTTCGTCGATTCTTAGGCGCGTGTGTGTTCTATCGTATTTGGCAGCCACACTTTTCTTATGTTGCTGAGGTGCTATATCAATTGCTACAAAAATGTAAGAGGTTTGTTTGGGAAGAAGTTCATACACAAGCTATTAAGAAATTAAATAAGATGCTTCTTGAGGCTCCGACCTTGAGGAAATTTGATTATAAATGCAAGAGGCCAATTATTTTAACAATTGACACTAGCCCGATAGGTATTGGATGGACTATAGGTCAAGATGATGCTGAAGGACACAGGTATGCAGTGAGATTTGGAGCCAAGGTGCTCAACTCTCATCAATGAGGGTATCCACAGGTTACAAGGGAGATTTGGGGTGTTGCTACAGCTCTAAGGACCGATAAAGAATACTTTATTGGAGCTTTCATTGTGGTAGAGACAGATTGCTTGCCACTGATAGGGATGATTGCAAACTGCTCTACTCCGGACATTGCCATGCTATGATGGATAGCCTATATTAAGTCTCTCAACCCTGAATTTTTTCATATTGCAGGTAGAGATAACCCCGTTGTAGATATGTTATCAAGAGCCAGGTTTGAAGATGAAGAAGAGATGCTGACCACAAGTGATGATGTTGGCTTCAAGTTCTACTCGTCTTCTTATCTACATGCCAACTGTGGTGGTATTGCTCATGTTTTTGAAGTCTTTTCTAAAGAGTTTTATGATGGAGAGTGGCTTATGATTGGCCGCTACCTAAGTACTCTCACTAGACAAGAAGGATGGAGTGATCAAGAATTCAAGAAGATCATGAGAAAGGCCTATGGCTATTTCCTGAAAGAGGGACATTTATAGAAGCAAGCAAAGTGCCCAGGAGGGGTACTAGAACGAATTATTTGCGACAAAGCGACCCAACAACAGGTGATTAAAGAGTTGCATGAAAGTCTATGGGCTGGACAAAGAGGATTCTGGGCAACCTTTGTTAAGATTAAAGACCGATATTGGTGGAGTTGTATGTTCAAAGATGTGGTTCAATTTGTGGAATCATGCTTAATATGTCAACAGTAATCGAATGTGCGACATAGACATGGGTTGCATCCCACCTATCCATTGGCTATGCACTACAAATGGGTGGTGGACCTTATTACAATGCCTGTAGGAGTGTGGCAGATGAGATATATTGTTCTTGTCAGGAAAGATCTTACAAATCAGGTGGAAGGTAGAGCTTTGCGTACCAAAGCTACCAGTTCAGTATGCAAGTTCTTGCTTGAAGATGTTATCTCTAGGTATGGATGTGTTGGCAGAATTACTGCAGATAGAGGAGATCTGGATGCAGATGAAGCTCGAGAGTTCTTTGCTCATATGGGCATTAAACTTGCCCTCACCACAGCATATAATCCAGAAGGTAACAGAAAAAGTGAAAGAGGACATCCACCTATTGTTAAAGCTTTAGCAAAGGCGTGTGAAGGACATATTGGTGATTGGCCTAAACTCTTGCCATTTTCTTTGTGGGCTGATTGCACTACACATAGTTCAGTTACAAGATTTATGCCGTTTGAATTGATGCATGGGCAGAAACCCATTATTCCTATAGAGGAAGCAGTTACAACTTGGACCATAATGCCATGGGAAGAAGATATGTCTACTGAAGACTTGCTTGCTCTACGTATTCACCAGCTTGAGAGGCGTCAAGAGGATATTGAACGGGCTAAAGAGAATCTTAAGGAGGCCAGATTGAAGAACAAGGCAGTATTTGATAGAAAGCATACACTACGACCACATGCTATCAAAGATGGTTACTGGGTACTTGTTTATGATAGTAGCTTGGAGAACCAATACTGTGCTATGCAAAAAATGGTTAAACTGTGGTTTGGACCATATGTGGTGCAACATGTTTTTGATAATGCGACATATCAATTATGTGAACTAGATGGTACTATGCTTAAGGTGCCTATTGCAGGGAAAAGGATCAAGCTGGTCAAGAAGCGAGAAGGCGAAATTGTTCTTGAAGATTCTCATTCAGATCCGCCTCCAAAGGATCATGTTATGTATACATCAGATGATATGTCTGATGATGATTTTAATGAAACTGATCAAGTGCAATTGGCATAGACCGAAGGCTGTGCAGGTTCAGAGGGGGTGAATGTCGTGTCGCTTCGCTCCGATGACGAGAAAATAAGCAAAGGAATGCCGGTCAGGTGTATTTGAATCATGCATGATTGTTCAGCAGTTATAAGGGCTTGCTAACAAGAAAATTTTTCAGCTAAAAGTGTATCAAATGGGGCTCTAAGGGCCAAAAGATGCTTGGTAATGCTAAAAAATGAGTATGTTTGAAGTGTTTATAGATGGGATTATATTAATCAGAGTTGAAGTACTCCATGTGCTCTACCATCCTGTCTTTATGGCTCATCAATCGGAGCCACGGATAGGAAGTTATGGCAGTTTTAAGTTGAGTCGATTGCATATCCGTACCGGATTGGGCAACTGCAGCTGAAGGGACAAGAATAAAATGAATGCGCCGGGCTGAAGTGCTCACTTTCTGGAGCACGTTGATCAATTCAGATCAGTGATCAGATTTACAGTTGTCAAGTTATTGACCATTTAAGATGCACCGGGGGCCGATTCCGTACCAATCTGGTTGGTTCAATCGGAGTGCTATTTTGATTTTTACCGAGGTTTTGGAATGCAATGATTGTGGAGAAATGCCAACACGGCTCTGACTTTCTGGAAGATTAAAAAAAAGGTGCCAGGCTTTGCCTTGGCTGACATATGTTCCGGACCTGAAGTCCCAAGCTTAGCCTTAGCCGACACTGCATGGCCGGTAGGTGTGCCGAATGCCGACACTGCATGGCCGATAAGTGTGCCGAATTCCGCCAATGAAGGAAGGAATGCCTTGCCGATATGTATGCTTAATGTGGGGCCAACCCAATGCAAGGCCGCCCACCCCATTAAGTTCGGCCGCCCAAGGGCACATAAGCAAGGGGCACCCAAGGCCCAAGGCCATAAGCAATAAGAAAAGGGACCGCCTGTTTCCAAAACTAAGAAGGGTTTCTTTGAAACCTAGTGTGAAGCAAGAGAATATGGGGGAAGCAGGTTGACGACGGCAGTGTTTGCGGCTCTTGATTCACTCGCGCTGGCCGTTACAGCCCTTCGTCGCCCTCACCATAGAAGCGAAAAATATTCAGGACCTCCTCGCGCACAGGTTTGGTACCGGCGGCAGTGAATTTCATGCAGGTCCAAAAAACCCCCTGCCACGTCATAGGGTGGCTACCCATTAGTGACATCGCTGTTGGGTAAGCCAAATATAGAAAAGGGGGGCATGCAACCTACAAAAGGAGCATGTGGTTATTTTGGGGATCATCTCCTCATCTTTTTTTCTCGTTGAGCAATCTCTCCCCGGAAGATCAAGCAATCCTTAAGCTCTCTGAGCCCTCAAGCCTAAGCCCTTACGCAATCCTCCTCCTCATAAGCTACAAGCCGTTAAGCTCCTCATAATCTCCATATTCTTAAGCTCCTCATAATCTTTAAGCTCTTAAGCTCGCATAATATTCAAGCTTCTCCCATAAGCTATCGTTAATCCCTCTAATTCCATAAGCTTAACCTCTTATACTCTTTAAAAATTGCTCTTAACCTCATGAGCTCTCATTAATCTCAAGCTTAAGCTCTTAAGCTCTCGTAAGTGATCTAATCCTATTCTCTTAAGCCTAATTTCTCTCAAATTCATAAGCCGAGCTTGGACTCTAACTTGGCTTTCTAAGCCATAATCCTCGACACTCTAAGCCAATTCCCTAAACCAGGCCAAAGCTTCTAATCCACCATTAGTCATTCGAATCGGGAAGCAGAAGGCAGAGTAAGCAGAACATTATTACTTTTCTTGTTTAGCACCTGGAGTAAGCCAGGATTTCTTCTTGTAAAGAGCATTTAAGCGTCCATAGTGATTGTTTAACCATGGATTCCGTCGATTAACTGGAATTAGGCGAACTGCTTGTTTTTAAACTCTATTGTCGTTAATTGTGTCTGCTATACCTTTTTTCCCCGCACCTCTCACAGCCAGGGGCCCGGTGCCTTCCCGGCTCACCATTCGCACAATTATCCCCCGCCAGCGGATAGCTTCCTCGAGAAGTTTTATGCGCTACCAACTCCTCATTATTATAGAAAAATCACATTGGTACTGGTGATAGTGAAAATCAGTGCACTATGTACACCCTACCCTACTTGTACACATGTGGGTCCCACGTAACCACCTGGCTCTGAAAAATGGGCAATCCTTTATTCGATGCACCGTACATGTGTACGTACATATGTGCAATCACTTCTTCCAAAAAATTCCTGACAGCTGCTTACACAGAAAGGGGAGAGAGAGAGAGCACGAGAGCACGTGAGTGAGAGTGAGAGAGAGAGGGGGAATAATGGGGGAGAGGGAAGGGTGGTGCCAAGGGAGTGCCGGCCCACTGTGGGCGTATGCATCGGAAGGAAGAGGGTGGTGGGGTGGCAGGCTAAAAAAAGTTTTTTCTTCTTTCATTTATTATTATTAGGCTCCCCCCCTGAGTGGGGTTGGTTCTCGTGGCCGCGGCTTGTGAAAGCCGGCCATCATTATCTTGGTTGAAGGGCTGATGAGGGCGTGACAAGCTAGGTGTGGTCGTGCTTCGGGCAGAGGAAAGAGAAACTTTTCTGTTTTTTTCTTGATTTTCAAAAATCGGCTATCAATGTGTGTAGGCATCATTTGGAGTTGGAATCAACGCGATGGTTTAGTGCAATGTGAGTGCACTAAATTTGATTGCAATTGCTGATTTTTTAAGGAATTCAGTGGTTTAAACGCAGCGCACTTGATGTGCTAAAATTAGGAGCGGTTTTGTATTTGCCTATGTGTAGACAAGAGTGTGCACATTTTAGGTGCAATTTGTGGCAAATTTTGTGCCGATTGAATGAACAGAAAGCACTTGTATGCTTGATAATGTTGTGGTAATTACGGATCAATTTTTTGGATCACAAAATCACGCCGTGATGCCGTCGAAATTGCGACAAAATTATGTGTGTACAAGCTTGTAAGTGTGTTAATTATGCAAAGTTACACACTTTTAAATTGATTTGAATGAGTGAATTAAGGTGATATTGAATTGATTAAAACGCTGATTTTATGGTGTCATTAATCAATGTGCAAAAATCTATCTAATTAGGTCACTAATTCGACTAATGTTGGGTCAAATTGGGTCAAAAACGATTAAAAATGGTCCAAATTTATTCGATTTTAAGTGGTAATTTGATAAATGATTGATTGAAGGGTGCAACAACGTTACTAAGTGTTGTATTTTGAGCTAGATTGGGTTGCATAATTTTCAAAAATTTGCTGGTGAGTTTTTGGCTAATTTTTACAAATTTTTAGCATTTTTTTGCTAATTTATTGCCTAAAATTGCTAATTTTTATCCAAAAAATGATGAAGATGGAAAAACTTGAGGTGGATTGTTGATCCGAAGCATGTTTTTGACATTTTTGAGAAATTTTCCAATCTTGGGCAAATTTTTTTACTTTTTTGTATTGTTTCCTCTCTTTATTTTAAAAAATGCACACACACCATTTGTACACACACACATGCGTGAACGCACCCATACACACACAAACTCATTAAGTTACAACTTGCAAAAAGACCCAAAAAAAAAAAGAGCACCTCTCTCTTTACCTTGTCTTCTTTCTTTCCTTCGTCAATGGAGCTGCACGTTTTTTGTCTTTTTTCTTTTTTTATGTCTAATTTTTTAATTGTATTTATTTCATTTTGTTTCTTTTCAATTTCATTTTATTATCATTTTTCATTTAAATCTCATATCGTTTTGTTTTTATTCTCTTTAAATTTCATTTCATTTCAATTCAATTGCATTTTTATATATTTCACTTTTATATCATTTATTTGTATATTAGTAAAAAAAACACAAAATTCACGAAAACCTCAAAAAAAGAGAAATTCAAATAAAAAACAAAAAAATCACAAAAATAGTCAAAAAAATTAGGAAAAATCCCCCAAAAAAGGAAATTCAAATAAAATAAAATAAAACTAAAAAAGCCAAAATTATTTACAAGAATATTTCAAAGATAAAAAAATCAATAAAAGAAATAACAACACCGAAAAAATCACAAAAACACCAAAAAGACAGAAACTTGTAAAATAAAAAAAACGTTGCATTTGATTTTGTTATTTTTATTCTTTTGCGCTTTTTACATTTTTTATTTTTGTTTTACTCATTTCTTTTTTACTTTACAAATTTTTGTTGTTTTTCTTTGTAGATATTTTTATTTTATTATTAAAAAATATCTTTTTTTTTGCATTTCTCTTCCCCGACTCTTCTCCTTCCATCACACATGCATCTTATACCCCGTACACGCGCTGCACGCGTATTTAGGCATGTTTAGAGTAGGTGCGCCCGAAGAGTCTAACTTTTTGCCAGATTTTGTTTGATTACGCCAGAATTGATCATATTTGAGTCGGATTGCATGCATGGACCCTGCTTCTACACATACTTTGATTTTGGTCTATATTCGGCCAGTTCATGAGCCTTAGAGCTTGTTCACTGTCATTTTTCTATTTTGGTTCGCCTCGGTTGCAGTTTTCGCAAGAGATCACTTTTGACCCCGATTTGCTATAAAGGTTCGTTGTGGTCTTGATATAGTTAGATCCCATTCACACACGAGATCTCGGCTTGGATTGATTTTAGCCACTGGTCATACGCTAGCACACGATTAGAATCCTTCTTGAGCCGTTGATTGTTTTTTGACCGCGACTTGGGTCGGGAGACATTTTCTAGTTCTTGTTCATACTATGCAGTGACCCCTGATTAGCACTTCGCTAGCCTTTGATTCCCAGATTTAACATAGATCGATAAATTTTGGTGACCATGACCCCTAGCGGCTCCGATTTAGTAATTTTAGGATTGGTCGGAGAGTACGACGGAATTTTATGCTATCATGATCGACCTATACATTTACATCATGATATTTCTCTATATTATGTGAGGCTTCTATCTCATGACCATTCTACTTCTGCTTTCCATACACTTAGAGCCAGCGCACACCCTACACTACATGATTATCTCATAGATTCCATAGAGGTACTCTACCGAGTCTAGATGATAGAGACGAGACATGAGATTATAGCGGCATATCCTTAGGACATTGTTGTTGACACGTCGTCCCATCCAGTGACCGTTCAACTACAACGGATGCATGAGGTTATGTTGTATGCTGATAAGGATGATCACATGTATTCTAGAGAGTCATAGATGCATGTCCTAGAGTCTCATGTAGATTTTGGTACATCCATGGGTAGTAGGACCTATGTCGGTCTTGATGGTTGGAGCACAGACGATGATTTTTGGCCTTCCATACAGACTTACCCCTAGCCCTAGATCACCTATTCCTAGTGCCATAGTGGAGCCAGAGCCATTGTCTACTAACACAATGAGATCACCCCGTAGAGCCCTGCAGGATTGCCACCTAGACCCATTGTGCCACATGACACCATAGACGATTCCAGATCTAGGTTGAGACCCGAGATTGATGTGTCTCTTGAGTAGTTATCAACTTGAAATCTATGGACGGAGACTGAGATTATCTTGAGACCACGATCCTCACAGACACCATCCAGAGTCACCCTTTACATAACGAGTGCCGCATAGCTGATTATACCGAGAGGAGAGATACCACGAGCTACTGAGATGAGAGCACTCGATCACGACCCATTGAGCCACCATGGACGATGCCACCACATTGTGTATCCATGAGAGAGCATCCACGGCCCTTGATGCGAGTGCCTACCACACATTTTCTTACAGAGGCTGTTGCAAACACACCAAATTTTAGAGACATTTCACGATCAGATGACCATGATAGAGTTGTGTCACACGAGATTACAGCTTTGATTAGCAACATGAGTTCTACGACAAGCAATGAGCTCCCCAAACTAGCTATTTTGTTAGCCATAGATAGACCCATGCTAGTCTTGTGTGGTGAGTAGAGAGGATTATGCATATTTCATGATGTGAGCAGGATGAGTTTCTTTCACAAACTCAAGGGCTTAGTTCAGGATACTCCCTCACATCAGCTAGTGTGAGTTATACCTAGGCTAGGACTACCAGTATCTTTCAGAGATGAGTATGATGCAATGTTCTTGCCGATGCTTGAGATATACTTATGAAACGTAGAGCCTCTATTTGATGACGAGTCCCTAGATACACATACTCATCCTACGCTAGTAGGATTTTAGACTTGAGCATACACATACATATGTTGACAATTGTGGATGTAGGTATATACGAGAGTTTAGCACACCTTGCACGTCACCTCCGAGTGTGAGAGACAGGCTTTTGTTCCATCGAGATCCTTGAGAGCGAGTATATAGAGGCACTGATCACACAATCTATGTGTTGATTGCAAGATTGCAATATATGCCATGAACACTGCTAGATTCAGCATGCTATAGAGCTTCCACAAGCCAATGGTCAAGCAAAGTCTACCAACAAAACTCTAGTGAGTATCCTGAGAAGAATTGTTTCAGAAAACAAGAAGGATTGGGATACCAAACTAGATTCAGCATTGTGGGCATTCTTAAAGTTAGCACATGGATGACACCATTTAAGATGGTGTATGGTCTGGAAGCCATAGTCCCTATGGAATTTGTTGTTCCAAGTTTGAGGATTGCACTTCAACATAAATTGTCAGAAGATGAGTATTCAGTTTATAGGCAAGAACAATTACTGAAATTAGAGGAGAGAAGAATTCAGGCAACATATATCACTGAAGCAATTCAAAGAAGAAGACAATCTTGGGTGGACAGGAATATTAAATACAAATCGTTTGCAGAAGGTGATTGGGTACTTATGTACAACAACAGACTTGGCAAAAGACCTGGTAAACTCGAGTTAAGGTACTTGGGGCCCTTTCAGATAGTAGAAGAAATAGAAGATTCAACATTTTTGTTGGCAAATGAGCAGGGCAGAATTTTCCCAAAGGCAGTTAATGGCTTTAGACTAAAGCCCTTTGTGGGTGTGAATCATCTCTTAGAGAATAAAAATAATTACGGTTTAGCACATGCAATATTTTCCGTAGAGATTGGTGACATAGATGTTGGAATGTCAGATCGGGTAAGTTCAAAATTCACTTTTAAACGTTACCAAGATGTTTATATTTGGAAACACACATACTCTTTCTCCTACGCGCGTTTTTTGTACCTCCTCTGCTGCGTTTTCTTAAACTTCCTAGCCATGTCAAAGAAGTCACTCACACTTGATATCCCCTCTGCTATCCCCAGTCAAGAAGAGAAAGAGCACACTGGTCCAGGGATGCGGTGGTCAACAAGGAAAGCGTTACACAAAGCTCAGGCTATTGCGGCTGAAGATGTTGAAATTGATGAAGAACTTTCAACTCATTTGGAAGCATCTCCGTTGGCAGTGGAGACTGGTCCAATTGGCTACACCTTTTTGGAGATGAGACAAGAGCTTGACTTGTTTGTGTTGGCACACCAGGAATGGTTATAGAAGATCAACCTTCTTCAGTTTGCAAGACTTCCATGGAAACACTGGAGGAACAATGATTCCCTTATGACCTTTCTCAGTCATGTACATGTCACAAATGGGAACATCTTTGGTAATTACTGGCTGAGCCCTGAACTAATCTCTACAGTTTTTTATCTTCAATTGGAGGAAGATAATTCAGTTGGCAGTGCTTCTAAGGCCCTGATGAACAAAGAATTTGGTCCAACTCAGGGTGAAAGAGGATATTATCCCATCAGCAAACTTCAGAATCCTTCTAGATTTCAACAACTGAAATGGTTTTTAGAGAAGGTATGTGTTCTTGTCAAGATGGAATATATTTCAAAGGAAAATTTTGCACTCTTGCATGCTGCAGAGTGTGGCAGAACAATTGGTTGGGCAAATCTACTTTTTCAAAGGCTCGTTCAAAAAAATTTCAGAAGAAAAAGAGGAAGGATAGGTCTACCAAGATTGGAGCATTCTTGATTGCTTTACAAATCCATGCAATGAGTATGACAACCTTAGGTACAATTTCCCCAAAAGTTTCTGTTTTTGGAGGTCATCTTGAGGGTAACAAAGACAATGAAGCAGGCAGTTCTCAGGCAGAGAACAAAAGAAAGAAGGTAGCAGATTCTCACGAGAAGGACAACAAGTCTAACCCAACGGAACAGGAGGAGGAAGACCTATGGAGAAATTTGGGTGATCAGTTTGAAATCGATCTGGAGTCTTTCATTGAAACTCCCAAACTTGCATTGAAAGCTGAGGCTACTACAATGTTTTCCCCTAAATATTCTTTAAAACTCAAAAGAAAGAAGTTCAGTAGCCCAGTAGCAGAGGTCAAAAGAGATTTACAGGAGGGAATCCAATTTGGTAATTTTGGTTTGCAATCTCTGATGTTTATAAGGCTCTTGAACTGGTGAGAAATTTTGCATCTCAGTCACAACTGAATAGTTTACTACTGCAGAGGGAAAAATTTTAGTTACAAACTCGGGTGGTTCACTTACAAAATGTTTCAAAAAGAAGTGAAGAAGACAGCAAGTTGATTGAGGAACAGGAGGGCATCATTCATGAACTTAGAGATGAATTAGCTACAGCTAAAAACACTGTTGACTTTTACAGATCATAGTTGGAGAGGAAGGAGAAGTCTTCAGGACAGATTCAGATTTGGAAAGAGTAGTGGATCTCTTGTTTGAATAGTCAAATGGAAGTCATAGCTCAGGACTATTCTAAACTGCAGTTAGCGAATAGTGTACTCTTGAGTAGAGTCTAGGCTTGTCAAGAGCTTGAAGCAAAGATCAGGGATATTTCTGAGGAAGAACTTGAATTGAATGACTGGTATCTCTTACCACATGATGTAGAAATTTTGAAGAATGAAGTCAAAAAACAGGGTGACCAACTGTGGTTAGAATTTAGAAGAAAAATGTTCTCCCTGGTAAATATTCCCTATCAAAGCTATGCAAAGGAGGAGTAGAATGAAGATTATGTTCTTTTACAAAAGCAATTTGATGACTTGAAGGAGGATTTTGAGAAGTTAAGGATGCAGTAGAGTTCAGGGTTTACTCGGGGATATAAAACTGAACAAGGCAACAAAGAGATGGTCACAGGTCCTAAATTTGATCCTGAATCCAGTACTGATTTTCACACTTTGGTTAGTGCTATGGAAACACATGAAGCAATGGATGTAGGGGATATTGTACCTGAGGGTAAAAATGATTCATTTCAGAATTTGGAATCTGAACAAACTGACACAGGTGCAATGACAGAAATTGTGGGGGAGATCATGAGCACAAAAGAATTCATTGAAGAACTCCTAGGTTTCAACAAAGAGGAGGCAATGTTTGATGATCATAAAAAAGTTGAAGAAGGCATTGCAAATACAACAGTTACTGCAGAATTATATCAGGAGACAGTTACCTTGGAGGAGCCCAATAGGGAGTTACTAGGGGAAACTGATGTTTAAATGGACAATAGTGTTTTTCAACACTAAGTGGGAAAGGGTAGTGTTTCATTGGATATAGTAATACATTTGTGTACCTTGGATTTGGTTCCAGGCACTACACTTTGTTTTACTTTATCTTGTGAGCACTAGATTTTGATTAAAAAGGGATTGATGGAAAACAAGTCAAAAGTTTGTTTTTTTATTTCCAAAAGCTTTTTGTCACCGGGTTGTGCCATGTGTTAGCCTTGCATATTCTTTCAGTAAAGTGTTCTTGAACCTTAGTAGTTTTAGTTTCAGTTTGTAATTAAGGAAGGGCTATGTGCCTCTTCATTCTTCCTAAGTAGTTATCTTCGCACCTGATGGTAGTGCGTTGTATGGAAGAAGGGTGATGAATGCAAGGCTATGGCCATTAAGAATCTATGCTTCTCTGTGTATTCAGTCTTCAGTTTTCCTTCAATTCCCTGATTCTGTTCTGAACCTGTTTAAATACTGAAACTGTTTTGATTCTGTAGGATGATGATGTAATGCTTTAATGGTTAATTTAGTTATTATTCCCACTCCCCTATGCCTCAATAACACAATGATCTGGAACCACACTGGATCCAATTTTATCAGTTTCTGTTCAAAAAGTCAAATGAGGACATGAATCGCGATCCATGTTCTTGCACCAAACAACTTGAAATTTTCTAGATTCACTTTTTGTGGTTTGGTTATGCCCTTTTTGCACTTATTTTTGAATTTAGATCAACTTTTGAGTTTCGACCATCAAATTTTCAATTTTTTAGAGTTTATGGTCATTTTGGCCAAAACATGATTTTCACCCTTTTTTTCTATGATCTTTCAACGCAAACTTGATGGTTGTAGTTTCTACTTACCCTACTCCTAAGTACTGAAATGAAACATGAGACAAAAACCAACAAAATGGTACAAAATAAAGTCAAAATGGAAAACGGTACAACACTTTGAAAGTAACGAGAAAATCAAAGAACGAAATGCTTTTGGCTATGTCACTCACAACTCTCTTTATCTTTTGAGAATAGTCCTAGCAAGTCCTAGACTTCTATACTCTACCAAGCATTAAAACTTGGTCTAGCTGCTTCACTACTAAGGTGTAAATGGAATGGAAATCTTAAAAAAAGAATGCTCTAAATACGCACTAGGTCACTCACCATCTAAGGATCATTCCCGACAATGATGCCAATGTTAGCGGGTCGCCATGGAGGACGTCTGTAACATAGCTATCTCACACTAACATAATGTCAATACTCAGGGAAGTGACTCAGATGGGGCACAGAGACTCTTTGAAGTTGTCAATATCAAGAAGTGAACAAATCAAGCTAACACAACAACTCAACAAGAAAACCACCACTCAATGATCAAAAATTTTTCCTATATTCTTCTCTCACCGCTCTAGGTCATCACGCCATTTTGGCACTCGAATGGACTCAAAATGCAACAAAACTTTAGGAGGAGGTCTAAGATACATAGGGACTCTATCCTACCAAGTATGGTTGCAATTTGACAAGGTACAAAATTCACAATCCATCATGAAAAAGGTCATGAAAACGATAACAGAACTATCTAGAGAGGTCACCCTATGGTCTAGGAACACTCTCCTATGGTCAAAACGTAAAACAATAGTGATCTAAGCACTCAAACATAAAAGATTACACTGACTAATTTGTAGTCGCAAACCTCAAAAAAGCTGACAATGCTTACACTTGAATGGAAGATCAAGGAAAGAGGCACACAATGCAAATTTCAAGGCTAAAAATGGATTAACCAATCATTAGTTATGTTTCTTACAAGTTAATGCTTTGTAATCGCTTGAGGTATGTATAATAGAGCTCTTTTCTCCCCAAAAGACAAGCCTTTCTTTCACATTAAATTTATTGAATTTTATACCTAGGGCTTTCTAAATGGCCTGTGGTCTGCTCACATGGATTTTTACAAATATCATGATAGAATTACAACTCAAGGAAGTGATCTGCTACTTTGAAATCAGGATCTACACACAATGTAGCTACACTAGCTAAAAATAATAATAGAGTACAAATGTGGTGTCCGGCTAAGTGTTCCACCAGGTGATTCAATCAATCCGCTAATAAATTGCAATCTACAGTCTTCTCTTGAATAAAGCGATAATCAATATATTTTTTCTTGATCTAATTTGAGAATCATGTGGATTTGTGGTTGTGGTTCATTCCGTTGTGTATTTTGTAGCTTACTAAGTGGTTTTGACAGAAAGATGTTTGTGACCTACGGAAAATGCTAAAATCATGGTGTATGCGTACTTTGGAGCAATGAGTGGTGGACACCTTCATGCATTTTTGCTAGGTTTAACATGTATGCCAACACCCTTTGCATTGTTTATGGAATACTATCTATCACATTTTGTAGACAAGCTTTTTGGCATCAAGATGTTTGTGACCTATGGAAAAAGCTAAATTCATAGTGCATGCATACTTTGGAGCAACGAGTGGTGAACACCTTCATGTAATGGTTCAGTCATTACTCAGGCTATTTGGGTTTTGTGATTTGGTTGATGGTATGGCATAAGTGGACTAAACAATTGAGTTGAGCTAGTTGATTGTTTTGTATATATACATGAGCTTGTGGATTCTTATGTCTACATGATTGTCTTGTGAGGATTTGCACATAGATGTGTTTCTACAAACTACTAACTAATCACATAGCTCAAAGGCAAGGATGACACATGGTGGAGAAAGTGTGATACGCATCACTTTATCAAGACCATAACAAGCCCATAATCAATCTCAAATTCCTAAATCTTTTGGTTAGAATCATGGTATTTTTGTTGAACCAAAACAATCTAGATGTGTTTCTACAAACCACTAACTAATTACATAGCTCAAATTACATAACAAGCCCATAATCAATCTCAAATTCCTAAATCTTTTGGTTAGAATCATGGTATTTTTGTTGAACCAAAACAATCTAGATGTGTTTCTACAAACTACTAACTAATTACATAGCTCAAAGGCAAGGATGACTCTTGGTGGAGAAAGTGTGGTACACATCACTTTGTCAAGACCATAACAAGCCCATAATCAATCTCAAATCCCTAAATCTTTTGGTTAGAAGCATGATACTTTTGTTGAACCAAAAAAATCTATTAAATTTGACATAATCTAGTTTGATGTGATTTTGATCTCAAATACATGTTGTTGGTGGCTACTTAGAGTCGGTTTGCATGCACTATTTTTTGATACTTGTGAATTTTTGTTATGTCTGAGTATGCCAAGATGCATAATCTGGATGTATTTTTCAACAAGTTGATTGTTGATTAGATGCCCTTGTGGTCTATGGAAGTTGAGAGTCAATTGACATTTCATTTGTTGGCAATGAATACAAATCAGCCCCTTGTTCATGCATCTCTGATAAGGGGACTCCCATTTTGTTTTCCTTAGATTTGCTTGTGCCTCTGTGGTGGGGTTGATGTGCTCCCCTGCATGTCCAACATGTAAGATCATCCCTAGTAAGTGTACCATCACAAATTTTGTCAAGGTTTAGCTCACAATTTCACCCGACCTAAGTCAAGGAGGAGACAAAAAATCAACTCAAAATTCAGTCAAGAATCAGCTCGTAGGTCAACTCTCTAAATTGAACCAATACTATCTCTCTATGTTTCCCAATCTTGCCCACATTTTGTTCTAATATCACAATCAAAGTTCAGCTCAAACATTGGCACCTAATCAACAAATAACAAAGCCCAAAAGATCAAAGAATCATTCCACCACAAGTCCAAGATGTAGTCTCAAATCCACCAATAACAACACGGAAATAGACACACAAACCACCATTGAGAAAAGTTGAGGGCCAGGTGTGTGGATGGATGCAGTAGGGCAACAACTATGCACTGCAAGGCCACTTTTTGGCTTGTTCGAGGTCCGTTTGAGGTCAACTAAAAGGCCAAAGGTGCCCAAGTAAAAAAGCTAAGTGTGGGAGCTAAAAAAACTTGAGAGAAAGACCAGAAAAAACGTGGAGAAGAAGAGCAATACCCGCAGCTCAGTTTTTGCTCATTTTGGAGTATTTTTTGGCCCTAAACAGCTCATCCGAAGTCGGATTTGAGCACTGTGACATTGTAGGGTGGGGTTTTTGGCTGTTCCGGACGCAATGGCCTTGTCCATTTTACCAAATTCCTCACAAATTTTCTACTATTTTTTTGTGTATTCTTCTCCGGTGAGTGAAACCTCTGCTTAACTTTGTGGTTGTATCTTGTGTATTTTCTCAATACTGTGTAATCTATTTGCCTCATTGGTGTTGGGGTGAGCTTCATTGAGTCTTAAAAATAGTAATTTGTCTCCTTTGATCTGAATTGATAGTGTGTGTGAGTGTGCATGTGTGAGTGTTGAGTGGGCAAGTGGGAAATCTCTCTCTTCTCACTCCATCTGTGTGTTTCCTGTCTCGGCCAAGAGGGTTGTGTAAGCCGAGTGGGGCCCCATAATGTATGTGTGTGTTATTCCAAGAGTGTGTGGTGACTTATCATAGAGGCTTTGTGTGTGTTTTCAACCCACTCACATTCTTTTGGCGCCCGCACTGAGGATGTTCTTCGAGTACCTTCAACTTCGGGATTCGGAATTACAGGTTGCAGACTATAGGTTACAGGTTGCAGGGACAGGTACAGGTACAGGTTATACACAGGTACAGGTAGCTGGAGTAGCCTGATACACTGACAATAGAAGTCACTTGCAGTTTCCGTGGGTATGCATCATTTGGTGCCTGTTTGAGCGCATTGTGTTGTATGGTACGTTATTTGTGGATACTGCCTTTGTGGAGCCATACTTGGTTTTATTTGGCAGTCCCAACCATTTCTGAGACTTGTTCTGGAAAACAGTCATTTCTGAGACTTGACTATACGAGATTTGCATAAGCTTTCGTGAGAGGGTCGATAGCGTGAGGTTTTATTGAGCTAGGGGATTCTCAAATGTGAGATATTTTCGGTGATACAAGTGGCTGAAACACCCTTTTCGTGACCTCACCATAGGCTATTTATTAGTGATTCCTGCTTGATGCTCAGGTTCTATTGTTGGGAGGTTATGTAGACAGATACAGTCTATATTTTGGGTTCTTACTGCTCTACCTCTAAGGAAATACTACCGGAATTTTTCCAAGTTGTGATGGCTGGTTTTTTGGTCTTTTGAGCCATTTATGCTGTTATACTACTGAAATTCTGGCAGAATTAGAGGGTAATTAGTCAAGTGTGCTTTCTTGGGAGCTACGTGGATGACTTTTAATGGATAATCACGACGCGGACCTCAATTCACTCCTTTTCATTTAACAAAAATAATCCAGATAAATGTTCATGTGTCCAGAAGATTTTTTTCTAGCAACACATAGTATTTATGTTCGGGCCAAGAAGATTAAGAGAGATACTGGAATGCTCTTTGCCTGTTGTAATTCCAATGATTAACTATGAAAACTCATTTGATGTGCATGTGTTTGTCCTTATCCAAAGACAAGCTCCATTGAAGTTTCTAGGGATTGAGTCAGTTAAAAGTTTTGGGTTCTTGTACAAGTGTTCGAAGGGGTTCTCAAAGCATCGTAACTTTGGTAGCCATGGCTTTATCTTATCCAGAATTTCATGGAAGAAGTGATGAGATGTGGTAGAATTTTTGGAAAAGATGGAGGTTACCTGCATTAGCAATCGGATTCATGATCTGGCACAGATGTTATGTCTTCTCTAGATTTGTTTGAAGAGTGATGCACGGGTTTGGTCCAAAGCATTTGAAGAGGAGTTGCGTGTGGCTGATCCACCTGTAAGATTGAGTTGGGACAATCTAAGACATGGATTGGAAGTGGAGTTTGTGAAGACAAAAGATCCTGACAAAGTGTGGCAAGAAGTACAAGGTTTGGTGCAAAAGGAAGGTGAGCCAATAGATGCGTACATACATAAGTTTTCATTGGCATGGGAGCGGATGTGCAAGGCCTTAGCACCACAAGTACCCCCACTTGACATAATGAAGAAGCACAGATTCTTGGCTGGTCTTTGGGAGAATATACATTGGAGAGTGGAACTAAAGAAGCCTAGAACATATGAAGATGCATTGGAGGTGGCAAGGAACAAAGAGTGGAAACTGAGGAAAATGAACCAGCTAGGGGTGGAGTCTTCACTCAGGAGGCCTGAGTTTCAGCCTATGGACTCTTTACGAGGGCGCATGCCAGGGGTTCATCATGAACCAGTGGTTTTTGTTACTCCTCAGGTTATGCCCGTAGTGGTCAATACAGTAGTGCAAGATGATGGGCTAAGGCCGCAAGACATGAGGCAAGTGGTAGATTCAATGAAGAATCTCAGCTTAAACATGTTAGGTAATGTGGGAAATAATCGAGGTTGAGGGAGGTTTCCAAATCAACCAGGAGGTGAAGAAAGGCCCAAGAATGGTGTTGGACAAAGCAATGGTAGAGCCTCGAGGCAGACGCCCACATGTTATAATTGTGGAGAGTTGGGACACATCAGTCCGCAACGTGATAAGGCACCAAGGATGGGGGGAGACTTGTATCCATTGCCAAGACATGTGCTAACTAGGTCAAATGATTATGGCATTGAAATTAAGGGAGAAAAAGAAACCAGTGGATTAACCGAAGAGGAAAAGGGAAAGGCAAAAGTGATAAGTGTGGTCACCTTGGAGAAGGCAGCAAAGCTGGAGGATACATTAGTGATGCCTATTGGGAAGAGGACCATAGAGGACAAGGAAGGAAGAAGTGCCCCAGGTCCTAGTAAGAAGAACAGAAAGAGCCATGAAGGCGAGGATGTCAAGGCCAAGAGGAAAAGGAGGGCTCGTCGCAAGTTTCATGTTTGAGATTTTTCACTAGGGGATTGGCAATTAAGTTATGACTTGAAGGAGGATCTGACAAGCAGGAAGGTAGATGTTACTTTTGGGTAGCTTATAGAGATGGTGCCTAAGCTACAGCGACAGTGGAAGAGGATGGTTAACCCAATGGAGAAAGAGCCAGAGAGAGGTTCAGTAAAGGCATTGTCAATGGACGAGCTACCAGACATTTTCCCAATAGTAGATGTGTGGCACAAAAGAAAACATATGGGACAAGGTTATGTGGATGGTGGAGCCCAAATATGTGTCATAACACACTCATGCGTTGAGAAGATGGGTCTTACAGTGAGTGGGGTGTCACGCTTCCGGATTAGATTGGCAAACCATCAGAAAGTAAAATGTTTGGGTGTTGTAAGGAGCTTAGAAGTGGAGGCGTATGATGCAAAGGCTGTGGTTGATTTTCATGTGATGCCAGCAGGGTTGGGAGAATATCCTATCATATTGGGTAGACCATGGTTACGTGTAGTCGAAGCTGTTCAAGATTGGAGACGTGGTACGATTAGCCTCTATGGAAAGACAGGTGCCAAGAAGCTATATAATATGGACACAAGGAAAGTATTGGAAGAGCTTTATGAAGATGAAGATGAGTCTAGTGATGAAGACTATTCCATGGTGACTGATGAGATAGTACTACCAACAGTGATGAGGATGTTGATGTTGCATTTCTTTTGATGGACAAAGAAATCCCGGAGTCTGATTTAGTTGCATTTGCAAATGAGATTGAAGATGAAAGTGAAGGGCCTTATGAAGTGATTGAAGGGCTGATGCAAACCAAGGTTGAATTGTCAAAGAAGTAGGAATTGATGACACAAATGAGCAGTGGAGACCTCTCAGCTATGGAGAAGGAGATATATTTGCACATGCTGGCTAGTTTTCCTAATTTGTTCATTACTTAATATGAAGAGATCAGAGGGTTCAAGGGGGACGAGATGTTAGGAGTTTTTTGGAGCAAGCGATTGCGCATATGTATATACACATGCATGGTGCATAAAATAAAGAATTGCCCATTCTTCAGAGCAAGGCGGTTACGTGGGGCCCACATGTGTACAAGTAGGGTAGGGTGTACATAGTGCATGGATCTTCATTATCACGAGTATCCGTGTGTTTTTCTATAATAAGAGGAGTTTGCAGCACGTAAAACTTCTTGAGGAAGCTATCAGCGGGCCCACGCCATGAGGTAAGCAGGTGCATTAGATGGCATCGAGTGGCGTCAGGAGGTCAAATGGGATCAAGTCTTGCACGTGGGTAAGTGAAGACACAGTGGGGCTGTTTTTTGTGATGAATTATGCAAAAGTTCATCATGAGGACCACCTTTAGGGGCTACAACGTAGTTGTGGGACCAAAGCTATGGCCTTATTGTAAGAACTAAGGGAAACTAGACTGAAGATCCTCCTCCCATCCTCCCTTTATATAGGCGGGCTTCTAGCCCCTTGCCCTAGACGGATCTCCTGTCCACATTGTCTAGCCCGACCCTTGGCCATAGTCTATGACCATCCTAGTCCTTAGGTTACAGGACCCTTGTCCTGACATTACTTCCCCCCTTAAAGAAGAGTTTTCGTCCTCGAAAACAAAAGTGGGAAACTTCTTCTTAAGAACACTAATATTTTCCCAAGTGGCACCTTCTTCAGGTCGGTCTTTCCACTTGATTAAGGCTTGTTGTTGTAAGTGATGTTGTGTACGCAACTCATGATAATCCAGAACATGTTCAGGTTCATGTGGTAAGGTAGGAGGTTCAATGTAATGAACCAAAACTTGTTGGTTAATGACGTTGTCGTCCCATGTAACCGTTTTCGTAGACGACTTACATGAAACACCGGATGAATGCGAGAATGTGATGGTAGTAATAGTTTGTAGGCACGATCACCGACTCACTTGAGTATTTTGGAAGGCCCACAATATCGGGGAGATAATTTAGGTGTCGGTCCAGTTTTCAGACTTTCTGAATGTTCTGGCACACGTAAAAATACTTCCTCCCCTTCTTAGAAGGTAACTTGCCGACGTTTCTTATCAGCGTATTTCTTATACCGATCCTGTGCTTGCCGGACATTCTAACGAGCAAGTTTTAGCATATCCATGTGGTCTTGGAGAAAATCCTTAACATATTGGAGTTTTTTGGTTGCCAACCCCACCGTAACTGATGACCTAGGTTGAAACACATACATGAGCATGAAAGGACTAAAACCTGTTATGACATGCCTAGAACTGTTGTAGGAAAACTCAAGAATAGGTAAGTATTCTTCCCAATCTGGCTGTTTTTTGCTGACGTATGCTCTTAGCATATCCTCTAGCACCTGGTTAACCCGTTCGCGGTTTGACCATCTGTTTCTGGATGATCAGCTGTACTGAGGTTGAGTTGTGTACCCAATTGTTTAAAGACATCTCTCCAAAAGTGGTTGTTAAACTTGGGATCACGGTCACTAACAATGTTACTTGGCAACCCACACAATTTGTATAGATTGTCCACAAATAACTTTGCTAGTTCCGGTGTCTTAATTGTTGATTTGGTCGGAATAAACCTACATAGTTTAGTCAACCTGTCTACGACCACCCATACTGAGTCATGACCTCGTATAGTGGTTGGTAAACCTACAATGAAATCCATAGAGATACTTTTCAATTTTCCATTGGGAATTTCCAAAGGATGTAAGAGTCCTCCTGCTTTCAGACGCTCTGCTTTGTTAACTTGACATTTTTGGAAATGCAAGACATAAGCTTGAACAAAGCCATGCAGACCTGGCCAGTAAAACTATCGTCGTACGCGAGAATAAGTTTTTCTAATCCCTGGGTGCCCTACACTTGGACTATCATGACATTCATAAAGAATTTGTTGCCGAATGTCTGTGTCCGTTGGTACACAAACTCTCCCCTTGTGGAGTAGGTACCCATTGTCGATGGTAAAATGCTTCCATCGTTGTAGTTCATCACTTGATAAAGGAGAACTAGGTGTGGAGGTTAAATGTACACTACCTGCATTGGAGTGAGAAGGATCCCTCTTTTGAACATGGCTCCACACTTTCGAATATGTTTCATCTTGCTCATATTTTCCCTTGAGAGAGTCTAAAAATTCACTACAAAGTTCCGTGAACAAGAGCGAATTGATCTCTGGCATTCAACTTAGAGCGTTTGCCACTACATTGTATAGGCCTTTGCGATACCTTAATTTGGCGTCATATTCCTGAAGGATCTCGGCCCACCTGGCTTTTCGACCCTTCAAATATGTTTGTTGTGTAAACCATTTGATGCTTTCATGGTCAAACACAATCTCAAACTAAGCACCATACACATAGTGCCACCATGTCTTTAAGGCAGACAGTATTGCATAGAGTTCGCGCTCGTAAGTAGAATTATTCTGCTGAGCTGCATCCAGCTTCTTACTTTCAAATGCAATCGGCCGTCCGTCTTGTAACAGGACTGCTCCAATAGCATGGTCACTGGCATCCATTTCCAAAACGAATGGTTTCAAAGGATCTACAATAGCCAGTATAGGAGCTGTAGCTAATGCGTCTTTGAGTGTTTCAAAATTGTGCTGTTGAGTGGAACCCCACTGAAAAGATTTACCTTTGCCTTTTAGTTGGTCCATCATAGGTACAGCAATGTGACCATATTTTTTAACGAACCTTTGGTAAAAACTTGCAAAGCCTTAAAAAATCTGTAATTCTTCCACATTTTTAGGAGGTGGCCATTTTCGGATGGTATCCACTTTGGATTGATCCATGTAAAGGCCATTAGCTAAAATAACATGCCCTAAATAATGAATTTCCTCCTTGAGGAAATCTCATTTAGATTCCTTGGCATATAACTTGTTTGTGCGTAACAACTCAAATACTTGCCTGAGATGTTGTAAGTGTTCTTCTTCAGAAGCACTATAAACTAGAATGTCATCGAGGAACACAATGACAAATTTGCCCAAATATGGCTTCAAGACACTATCCATAAGTGTCATGAATGTTGCGGGCACATTGATTAACCCAAAGGGAATCACTAAAAACTCGTAATGTCCAAACCGTGTTCGAAATGCAGTCTTAGGTATATCGGCAAGCCGAATACGGACTTGGTGATATCTTGACCGCAAGTCCATTTTCGTAAAATTTCGGGCATGAGTTAGCTTATCAAATAACTCATCTACCCTTGGCAATGGGTATTTGTTCTTAACTGTAACCGCATTTAAGCCCCGGTAGTCTACGCACATGCGCATAATGCCGTCCTTTTTCTTCACCAAAAGGATAGGTGAAGCCCATGGTGAAGAACTGGGTTATATAAACCCTCTGCTAAGGTAGTCAGCAAGCTGACTTTCCACCTCAGCAGCCTCTGAGTAACTCATATAGTAATGTGGTTTACTAACAGGTTTACAGCCTGCAGTCATGTCAATGCTATGTTGTACTAAGCGTGTCGACAGTAAACCTGATGGAAAATCATTAGGAAAGACATCTTGAAATTCCCTTAACAATTTTTGCAATTCATTAGCAACGTTTGCTTGTGTAGAATTAGAAATTGGTGGAATAAAGGAAAGAGAAGCATGCGGCATTGAGGAATGTTCAACAGACTCAATGTTAGAAAGAAAATGAGATAGTGAGTAACACAAGAAAACCTGTTCTATTTCATTATTAGAAACGAGCTGCATAAGCTCTGCAATACAAATCAGTGGTGATGAAGGTGTATCCTTTTCTCCTAACAACAACACATGTGTGCCATGTGAATCAAACATCAAACTGTTGTGCTCATAGCTACGCTTCAGTGATGATCCTAGGCTATGCAACCACTCCCTACCAAGAACCACATCAGCCCTTTCCATGTTCATAACTTGAAAATCCAAACAAGTAGAGTACCCTTGTACTTCCAATGGAACAGCTCGGCATTGAGTATCCCATATCTCAGTATCATGTCCATTCATTATTGCTACCTTGTAGCGGTGGGTACTTGGAGTTTGAGGCAGTTTGAGCTTTTTCACTAATCCATAATTGATGAAATTGTGAGTAGCACCATCATCTACCAAGATGCGCACCTTGTGACCTTGCAGATATCCATGCATACATACTAACTCATGTGATCCAAAGGTTTGTTGCCACATGGAAGCTGTGAGACAGCATTCATGCACCACCTCAGTGTGTGTTACTTCCATTGTGGAGAATTTTGAGGAAGACTCAAGAGGCAGTAGTTGCATCGTGTGACCTGCTTTCTCCTTCCCCTGATCAGCAAATTTCCCCTTGGGACAATCCTTTTTGCCATGGCCTCTTCCTAAGAATTGAAAACATAGCTTCTCTTTCTTGGCTTTATCAAAATCCTCAGGAGAGAGAGGACCCCTGGACCCCTTGGGTTTTTTAGATGCATCTGAATTAGCAACTAGAATTTTTTTTTTATTGTGTCCGTACTAAGTGCGTGTATTACCATGTATACTAGCAGACACGTTACTATTAAGTGTTTTCTTATCATCAGGGTCATCATGAATATGTGCTTTCACTATGGCTTCCTCAAGTGTTTTAGGGTCCTAGGACTTGACATACTTCTTAAGTTCTGGAGTCAGACCTCGTATGAACCCTCGTACTTGTTGAAGGGTATCCAAGCCTTCCAACTTGAGGATGAAGTCCCGATAGTGAGAGATATATTCAAGGTGTTGGACTCTACGACACTCCACCAAATGTAAGTTAATAGACTTTGACTCTTATGTTCATCTCATCCGGCATGAGAAACATGACTTTAGATATGCTCAACTCTTCCAGGTTGAGCATAAGCCTAATAACTATGACCCTTAGCACATAGTTTAATATGACTTGAAGCATTGGGACTAATGCTTTGCTCGTTTTATGGCTCAGCAGCCCGACTCTGACTATGCCAAAGAATGTTTTTGCACCCTGACAACTTGACTTTTTACATTCTTGTGCTTACTACAAACAATTCTTCAGGTAAAAGTAAGCTTGAATCCTCAAAAAGAGGATTAGTGAAGGACCAAGTTGGCATTGAAGTTTTCTTTTGCCATACCTGTTTTATCTTTTTGGAATTTTCATTCGTGTTGGTTGGGTTGTTCTTCTTTGATTGTGAAGACTCCATTATTTGTTTGATTCTCCAATTGGGCCTATTGATAGCGTCTTTGATGTTGTTGTAGGCCTCTACTCACTGTCGGCATCTGGATTTTGACTAGGAGCATTGAAAGACTTAGGAATCCAAATTTGTTGAGGACCTTTGTAACACCTTTGTTGACTTTGATCTGCTCTAGGTCTTGTTGAGTTCTTGAGATCTTCATGCAGGTCTAGTCTAGCTATAATTGGCTTATGGTTGACTGGTAGCCAAATCTTTGTATAACCTGTGTAGAATCCTTGTCCAAGAGGAAAATTCTTTGAGATCTGTCTTTGTTCTGTATCCTCTTGAGAGTTGTGGTACACTTTACCATCTTTCAATGTTGTTTTGTTGTATACCTGCTTCTTAGGTATCCTAGGATATTGTCTAGGTTGATACCTTGTGGGCCTTCTTCCTTGGGAGGGACTTTAAGTTACTTCATATGCTCTAACCTGCGGTTATGGTACCCATATCTGTCTGTTACCTCCATAGTACTCCTGTTCCTTTAATCTCCATTGTGATGCTATCCATCCCATGTGTTTGTCTTTCTATGTTGATTTCCTATCTTTAATCCAAACCAGATCATTGACTTTGACTAAAGTGCTCAGAACAAGCACTTTCTTGACTTTCCTTTGTTTTCTTGAGTACTTTGGATGATATATCTTTGCTTTTTTGGGTGTCTCCTTAGAGGTTTTAGTTGAGTCAGCAATTGACTGAAGTTTTGAAGCTTGACTTGCTTGAAGAAGTTGATCGATGACGGTTCTTTGATGTAGAGGCATATGCTGTTACATCTTCTTTGCTAATTGGTGGAGTGTCCACTTTAGCTTTACCTTTGTCTGCCAGATTTTTCTTTGATTCTTGTGACTTCTGCAACTCTGAATCTAGCATTAACGGTACCTGTAGTTGTTGCTTGCTACCTCTTGGAAAAGAGAGTATTAGCATTTTATCTTCTTTGTAGGCCTTGTGTTGGTCTAACCATTGATGTCCAAGGATTACATCTGCAAGCATTTTCTTTGAAGGCTTCACCTGAAACCTTACCTGCCCTTAATGGATTTGGATGCTAAGAGTAGCAACCCTTTCTTCTTGACTTGTAGCCTTACCCATGATTTCTCTATTACCTGGCTTGTCCTAAGGAATCTCTAGATTGCTCTGGATGTTGTTTGCAACCATATTGCACTTTGCTTCTTTATCCAGTAGAGCATTGCATCTGACACTTGCTCCTTTTGTACTGCTGAGAACTACAACTATTCTCGTTGTTGGTTCTATTGAAGATCTTTGCCCTGATTTTTCCATGGTCTCATCTTGATCTAATTGTGTCTCTATGGAGGGTGACTTGAGACTTTGTTTTCCAATCTGACTTACATCAACTGCTTTAGCTAGAAATGAGTGATTGATCTTTGGACTTCCTATTGCTTCTTGACTTTTTGTAGCTTTGTTCTTCTTAACTTTGGCTTTGGTGGTATTCTCTACTCTTTTTTATGTGCACTTGTTGTTGCTTGATTTTCTTCAAGATCTTTTGAAGTTCTGTTCGATGAAGATGAATCCTCTTCAATAAGATCTGCTTTGTTATTATTCTCCACTTTAACTGTGCTTGAGGACTTGGTGCTGTCATCCGCGGGTGATCATTCTTGGTCTTTATTCTTTGTTGTTTCTAAAGACTGCATCTTGTTTACATTCTGTATCTATGACATCTTCTTAGCCATTGGCATTCCCATGATGATGTCTTCTGGCATATCTTTTGTTGTGATCACATGGAATTGAGCTTTGATGATCTGTGAACTTACTTCAATGGTGGTGGAGATGATTCCCCAGCATTCTGCTTGTTTGTTTCCTGATATGCTCACAAATTCAGGAGCATATTTTAGTTGTGGTTGGCCACATCTTTTCCAAGTGCAAAAGGACATGAGGTTCTTGTCTAAATTAAAATCTAGCTTTACTTATGTTGACAGCTTTTCTTCATTCTCACCAAAAATGTTGCACTTGATCGTCTCAGGATTTGTGTCTGAATTGATTGCTTTTGTTGTGGTGGCATCCTTTGGTTGAGGTTTATCTGCATTTTCTTTGCTTTGACCACCTGCTTCAGTTGATGTTGACTCGTATGACTGTGATACTGCACTTTTTTGCAATTGTTGAGTATTGTCCTCCTGCATTTGGCTAACCTTTGATCTTAATAGATCCATTGTACTTTCTAGCAAAATCTGTCTCTTCGGAGGAGATTTTGGTGGTGACCTTTGTGTAGCTTTCTGGACTTTAGCTTTCATTGATTTTGACTTTTTTGTCACTTGTTCTGGCAGCTTGAGGCTTTGCATCATCTTCAGATAGTCTTTGACTTCAGTAGAGCCATCCATAGGGATTTGTACAAGGTCATGACCTTGCTGATATTCGTTACCATGTGCATCTTCATATGCATATGTGAGCTTGGTCACATGTAACTATTTGAACACTAATGGACTTGTCAGCTTTTGGCTTTGACTTGTGGAGATCAGCTGAAACTTTTGTCCCTGATGATCTTCATAGAGGCATTTATCTAGTAGACTCTGATGGAATCTGGGTCAACTGGAAACTTCCAACAACCATATGATCTTCCAATGGTTTCTGTGCTGAAGGGGTCTGTTGGTTAAAGGCTCCAGGGCTTCTAACTGGTGTAGCATTTCCTGGAGCATAAGCTGAACTTGATGGATTTATAGCTCCCCCCTTCCTTGGGTGATTACTATAGCCTCCTTCATTGTAAGAATTTAAAATTGTTTGGCTCTGGTTTAGTCTAACCTGTTGGGACTGTGAAGGTACACTTTGCGTAGCATTGTTGATGTTTGACATCTGTAAATCTTCTACATAGTTTCTTATGTATCTTCGTAAAACATGACAAATTATTCCCCAAGTCAAGCTGTAGATAGCATTATCTTTACCTTGATATTTTCTATCCCATGGGTCTCCTATGATATGGGCTTCTGTGGTTTCAGGACTCAAGGCATCATAGATGCTAGAATCTCGTCTATATCTACGACTGTTATGCTCGTTTGGTCACAACATCAAAGCCTAATTTCCAATGGAGGAGAGTTTGGATCTAAACAAATTTTTGGATTCACTCAGGTAATATCCTTCAGCTCTAGAGAGGATGGGCTATAATAGATTCTTTCCTCTAAAATGAACCATCCTTTCTAATCTATCACTGAACGCACTTTTGTGAGCTGGTATATGTGGGCCGTTCAAACAATGGTTGATCCTTTTTGTACAGTTTTCCTTTTTGCTCTACATAGTGTGCATATGAATTATGTATACCATACAATGCTAACATCATTCTTTTTTATGTGTCCCTTAGACTCGTGAATGATTGCACACTCCTGATAGTGGATGCAGAATCATTTACAAACTAACAGTCTTTTCAACCTTTGGTGATATCTCGACACCTTGACTAAATTCATGCAGGAATTTGTTGTTCAAAGAATCAATTTTAAGCTTTATAAGTGCTTGTGCATCTTTATGCTGATTTTGAACTTGCAGTGCTTGTACTGGTGCTTCTAACGATAATGTAGAATCATCTGATTGCATTGAAAGTGACAAGTTAAATGCACTTACATCGAGATTCGCATTTCCAATTTTTTCTTTACCTTTCTTGTTGGCAATTGATGTGTCCCTATTGTCTTGGTTTCTTGGACAATCTTCAAAAAAATGTCCACCTTTTCGTCCACAATCTGAGCAATACGCCATCACTGGTGGTATTTCATTTGATCCTTTCATATCAAGCTCTACCTGAGAAGTTTCAGCTTCTGTGTTGGCCAAGTTGTCGGCATCTTCTTTCAGAACAATGAGCATCAAGTTGTAGAATGCTCCATCTTGACCTTTGTACCATCTTTAGCTTGGTTCCCCAATTAGATTGGCTTCAATTGGTTGATCTGTTGGATTTTTCAATTATGGTTCTCGACTATAGATCTGATCACTATAATCCATGTACAATGACCCTAATTGCATATGCAATAACTGTATGTTTTGCTGGCTTGTGCAGATTCCTTGATATCCAATTGGGTCAATTTTTTGCACTTCTATCTGCACTTCATCTTTGAGTTTGCAATACCTAGCTCCACTGAAGTCTATGAACATCTAGGAGTTCTCTGAATCTGGCTTTACTCTGATCAATAGGATCTTGGCTCCTGTGTTGCTTTTACTGCTCATCAAGTATCTATGGCCTTCTGAATCTGTATATAAGACTTTATCTCAATTGTAGCCATATAGATGTAAAATCTGTTGTTGTGCACTTGTGCAGATGTTGCCACTGCTACTAGCTTGCTCTGTTGTACTTGAACTCTCGGCTCGATTTGAGTCCATGTTGGCTTGTTTTGGAAAAACTATCTCCTAGCAGATTTTAGTGTTGATTAGCAGAATTGCTCCTACTCGTACTAGCCTAATCTGCAATCACATGTGAGTTGTGCCCCTAACACCATTTTAGATGAAATGGAAAAATCCCACAACTTTGGGACTAATTTCAACGCCTATGGATTCCTATTTCCCATTAAATTTGGAAAAATTTCATTTAATTTGGGAATGTGACAAAGAGATAGATTCTCAAGAAAATGGTGGTGTTGAGAAACACCTTTTAAAATTTTTATTTTTATGCGGGTGTTTCAAAACACTTCATAAAAGAGATAGATTCTCAAGAAAATGGTGGTGTTGAGAAACACCTTATAAAATTATTATTTTTATGTGGGTGTTTCAAAACACTTCATAAAAGAGATAGATTCGCAAGAAAATGGTGGTGTTGAGAAACACCTTTTAAAATTTTTATTTTTATGTGGGTGTTTAAAAATACATCATAAAATCATACATAAGCTGGGAAAATAAACAATAAGCAAGATATGAAATGCTATTCAATTTCTCCTATTAAGCTAGCATGTGCCTTCTCCACGACCATACAATTGTCTTCCAATACCACCCCTTGTTTCCGCAATTCTTCCACCCCTTGGATTCCATGACCATACAATTGTATCAACACACTCCCAGCGCTTTGGGTAAGCAAGATTGCAGCACCAACTCTTTTTCCAACAATCCTCATACCGTTCTTGGATTGTGGGATTTCTTTTTCGATGTTTTGGTGCCCAATAATTAATCAAAACTTTCTTTTAGCTAGGAGATGATTTGTCTACACCAACATTTGACTCTGCCACTCCTAGCCATATCGGATATTCAGGATCTGGAGGTCTCACAAGAACAAGATCCCCTTTTCTTACATCAATTTGAGGCCTAAAGGCCTCGTGTGGCCTTGCACTTTGAGGACCAACATAGTGATCATTCAATTCTTCATATCCTTGAAACTCATCTCTGTCTTCCTCTATCTCTTGCATTCGATGACTCCCTATAGTCTTTGGCCAAAGTGTTGTATATTCACCATGTGTTTATTGGTTGGTTGTTCAAGCTCATTAATTATGTTTTGCCAATAAATGATAACTGGCTCCATGTATTTTGTGGAGTCATAGTCCTTTCCCTTTAATAGAGAACATCTTCTCCAAGATTCAAGATATGACTCAATCCCTTGAATAACAAGCGGACTATCTCTCACATAGTCTGCTATAGGTACCACATCTGGATAGCCTGTTGGTAATTTTGGTTTTCCCTGGTCATCTTTTTTCCACAACTCAATTCCCGACTCCTTTGGCATCCAATCAGGTGATTTGGGATGAATTTTTTACTGCATTACTGGGACTTCACCTTGCATATAGAAACGAAATTGAAGTGGCTTAGAGTGTCCGACTAGAGCATCTTGTCCGTCACACATGTACCCTTGCACAAAGGATTTAAAGTCGAGAACTTGTGTCATTAAAAATGGTGCTGGAGCTGAGCTTTCACATTTTTGAAAATGTTCCATCAGATGTGGAAAAGTGAATATCATTCATGTTCGCAATCTTTCTGAGAACCTACTAAACATTGCATCTATGTCCTCATGTGTATGACCCACCATTAAGAATCCCAAATGCACGGTTTTGAAAACTCCTTTTGCTACTAACAAGGATAAGTATGCAAATAAATATCAATTTTTATTCTCTTTTGCACAATTATCTAGCTGTAGCAAAAGATTCTCAGGCAATTTTTGAAATACAGGAGTGGATATGGTATCCACAACACACTGAGAGGAAATTGATTGTATGTGTACAATCTCTTCATTACATCCTTGGATGGCCAACGGTGGTGTCATTGTTGATGCATTCCTCTCACACTCTTGCTTCATTTTGTTTTGGAGGTCTAGAGCTCTCCTTGAGTTCAATGCATTGAATAACGTTACATTGTTGGGTGGGTTATGGCATAAATCTCCTAGTCCATGGTTTTCTATTCTTTCTAGATTCGGTAAGCATAATGCAAGGGAACCAATTGTAGCATTGGGATCTGAAGGCCATATACCGTTTAGTGAGAATTGACCATACATTCCATGACCATGTGCATATGTTATCATACCTGTTAATGATACTTGCAATTGATATGCATTCGCATAATCTTTTGAGTTCACACGCAACCTAGGTATTGCTGTCTTTTTTTGATCCATTTTATCATGTATAATGCATAAATACTTATCCTTTTGCAATTGGGAGAACTTACCCCAGGTGTAGTACACATTTCTACAACTTTGTTGTTGAAACATGTGAATTCGACGTTCATCCTTCAAACGTGCAATCATCTCGTCATCCTTTGTTGACTCTAGTGAGACTTTATCTGACTACACACAACACATTTGGAGAACTCACTTGTTTTTGACAATGTCACATTAGCAAACTCTGTATTCCAAATCCTATTGAATGTCGTGCTAGACATTGGCTTGAGACTCATACTGTCAAGTGTTTTATTGACATCATGTAAAATGTCTACTTGCTTGTACATGTTTGGTATTGCAAGCAAAGTTTCCCTAGTACCATCTTCCATGGTTCTACTCTTATGTGGCATTCTCTCCGAGTTTTCATCAACAAAAGAGAGCATCAATGCCCTTCCCATTTCTGTATGGTCTCTTCCTTTTATCACGACACCATCATTACCATGCACTCAGCGTCTAACCCCATTCTCAAAATGTTCACGGTAACGATAAAATGAAGTTTTTGGAATGCCATGAATTTCATACCAAGCTCTACTGCAAACCTCACTGCCATTAAAAGAAAACACATATCATGTCTTTGTAGTTGATTTTTTCTCATGCCATGCAGTCAACATTGTATCATACATATAGTTTGTTCTATTTTGCAAACTCTGTCCCCAAAATTCATTGCGCATAGCCATGACCTTATCTTGATTGGCATATTGACAACACCTTTTGGAACAACAATCTATGGTTGAAACAAGCTGGACAGATGCTAGGGATGCTTGATTGGATCTCTTAGAAGCTTTCACTGACATTTTTGGCTTCCTATTTACAAAGAAATATTTCCGCTTTTTTGAAATAGGCTCTACCAAATAAGCTGATTCAATGCATGTGTCTTGTAACGCATGCATAGCATGTAGATCCTCATAGCATAACAATTCTTTTCCATCCATAGTTGTCACTCTCTTGATAGGCCAACAAACTAGATTAATGCTGCATACACTAGCTTCTGCAGAAATAGTAGCCTCATCTGCATAGGATATTTTGATACCAATACCAATGTTATCTTCACCTAGCTCAGCAAAGTTTACAGAGTCAAATGGACACACACACATGACAACCCCTTCGGCTACTACATGTGTTTTGCTTTCATCCCAAAGTTGAACCCTCTTATCCTTCCAAACCTCTCTGTAGCTCATTCCATTACATTGTGCATCCAATGCTCCTTCTGCTTTGTCAGCCTCATGCATAGAAGCCCCTTTTTGTACTGCATCTCATTTATATGTTGCACAACCCACTACTCCATTTCACAATACTATGAAAATCATCTCCCACTGTCAATGCATCCATTGTTGGAAAAGGGATGAGTGCTTTCTTTTCAAAACACAAATCAACTGACACCGATACATTGCCTTCCCCAATAAGCATGCCAGAACAATATGCACTCAGATTTATTTCAAATACAGTCCCAATGGCAACCTTTTGTGTCGCTACAAAGATGCACACTCTATCACCATGATTGAAATTAGCCATACCTGCAAGAAGATTTGCAAGAATACTTGTTAAACAAACCGCTTGCAGAGTATATTGATTTACGTAGCATAAAGCATAACAAGTCTGTATGTAGGTGTTTCATGAGAATTATATATACAGCCTATTCCCTTAGGGCCATAGGGTGATATATTTATGTGTTTCATGAAGAGGACATATAGATTCCCCAAGATCACCTCACGGAGTTTCATGTCAAGTATATATACATCCTATGGCCTTAGGGCCATAGGGAGTTTCATGTCAAGTATATATACATCCTATGGCACCCCATGACCCTAGGGCCATAAGATCTCCAAATGAAACATACGGCAATGTATGGCCCTTGAGATTATACATTGCAACCCATGACACTAGGGCCATAGGATCGGCATATGAAACATACAGCAATGTATGGCCCTTGAGCTTATACATTGCAACCCCATGACCCTAGGGCTATAGGATTTCCAAATGGAACATAGAGAAACGTATGGACCTTGAGTTTATACATTGCCACCCTATGGCCCTAGGGCCACAAGACTTCAAAACATACAAAAAGACAACCTATGGCCCTAAGCCCGAGGGTGCGAGTTCAAGGTGGCCAAGATGTCAATGCAGCCCCATGGCCCTATGGCCATAGGATTTCCAAATGGAACATAGGACAACATATGCGGCCCTTGAGCTTATACATTGCCACCCTATGGCCCTAGGGCCACAAGATCTCACAACATACAAAAAGACAACCTATGGCCAAGATGTCAATGCAGCCCCATGGCCCTAGGGCCATAGGATCTCCATATAAGACATGTGGCACCCTATGGCCCTTGAGCTTACATATTGCACCCCATGGCCCTACGGCTATAGGATTTCTAAATGGAACATAGGCAATGTATGGCCCTTGAGCATATACATTGCCACCCTACGGCCCTAGGGCCACAAGATCTCACAACATCCAAAAAGACAACCTATGGCCAAGATGTCAAAAGGTGGCCAAGATGTCTATGCAGCCCCATGGCCCTAGGGCCATAGGATCTCCATATAAGACATGTGGCACCCTATGGCCCTTGAGCTTACATATTGCACCCCATTGACCTAGGGCCATAGGATTTCCAAATGGAACATAGGCAATGTATGGCCCTTGAGCTTATACATTGCCACCCTATGGCCCTAGGGCCACAAGATCTCACAACATACAATAAGACAACCTAAGGCCCCTAAGCTCAAGGGTGTGGGTTCAAGGGTGGCCAAGATATCAATGCAGCCCCATGGCCCTAGGATCTCTATATGGGACGTGTGGCACCCTATGGCCCTTGAGCTTATACATTGCCACCCCATTACCCTAGGGCCAAAGGATTTCCAAATGGAACATAGGCAATGTATGGCCATTGAGCTTATACATTGCCACCCTATGGCCCTAGGTCCACAAGATCTCACAACATATAATAAGACAACCTAAGGCCCCTAAGCTCAAGGGTGTGGGTTTAAGGGTGGCCAAGATGCCAATGCAACCCCATGGCCCTAGGGCCGTAGGATCTCCATATGGGACATGTGGCACCCTATGGCCCTTGAGCTTACATATTGCCACCCCATGACCCTAGGGCCATAGGATCTCCAACTAGAACATAGGGCAACGTATGGCTCTTGAGCTTATACATTGCCGTGACCCTAGGTCCATAGGATCTCCAACTGGAACATAGGGCTATGCATTGGAGCTTATCCATTGTCACCCCATGACCCTAGGGCCATAGGATTTCCAAATGGAATATAGGGCAACTTATGGCTCTTGATCTTATACATTGCCACCCTATGGCCCTAGGTCCACAAGCTTTCACATTGCCACCGTAGGGCCACAAGGATCTCACAAGATAGAAGTTGAAAACCCTAGGACATAGGATTTTCAAATGAAACCGAGTGCACGCTTTGATTCTTGACCTCCAACATTGCCGCCCTATGGTGTGAGCCCGGGGGTGGCTGAGGTGTCTTCATAATAATTTCGGCCATTCAAGGGATACGTAACAATATCCGCAAGTGGCATTAAAAAATAAAAATAATAATAATTTAAAAAAAATAAAAAAATTACGCTGCAACAAACTTTGTCATAATGGGTTTTCAAATACACTTATTGATATCGGACAAAAAAATAGCGCACAATTTTTGGGATATTTTTTTTAAAATTTAGCTATTTTTAGTGTATTGTTTACTATGCAAATTTTGATTCTGGAGTCAATTTTTGCTTCATGGGTGTCGTTCCACTTGTACTACAAAGACATGAACATTGACAAAGCCTTGCACCAACCTTTTTTTTTTTGAAAAGCTCTTTCAATTTCGGAGCCGATGAGCTATGTCTCATTTTCACACAAAGCCTAGAACTCTAGTAATCTCGACTGCAGCCCCATGAGAACAGTCCCTAAATTCAAAATTCAAATTTTGAATTTCTAACCTAACCTATATAACCTTATCTCTCTCTTTCTCTCTCTACCACAATTTTTTCCACGCCGCCGCTCTCTTTCTCTCTCTTCTTTCTTGCTCGAAACCTACAAAGAAACCTGCACAGAGCTTGTCTTTCTCTGTCTTTCTTTGTTTCACTCTCCCTCTCTCCCTACGCATACAGTTCTACGCCATCGTTGCGACGCACACAGATCTATGCAAAGCCATCGCCACAACCTTCAACAGAAGGACTGCTGCCGCGACCTCCCAAACACAGATCTGTTACCATCATCGTCGAGGCCTCAACACACCTAAGTGACTGCTTGCTACTGTTGCAGCCTCTCTTCATCAAACACAGATTTACTCACAGGTAACCTATAGAAACCCTTATCTTTTTGCTAATTCGGTTTTAACTGTTCTTAATCTAATTATGTTTTAGTTAAGTTGTGAATCACCTCTCTCTAAAACAATAAAGAAAAATCATTATTTACATCTCTAAAACTGTAAATTGTAGACTATAGAACTATCAAATAGAAAAATCTAATTAGAGATCTAAAACTGTGATACAGAATACTCTAATTAGAGACCTAAAAATGTAAAACAGAAAACACTAGTTAGGGACCTAAATTTGTAAAATGAAAAACTCCTCATAAGCGACCTAAAACTGTAAAACTGTAAAACTCTAACTGCAAAAATCTCTAATTACAAAAAAATTATAAACCTGCAAATACAAAAAACAATAACTACAGAAGATGCTGAAACTATGGATACCTGTAATTGGGTTGTGGGGAGTTGGGCACACATTGTAAGAGGACGAGTAGAGCGCGCTATTGTATGAGGATGGATTAGGGTTCAGCTGCAGGAGGATGGGAAAAAAAAGGGGCAAAAAGGTGGGAAATAAAGTGTACACTATATGTGTTTGAAAGATATGGTGTAATATAGTTTCTTAAAATTCATTTGTAGTCACTAAAATAAAACTAGACATAGAATCTTTAGAAAGGCAGACAGGGTGTGGCTACATAGGGTTTCACCTCATACTAAAGAGTAACATATGGTCGTAAGGCACCCTATGGCCTTATCTATGACCATAAGGCCATAGGGTGGTATCACATCGTACTATAGGGTGACCAATGTCCGATATGGCCATAGGGTGCCAATGTACAATCTCAAGGGTCATAGGGTTCCCTATGTTCCTATTGAAGATCCTATGGCCATAGGGCCATAGGATCTCCAAAACATATATTATGGCACTATGGCCATAGGATCACATGGTGCTCTATGTCCGATCCAGAGACCTTGTGGCCCAAGGGCCTTATGATGGAAATGTACAATCTCAAGGGCCATAGGGTTCCCTATGTTCCTTTTTGAGATAGGATGGCACTAGGGCCATAGAATCTCCAAAAGCAACATAAAGAACCTAGGGCCATAGGATCAAAGGGTGACCTATTGGAGACCTTGTGGCCGAAGGGCCATAGTGTGGGAATGTACAATCTCAAGGGCCATAGGGTTCCCTATGTTCCTTTTGGAGATCCTATGGTCCTCGGGCCATAGGATCTCCAAAAGGAACATAAGGAACCTCGCACCATAGGATCAAAGGGTGTCCTATGTCCCATCTAAAGACCTTTTGGCCCAAGGGCCATAGTGTGGGAACGTACAATATAAACGGCCATAGGGTTCACTATGTTGCTTTTGTAGATCCTATGGTCCTCGGGCCATAGGATCTCCAAAAGGAACATAAGGAACCTCGCACCATAAGATCAAAGGGTTCCCTATGTCCCATCTAGAGACCTTTTGGCCCAAGGGCCATAGGGTAGCAATGTACAATCTCAAGGGCCATAGGGTTCCCTATGTTCCTTTTGGAGATCCTATGGTCCTCGAACCATAGGATATCCAAAAGGAACATAAAGAACCTCGCACCATAGGATCAAAGGGTTCCCTATGTCCCATCTAGAGACCTTTTGGCCAAAGGGCCATAGGGTGGCAATGTAAAATCTCAAGGGCCATAGGGTTCCCTATGTTCCTTTTGGAGATCCTATGGTCCTCGGGCCATAGGATCTCCAAAAGGAACATAAGGAACCTCGCACCATAGGATCTCCAAAAGGAACATAAGGAAAGTCGCACCATAGGATCAAAGGGTGCCCTCTGTCCCATCTAGAGACCTTTTGGCCCAAGGGCCATAGGGTGGCAATGTACAATCTCAAGGGCCATAGGGTTCCCTATGTTCCTTTTGGAGATCCTATGGTCCTCGGTCCATAGGATCTCCAAAAGGAACATAAGAAACCTCACACCATAGGATGATGATTAGCCATGGCCGATGAAAAGATGAGCCATACTCTCCTAGTTTTAGTTTTCTTGTCACTTCGACCGGCATGCCACCTAAGCATATGGGCTGGTTTTTGTCTTAGTTCACACCAGAGCAGATCGCGATGGCACAACACCTTTGGGCAGCAGGTCCCTCTAGACCTACTACGATCGACCCTATGCACGAAACTAGTGTGGTCCCTACACCGAGCGGCCCCACACCTCAGTCTAGTGTGCCCCTATGCATAGGACTCGTGTGCCCCCTACAGCGGTGAGTGTTTCATCCTCGAGATGAGGTAGGCATCGTTTTGGAGGTGGTGGTTTCTGTGGTAGCAGTTCTACCAATGTGTCTACACGGCCGAGAGAGCGTCCCCCACTCTCTTCAGTAGATAGTTCATCGATTGATACACCACGTGCACCTTGGGGATCATACAAGCATGATCCTAGCAAGGTGTACAAGAGCAAGGATGGGACTAATTTGGTGGATAGGGTTGAAAAGGCCATGTGACAGAGGATTCAACAGCTGTATACGATTCAGTTTGGTCACCCTGTGATGGAGGTTTGGGATAACCTCGATCTTGAAAGCAAGAATTACATTGTTAAGGCCATTCACAGAGAGTACATGCTGACATAGGGGTACAATCCAGTCTTGAACCCCTGGATTTTGAGCGTGGAAAATTCGACAATGTCACATCGTCGGTCAGAGGCGAGAGACAGGTATAATGATGGCAGTCCCAAGACCGCATGGTTGGACATAGAGGAGTGAGCAAGGATTGCATGAGAGACACAAGACAATCCTGAGGGATTTCAGCAGCAGAGAGATGCAACCAAAGCACGTTTGCATTTTGCTGGAGCATCACATCTTGGGAGTGGAGGCTATGATATGCTTCGACATGAGTTTGTAAGTATTATATGTATGCTTTAAATTATTTAAAATATATATGTTATTTGAAGATTTATCTAAAAATTAAACCATAATTTTGTACCGTGAAGCGCCCTACGATTCAGCGAGAGGAGAAGTATGGATACAAGCATGGACTTGTGGCCCTTTTGACCCAGCTCCAGGAGGAGGGATAGGACGTCAACTGGGAGGCATTACCATGAGGGTCTTCTCACTCAGTGATTGTTTGCACATGTATAATTTTGTAGTGCTTATGTTTATGGTTTATGGTTATGTTTATGGTATGGCCCATATGTTATGGTTAAGGTTTGGCAGTAAAGTTAAGGTTATGGTTTTGCTATGATGGTATAGCAATCATGTGATAGTTATGGTTATGGTTATGGTTATGGTTATGGTTGTGCAATGATGGTATGGCTGTTATGGTTATGGTATGACAAGCAAGTTGTGGTAATGGTTATGGTATGGCAAACGGGTTATGTTTATGGTTTTGCAGTTTCCGACTCATGTTTTGATTATGGTTATAGAATCTTTATGCCGTTATCCCATGATCAAGCTTTTGATTTTGTGCTTATGTTATTCTTACAATTTTGTTATACACTCGCTCTTTAGCGTCAGCTTGTAGGTGGAGTGCGGTTGCTTATGCACTCTTTCTTTCGGTAGAGAGGGTTGTTTTTCTTTTGCTGCAGTACATGCAGCATCAGTTCCCAGCCCTCTCTGCCCAAAAACATTTTGCAGGTTTGGTCGTCGGTACAGAGTACGATACAGACATCGGTATAAACTTTGAAAGAAGCGTCGGAATATCCTTTACAATTATCGGCGGTTATTTCAATGCGTATTTTGACACTCATTTCATAGTTTATTCCAACGCATAATATATTGGTACTTATAGCGACGCCACGATACTGACATCTCTTCGACGATACTGACATCTCTTCCAAGGCCTATTTCAGCGCTTTTTACTTTTAACACTAACTTTATTTCATTGGTATTTGCACTGATTTTTGCGCCCCGTGTTGTAGTGCCTCTAGTTAGGCCACAAATTGTCCCAAAATAAAGGACACAAATTTGGCCAACACTAGTCTACATTTAGTTTAAATTTCAGAACATACTCAAACAAGTCAAAAACAAGAAAAGAACTTAGTTTTAATCCACATCAAACCCTAGAATTCAGCCATAATTTGCAAACAAAAACACAAAAAGCGAGCATAAAACTAAGTCCCAAATCCATTGAAAAAAATTTATGCAAATGAGCATAGACTTTGCACATAAACGAGACCAAATTTCAACTATTATCTAGTGTCTATGACCAAATATTTTTGTCCTCTGTAATCTCGATAAACTTCATCTTCAAAAGAGTATTCTATGTTGTGTATCAAGGTCATCCTACACATAGATGACTTGATCTCTTTAAAGTCAACTTCCACATGAGAGGGTAAGCGCAAATGACCTTTCATCGTATTCAAGGGGTCCATAGTGAAGATCATCCACCAATTTGATAGGTCGATTGATGAGGAGACTGGCACAATCAAGGGGAGGTGCATGCTTGGGTGTCACTATAATAGAAAAGTGCCTATCATGTGGGTTCAAGTAGGGATTGTTTTTTTCTATACTTTCTCATATATTTACATACAGAAGGGTGTTGAAAAATTAATCTTGAATTTTTTTAACCATCTTGAATAAGAAAAGGGTCCCTTTTATTGGTGAAAAGCTCACAACTGAGGTGTTTTATAAATAGTCCTTGAACACACGTGATATATAGGTTTACATATAGTGACCCCCTAGAGTGTGCATATAGTCATCCAGATAACGGCAATAAGGCATGGCATGTATGACAAGCAACAACCTCCTTTGGATCAACCAATAATTTTTTGCTACAACAATGAGAAAAATGTATTCGAGGTCTCTTGTCAAAGCATACTCGCCTTCTTCCATGTTGATGTTTTTTTTGCAACACACCTGTGGTCTAAATATGTTTTGTTGGCCAGTCAGAGTGATCAAGCCCTTGCAGATGTATTGCATGAGATTTTCCATGGCCCAATCAATTATTTTTCACATGAACTTGTATTTGCTTGATGCTTCCTTTTAAGGGTAAGCGGATTGTTTTGGGAACAACAAGGGTGCATCCCATCAAGTCTTGTAAGATTCTCTCCTTCTCTTTATCTGTGTAGATTGTCAAATTTATCTCGAAATCCTCAATCAATATTTGGGTATTAGATTTAAAGTTTGTGATCGTCCCATTGATGTCAAAGATACCAAAGGTTGAGCATTGTCTGGATCGGGCTCTAGAGCACGATCTTCCACACAAGCTGGAGTGTCATCCGATGTGCTTCCTAAAGCGTGTGCATTATCAACAATAGGAAGGATAGGTTGCAAATGAGCAAAATACTCTTGAATTATTAGCTATAGCCCATAAAGGTGTTTCCAATTAGATGTCCAATTTGGACAATCACAATATGAAGGCTTCATGTTGAGATGATACCAAGATGTTGGCCTTAATGTGCTTTGCATCTTGAACATTAATGCTACCTCATCAATTACTTTAACACTAGGTTGGTAACCTAACATGACATAAAAGTGTCCTTTCAGGGTTTTGAAAAAAACCTCCAAAACCATGGTAGATCCACTCATTTTGTAAAATCCTTTCATGAGGTTATAGTTCAAGGCCTACTACACATGGAAAAAATAAGAAACTTGCAAAATTTCTCATCTTTTGGTCACACCAAGCCTCCAAAGTTGATGGACTAGTACATTTTCATCAAAACAGTCATTTCTTACGTTTTGTTGCATAAAAATAAGATTAGGGATTTTTGTAGGACTTGAGATAAATTCCCTAGTTAACTTCAATGGGTTGGTGATCAGAACACATGATTGCATCTCACTCACTATTTTTTGTTTTGCCAAAAGAAATAGGTACAAAAAAGTTGAATTTTTACCAATCTGCAAACCTATCATCAAAGTTTCTATAGCCACGCTCAATACAAATAATATATGCATGTTTTCTTAGTTCCCTATTGTCCTTTAGGTTCATAAGGAGCCATGAATCATGTCAATAGAAAAATACATCTCTTACCAAGGGGAATCTTGGGGACAAAGATGAAGTGTTAAATACAACAAACATGAAAAAACTGGGTTCAATATTATGAGTTGTAGAATCCCATAGAAAGTATTCAATATCTAGTCAAATTTGATCCTTATGACTAGATATGGTTACTACCTACAAAATGCATGTAGTTGTCACAAGAAACTAACAATACTGAAAAAGCTATACTTGATATACTAGAATGTTTCGTTTTCTTCTATAATTGAAAAAATCAACCATCGTTGTCTACTATACAAAATAGGGTATTAGGTGCCCCAAAACTCAAGGAATATTAGCTTTACGTTACAATATGCGACATAGAAAATCAAAACTGCATTTGGATATCATGAAAGCCACCAAAAAAATCATAGAAGAGCTAAAATTGGCTAAAAAACAGGATTTGACAATTTTTGTAATTTGGTCATTACTTACAACTTTAACATTTATTTCTCCCTAGAAGCATCAGGACATGTTGAGGACTACTAAAGATAGTTCTCTAGAATTCTAGACCTCACAAACATGAATTCTACAGTGGTATAGTTGCAAAAAGTTGAAAAAAACCAAAAACAGGACCCGTTTTTTCACACAGTTTAGGTTGTGAAATGTTGTGCAAGGACAAGGTTAAAGATGGAATTGATATTCCAAAAAAATGTGAAGTTTTTTTCAGCTCATGAGACAACTTTCTAGACAGATAGCACCTCAAAATCCATTTTGAAACTCTTGACATAATTCAAGGAAAATGGTCAGTTAATAGGACATAAAAGTGTCCTAGGACATAAAAGTGTCCCTTTACCAACCTAGTGTTAAGGGTTGAGGGATTAGCCATATTCCCTCTGAAGATATTCTCCCCACTTGAGAGTCTTTCACTATGAGACTTACGAGATCCTGCTATGCTATATCACCCAGAATCAGCTAGACAAAACGAACCAGATTTTACTTGGAGACAAACACAACACAGTGAGAAAGTAAAAGATGTACATGATTTCCTTGCAAGACAAATCACATAATACTCACCTATTTCTTGTTTTTGCTTAAAGAATTCTATGAGGGTACCCTTGATGTGGGTTCTTGTGGTGGAATCTCCCATAAGTGCATGAAAAGAGAAAGTATGGGGCGGTTCAACTTTGCATCAACGAGAGTGTGTGTAACATATTTCCATAAATGATCCACTAGATTTCTGGTGTTAAAATTTCCATGTGGAGAAAAACAACCAAATTTTGGCCATCATTCTCGTCATTCACATGTGACTCCACAACAACCATTGACAATATAACATTGCACTTTAGCATACCCATCATAATATTGGGCTAAGGCTTGCACGTTCTCATCAAAAGCATCATTAATAGCGGTGTACATCAAGTTTGAAAGTGAGTTGTACACATGATCTCTCATGCTTCTTGACACCTGCATCAAGTTAGCACAAATACCATCAACAAATGATGTCAACCTCTCTTTGAGAAAATTATTGAGTGATAGAATATTTTTACTTACCTAAGGTAGAAAATTCTCTACCCATACCTTTCTGACATGGAGCCAACATAATAACACATGGCATGCACTCTGAAATTGATTCCCTTGATTGTCATGTGTCCAACAATGTGGGTGAGTGTGGATGACCTTAAGGATGGAGTGAAGCTCTTGAGGGAGATTTTTTGTTAGTCACAATGGCATCCGGTTGAATGCAACCCATCCTTTGGAACACCTTTTTAATTGTCAACTCCAAAGCCATGCTTTCTGTGTTTGTACCAACATCACTTGAGCACATCATTAACCACACTACAATGCGAACACCCATTTGATTTGGGACAACAACTCCATACAATGGAAGTCCAAACACATTTTTTTGAATGTGCTATCAACAACCCACTTAAAGAGAGAGTCCACACAACTCAATTATGTAAGTCAATCATTGCGGTGCCAATAGCCTTGTTCCACTCATCCAAGTTCATCCGTTTCCCAATGGCAATAATCACCCCCTTCTTTTCTTGTATTATCTTCGTGAACCTAGCTGTTTCCATGCATTCTCAAAGGTCCAATAGTTTGTTGCCCTCCAAACCTGATTGAAGTAATAAAATTGGAAAATTTGTGTTACGATAAGTAGCACTTGGCTCTTGAACACTTTCCCTCCCAGGAAGGATAGAAGTAGTAAAATCTAACAATTTGTGTTACGATAAGTAACGCTTGGCTCTTGAACACTTTCCCTCCCAAGAAGGATTGGTTCTCCCCGCTTAACAAGTAGGGGGAAGGACTGGTTGGAGTCAAGATGGGAGATAGTCATGAAGATCATCTGGCACCCACAATGGCCACATGAGATATACGTCTTCTTATGGAAGGTGTTATGGGGAGCCATGTTGACTGGGTGAATGTTCTTACTAGGGGAATTGGTATGGATAGATTCTTCCAATGCAGAACAACTTACTGAAGACCTCCCTCACCTTCTCAAGAAGTGCCCAATAATATGTGGCCTAGCAAGGAAGATTTGAAACTCGATTCAAAAAGCTTGGAAAAGAGGGTTCTTCAAGAACGATTTGTTCTTGGGAGGGAAGGTGTTCAAGAGCCAAGTGCTGTCACAACACAAATCATGAGATTTTGTTACTTCAAACATGTTTGGATGGCAAGGAAGTGTTGGATCTTTGAGGACACCATAGCAATTGCTAATTTCATGGAAATAATTCAAGAAAGCATGGGGGCGATCATCGCCATCTAGAAATAGATGAACTCTGATGAGTGGAACAAGGCTATGGGCGCCACAATGACTGACTTGTACGGGTAGAGGTGTGGGATCATCCATTTCTGTGGGGTGGCTCCCCTGTCAATCGATGTATCTATGATCCCTTGAAGAAGCCATGGCACACCACGAGCATGGCAAGAATTTGTAATTTTTTGGTTATGCTATTATAATCTACTACCATTGTGAGTAGTGCTAGAAAAATATATTTTTCCTATCGAGTGAAAATAAGGGAAACTTGAAATTCTCCTAGTTTTCAGGTCAAATTTCAAGCTTTTGCCAGTAATTTCTCTAAAGCTTGTGTAAGTTTCCTAGTTTTCTTCAAGGCAAGCTCAAAATCTAACCAAGATTTTACGATTTCAGGCGCTTAAAATACACTGGACCCCGATTTTTTAACATTGATTGTGAGTTTTGTTAAAAAAAAAGAGTATTTAACCTTTTATTTTCAAAACTCACAATGGTGAATAAGCTGTGTTAACATAAACAAGAATTACAAATTTATATAGGTTATATATATATATAGATTTTATTATTTTTTTCAAAAAAAAAAGGTCAAAATTCACAATGGTGAATGGGTTATATTATCAAGACCAAAAAATAAAACATTATGCCATGCTCGTGCCGAGCCATGAAATCTTGAAAAAACCATAGTTACAATGGCTGAAAGAGGCGTCACCCCATGACAAAGACAAGGCCTACACCCTTACCAATTATTGGATGTGCCATAAGCTATGTTCCACTCATCTGTATTCATTTGTTTGCCACAAGCAATAATCGCCTCGTTGCTTTCTTGATTATCTCTGTGAAGCTAGCTGCTTCCATGGTATTTTCAAAGACTCGATAGTTTTTGGCTTTCTAGACCTGTTTGAAGTAGCAAAAACTAACAATTTGAATTACAAAAAGGATTTCTTGGCTCTTGAACACCTTCCCTCCCATGAAAAGATTGTTTTTTAAGACTCTTATCTTCTAGGTCTTTTGGACCCATTTGCAGATCTTTCCCGCCATGCCACAAATCGTTGGGCAAACCTTAAAAAGATACGAGTGGTCTTCACTAGTCATTCTACAGTGCAAGCACCTATCCAGAACAATGCCCCTGATACAAACCTTCACCCTAGTCAGCAAGGATCCCCATAATACCTTCCACAAGAAGACCTTCATTTTGTGCGGCCATTGAGGGCATTATATATTTTTCTCGACAACCTCTCATCTTGACTCGGGCCAATGCGTGCCCCAATACTGAGATATATTTAATAATTTCCCTTTCCCAAACTCAGGATAGTCTGTGTATATATATATTACAAAACCAAAAAAGGTTACATTGTAAGCCATGCTCCTTCCGAGCCATGGCATCAACCAAAAGCCAAGACACAAAGCTCAAAGAAATTGTTACATCAGCTGACGAAGGGTGCCACCCTGAAAGTGCGTGACATTGGCACAAAGGGGACTTGAATTAGCTTGGGGTTGCCACCAAGGAGAGAGCCCTGCCATAGCGCACCCCTTGACCAATCCGAATCTAGAGATATATCTCGCCAAAGCGAGACGCTGCAAATATCATTTTTTTCTTGCCATTCTTTTTAACAAACTCACGGTGGTGGTTGAAGGGTGCTAATGAGGTCTAGTTTATGGTCCCCTTGGCCAACAAGATCTAACTTCTGGACCTGAACTCCATCTGCAGCAGTGTCACATTGGGTGGCTTCAATGGGTCCATGAGACTCCATGGTTAAAACAATAAGCGAATCAGGCTTATCCTGATTCTCAACTATAGGGCTCTCACGCTTATCCTGCATCTCCTTTGCATGCTTCTCTGGCTCTTGGCTTGAATCACTTTGTTTCACCTCACTATTATTTGCTTCCTCCACAAGCTTGTTGGAGGTCACAGTAGGCACAATATCCCTGGAAACATGTCTCCATGTAACTCTCCGATCTGGTGAATTGCGGGCCACAATAGCCTCGGGGGAGTTCCTAGAATAGTGCCCAATTCTTTGACATTTATAGCATGCATTGCAAAATGACGCAAAAGCTAATGCTTATCTATAAGCACCAAAATCTCCCATATTAAGGTCCATGCACTTTGGGATGGATTTTCACACGTCTCACAAAATGCATACTTTCGCATCCAACCCCAGCCTAACCCACCGCATCTTTGAAATGAAAAGCACATGGACCATGAGATTGGCAATAGTGTCTATATGGTCCCGTAACCATAGAGGAAAGCTCTTAAGCGTGACCCACACTTGACAAAAGTTCATAATCTCTTCATCTGGGAAGAACTCGGGCGACGATGACATTGCATACGCGAATTAGTAAGATGTCCCCCCAGATACCTCCTCTGATGTTAGATCTTGGATCGTTTTCTTAGACAAGCACTCTGCCATGTAGAACCCTTTGCCAATAGTTGTGAATTAGCAAATAGCAGTCTTCATGTTTGTAGCCACTACCACACATTCCCATAACCGCTGGGAAGACATACACCGGCCCATAAAATATAAGACCATCGAGCGAGCAGCACACGTCTCTAAGCTTTGCAACGTTAGCTCAAGGCTGAAGTGAGCTTGCATCACGAACCCATCTTCCACCTTATTGAGACTAAGCAAGTTCACCCCATGCAAAATCTCCGCCATCAGGGAACACAAGCCATCTTTTTCGGAACAGAGCCGTTAACGTCGGATTCACTTTCTCTTTTCTTACATTCGGCAACAAAAATGAAGTCCATGGCGACCTGCTTTCCTACGCAATCAAGCTCAGGATTGTTTATTACATCCATGTTGAAGCCCTAGAGAGTAGGTGTGACCCGTTGTAAATTTCAAAATCAAGCTATAATTGCTAGTCAATTCGATCGCGATCCGTGGGTCATGCGAATGGATTGTGATCTATGGTCGGTATTTCCCCTGTGTCGTCACCTGCCTACATGTACTCCTGGCCAACAAGTGTTCACAGCCAACTCAGATCCACAGAAGGCTCACACTTCTAAGGATAGCGAGTTGTGATCCGTGAGAAATTCAACCAAAGCGCAACCAGATAATGAACATCACATCACGAGCAATCGACCATCAATTTTTAGTTTGTTGTGTTGATATATTTAATTGGCTTTCTAAAAGAAGCCTTAGAGGAGAGTTGGATTAGCATACTTTCAATGTCTTCAGTGGCGATGATGATTAACATACTTTCAATGTTCTCAGTGGTGATGATTGAGACTTACCTGAATAGTTATTTTAGTTTTTAAATAATAAATACATCTTTTTATTTCACCTTTCATTTCACATCGTTGCATGTCTTGACTTTTCTTGCATTCTATAATGTTAAAGTGAAGCTTCACCTTGGATAATTCTAGTAAATTCTATGGATACACACCTACACACACATACGTATATTTATATTTATATTTACACACATATGTTTATATATATTGATGAGCTCTTTTTATTTTACACTTCATTTCACATCTTCACATGGCTTGATTTTTCTTGCACTCTATAACTTAATTTTAGTCAATATTTGAGGTGTCCATCGTTCGAGTTTCCTCTTCACAAAGAAGCACACCGAAAATATTAGCATAAATATAAAATTTGTAAGATTTTTGAATTATTTTCTCACACATTTCATTGATTTTTCTTCCCTTTACCATGGTTTGCAACCGGTTAATTTTGATTTTCAATCAACTCAAGGTTAACTAATTGAGGCAATCCTTCTTCCAACACTGATTCTAATTCTAGATGAACTCAACCTAATAATATTATCACTTTCTTATTGATTTACAAAGCCAGAGTGGTCCTTTCACTTGTCTTCTTATTATAGGATTGAGATACTTGGGATGCCAGCTTTCAACTTCGTTGTCAATCAAATAGATATATAGTTTGTGCTGCTTTCTCTTAAACTAGATAGCAAACAGTAAAGATGAAGGTTCACGTGGGCAATCTAAACGAAGTAAGTCATCTACACTAATAGATAATGGGGGAAGGGATTCCGGCACCCTCCCCCAGACACGTGTCATTATCTCCTTCATCCAGCCAACTCTGGTGGTGTGTAACCCTGCAGCCTAGCGCTCAGTGCAAGAAACCGATGTCGAGTTGGCGACTCAGTGCGTGATCAGTTTTCTCTGACGCCAATTTGAATTTTAAATTATGGCCCGTTGCAAACAAATCATGCCCCTTTTCAATCGCTAATTATCTCTCTCTCTCTCTCTCTCACACACACACACAGCTGGATCGCTCTTTCAATCTCTCTCTCTCTCTCTCTCACACACACACACACACACACACACACACAGCTGGATCGCTCTTTCAATCTCTCTCTCTCTCTCTCTCTCTCACACACACACACACACACTCATTGAATCGCCCTGGTGTAATACATTGAGAGACAGAGACCGCGGTAGACCAGGCTATGGGAGTGGAGGTGGCGAGCAGGCTGCTTGTAGGGTGCAGCATTTTAGAGAGAGAAAGGGGAGGCAGCGTGAGCAGGCCAGGGGAGTCGCGAGCAAGAAGGGGCACCGGTTTTGGTCGCCAAGCATAAGATCTAGAAAGCGAGATGATGAGAGGGAGATCCTCATTGTGCAGACAGCCGAGAGAGAGAAATGACACACATACATGATACAGCCCTCCCTCCCTGCCACATGTCCGGCTGGTCCCAGGCAGTGTACATGGTAGCCAAGTAGCACAAGCGGGAGGGAGAGAGATATAAAGAGTGTCAAATCCCACGATCGCTCTCAGGTGGGGGGGGGGGGGGGGGGAGAGAGAGAGAGAGAGAGAGAGAGAGAGATGAATCGCAGATTCCCAATGGTGCCTGCTTAGGCTCTCCAACTCTAGCCTCCGTGTCCGTGCTGTTCACAATAAACGCTACTCCTTGGAAGTTGGCCCACTTGAAAAGCTGGGAGGCGCATTGAAGAGAGAGGACGTCGCCATGGTGGCAAGAGCTGCTCCAAGTGCGCATCATCCATAGCCACAATAACGGAATCACAACCCGTTAAACCCTGTTAGGTAAGAGGGGTACCCTTGAACTCCATGGATGTGCTTGGTCTGCAGAATTCAATCTTTGAAACTTTGAACAATGTAGCGGCAGTGCCCCGCCATAGTTGTGTTGTAACAGGTGTTGTCTTTCCCGACTATAACTTCCCCTGCCATACACATGCAGCTCCATCCCTCGGTCCAAACAGGCTCCTACGTCCTCATCATGAAACGGTAGCTTGCTCCTCATCACCTCATCCTTATATGGCTCCTGTAGATTTTCCGATATGGTGCAGGCGTCTACATTTGTTCTCTCTCTCTCTCTCTCTCTCTCTCTCTCTCTCCCCCACCGCAAACCGACCATGTGTCAGCTAGCGCTCTCTTCTGGCGGGCCTTTCTTTTCAGTTGTAGGAATGGAATTTGCTTCAGGCTGAAGCTGAGCGTGAAAGTAGCGGCAGCGGTGGTAGCCAAGAGCAACAAGAGTAAGAGGCGATTGAGCAATGGGGGGAGCACATATACGTAGAGCTATGGAGGAGCGGTGCCAAAATCGATGATAGGTGGAAGCATCTACAGGCCTCCGTGCAAGCAGGTGCTTTGCAATGATGCCTTGAGGCAGCGCCGCATACTCAGAATGAAAAGCTTGAGCGATGGCTGACCTCCCAAACACTGACGCACGCAAAAGAGAGAGAGAGAGAGAGAGAGAGAGAGAGAGAGATTTTAATTTAATGCAGTATCTCATGAAGCTTCGTTCATAACACTAGAAAAATGTTGTTGAGGGAAGTCTTTGCTCATAATAGCACGTTAATGCCCCGGTCTGGATATTGTTGTGAGTATCTCCTTTTGGTTGTTCAGCTGCAGCCTAATACACTGTCAAATGTAGTCCTCACGACTACTCTTTGTTAGCTCTCATGTCAGGTCCGTCGAATGTAAGATGGTTTCTTTTTGTCAGTTGATCCCCTCTTAGGCCCATCGATTTCATCAATGAGGGGGGAAGTTTTGGTATTGCGCCTAGCAGTGTTAGAAAAAAAACAGGGGTACAATGTATTTTGACCAGCTAAAATCATAAAATCCCAGTTAGATTTTGAGCTTGCCTTGAAAAGAAAACCGGAAATGCTTTAATCCAAGTTTTAGTGTAGATACCAGCAAATGATTCAAATTTTGACCAAAAAACACGTAGAATTTCAAGTTTTCCCTTATTTTCTTGGGTCAAGAAAAATGTGAAATCATTGGTTGTACATGTAATTTTCCTTACCTAAAAAGCCCAAAGGCAAAGAGGGTGCTACCGTTGATCGTTTTTCCAAGGTTGGAGGTAATCTAACCAAGGTATCTTTCTTGCCCTATATTGAGTCTCTTCCTCTCACATCTCATCACCCACCATGTCATTGCCTCCTCCATTGCCTTCATTCAATTTTCCCTCTCCACCATAGCATCCAAACAACATGCTATCCTTCATGGCCAAGTAGCCTACAAGAGGATGCACAAAATTGTTAGCAAGGCTATGGGCCATGAAATCACAGTAGGAGGAGAATAAGAAGAAGCGCTATGAGGGCTCACTTAAAGACATGCTAAGAAGAAGGAATTGTACCAAGGCAATAAGATACATGCTTGATCATCAGCTCTACGTGAGGGCCATAAGAGCCTGATCATCAACTTTTTGTGTAGTAAGCTGGATCGTCAACTATACACAATGGACATAGCTTGAAAAGGAAGCTTGATCATCAACTCTTCGCAAGAAACACAACTTGATCGCCTTGAACATCAACCTTGGGATGCACGTGGATTAGATGGAGTGGTACCAAGGGAATGTCGTCTCTTAGAATGCGCTAATTGGGCCTATTTCTATCCACAACTATTCAGATAAGAAGCTCTCATTTAAATGAGATCACACGGGCACCTCAAGTTGTGGGTTACATACAACACACCTCTATTTTGTTCGAGGAGAAGCTGCTATGACAAGAGAAACTATGGGTAGGAGTTCTTCGCACTGCATAGGAGGAGGAGGAGAAAGTTGTAAAAGCCAGCATGGGGCTACGCTAGCTGCACAGAGAGAGAGAGAGAGAGAGAGAGAGAGAGAGAGAGAGAGAGAGGATAAACATGAGGGGCGAGGCAAAATATGCACGAGTTGTGAAGGTGAAGGATGAGAAAGAGATAGGATCACCCATAAGGGAGAAGTTGCAGGTGGCAGGTGAGCATGCAATGAGGTCCGGAAGAGGTGGAGACTAAGGGTAGGCTATTGGGAGTGCTTTGGAAGCCGTCCTATGCCTATTATAGACAAGCTTTAAGAGCACAACTGTGTAATTTTATTGGTTTCCATACTTTAACTGCATGCAATGGAATCTTATTTTATAATCTTTGAAGCGGCCAAGGTAGAGCTTGACACTAGGGGCCCATTTTGGCGTTCATAAGGTGGCTTGGTGCTAGCAACGTCTTCGACACTTTCAACTTAGAAGAATCTATTGGGTTGTTGAAGTTCGTCATCTTTGAGGATGGGGAACGAGTGAGGGTGTGTGTGTGTGTGACTTACCCATGTCTAAATATGTCAGCATGAGCTTGATCCGACCACTGTCCCTTGCAACCCGACGATACAAATGGACAACAGGTACGCGAGAGAGAGAGAGAGAGAGAGAGAGAGAGAGAGAGAGAGAGAGAGAGAGAGAGAGCCGCTTCGGGCATACTAGGGAAGTGCAGCTGAGAGGGGTCAACGTACAAGGGTTGGCAGGAAGATCAATTATGATAGGCAGAGCGGACTCACCCTAGCTTGGGTGGCTATGGTTGTGTGTGTGTGTGTGTGTGTGTGTGTGAGAGAGAGAGAGAGAGAGAGAGAGAGAGAGAGAGAGAGAGAGAGATCACCACCTCTAGCTTTTCACCGTGATCAGACACCATACCTCTGTCCCCTATAGCACCACATAGTGACCTAAGCCATTGTAGTGTTTCCCTTGCCAACCACCTTGCATGGTTCCTCTCTCACATGCTTTGATGTGGGTTGGGATCTTGGAAGGCAGGGTGGGGGCAAGTGAGAGAAAGAGGGGCCATGTCGCCGCCGGAGGCGGCGCCGCTTTATTAGTCTATATAAAGCTATGGAATCTAAAATGAACGGCCAATTGACAAACTAACTAAAAAGAAAAGAAGCTTTCAATGCTTCACAAGGAAAACTAGTTCCAATCAGAATAGGAATTCTATTCTATATACAAAAGGCAAGAGTGAGGCTCTACGTGGCTACAAATCGATGCAACCAAAGCTTCACTTCCTTTTTTCTGCATCGACATTTTTACTACTTTCTCCCTTGGGTTGTGGGTGCAATGGGAGTGGACTACCAAGTGATCCTTGAACTAGGCGCTTACGAAGCTCTAGCTGTCAACTCCTTGAATTGGGCGATTGGTTTTGAATTGTCAACTTCCTTGCCATGCTGTTCTCGACAAGGGTGAGAAAATCTCCTTGCTATGTTGTTCTCGACAAGGCTGAGCAACAAATCAATGGGTGCAACGAAGGAGCCATTGGCAAAGACTATGGGCAATGCAGGAGGGGCAATGGAAAGCGGCATTGAGTCTCAATGGAGGCCATAGAATGAGTTTGTAGAGCGGACACAAAAGCAACTCAATCGATTAGGGTGCATGGCAATGCAATACTTCTAAAGACGATGGTGTTCGTTGGCTCCGCTACCCATCTACAAGTCAACTTCACGCACTAGATAGGTGAGGGTGACTATAATGACCACCTAAACCCGAGAGCAATTGTAATGAAATTCATTGGCGTTGTCAACCTCCTACTAATGCACCACGACGTTCCTCGAGCTCTTGATGTGCCCTTGCAGGGGTCGTCGACCTCCTAGAGAGATTTCAAATATGGTTAAGACTTATAAGTTCTTCTAAAAATCAACCAATCTCTTATATTATGTGGCCAAGCTATAGTACACACTCGCTAAACACTCTCCGCGAACATGGGTTAGAATCTCTTTCCCCATTATATATAGTATAGATATAGATATAGATATAGATATAGATATGATAGTGACAATTCAACTGGTGAGAGGTCCAATCAAGGTTGCGCTGGTTTGTAACCACTCCTCTACGACCTTCTACTCCTTCAAGCCAGAAATTGGATTCCAAAATTTATAAGCATTTCTCCTTGTTCTCTAAGGAATATTTAAACATACCAGCACTAATTTAAGTTTAGTTCGTAAATGGTCCTTTCATTCTCTTAAAGCTTCCTTTTCCGCTTTGTTTTAAAGCCTGCCAACGTGAGTCTTCACTTTGTTGTTGTATGGAAGATAAAGACACTTTTTGAATTGAAGTGGTAGTTACAAGTAATGGACCGAGTCAAGAAATTGCCAAGTTGGACGTGAGCTTATGGAAGCATTCATCTATCTATACTATATATAATTCAGCTTAAAATTTTCAAGGAGGGCTTCCAAGTATGTGTCCCTGATTCTCTAAGCAGGTTAGATTAATAGGGATATGAGGGGATCCTCTAATGTGTAGCATGGAAAAAAAGAGCAGATGTGGCACGTGGAAGAGAGAGGGGCTACACTTTTGGGATGGCGGCAAGGTCGGGATTTTTTTATCGCAGCCATCAAGAGGAAGAGCTGGAGTGTCGCGATAGCTTCCGGGATGGCATCAACAAGCACAGTGGCCGATCGCGGACTGGAGGGGGCTATGTATGTCTCCGTCTGACACACACACACACACACACACACACACACACACACACATAGATGTTATCTGCATTTGACACACAGGCACACACATACATCCTGCGACTATGCTCTTTCGTGCAGGGCATGACCATGACTGCAATGCAACGAGTGTGTACGATTGTGCGTAGGGAGATGATACGAGGAGTGCTGTTGAGGGCAGAGAGAGATTAGAGAGGCGAATTTCCTTGCAAGGCTCATACGCAAGCATGGATAGTGAATCCATTGTTCGTCATTCTACACTCACAGATTTGGATTGTAGACATACCAACCCATGCATTGTCTACAATCTGAATTAAGTAGACCGTGTGCTTCTGTGTCCTCACATGCACTTCTACTCCACTGGCATTCATTGTGTACAAGCTCAATGAAGCAAAACGTTTGCTTCTTCGTCCTCACACATAGTTGGACTGCAACGCTGGAATAAAGGCAACGATAGTCGTCTCTACCGTGACATTTTTACACGTGAAACACACCCAATGGCAATTTTCCTTGTGGCGAGAATTTTGGCAGCATTTCGACAATGAATATAGCACGCTAATAAATTAATATACGCACATAGAGACCCAATATACTACCCTAGTATCTATCACACTTTGGTTCATTTTAAAGAAAATCTTTGAAATAAAAACATTTCATTTCAAATGCAAAAGTGAAAGGTAAGGACTTAAACGGTAGAACATGAAAAGACTTTTTGACTTTTCTGAATGTTATGTTGGCAATGTGAACTCAAAAGACTAGAACTCAATTTAAGCAATGTAAAGTCAAAAAATTAGTACTCTAGACCTCCACTTGTCACTCTTTGGTTCACTCCAATGGAAACCTTACAAACTATCTCATTCTGTGAAGCTTGACATTTGTGCACCTTTTTAACATTCAACCTTTCAACGTGGACAAGTTTTTATTAAAAAAAGAGTGTTGACTCTACTTCTATTCCTTTTCTTTATGGGGCTTGAAAATTTCTCAAGCAAAAAGATTTATCACATGTCAATGTATGCAAATTTCCACTCCAACGTGTGTGCATGTGAACTCGTTGTCATCGTCCTTCACTCGCTCTTGAGCGAATAGTAACCACTTCTCCTTCTTATGCGTGAAGATGATCACCTCAACCTAAGCATTTTGCAAGATATTGTACAACTGTGTGCGTGCACAGGCATACGTATGAGAGAGAGACAGAGAGAGAGATTCCTTCGATTGCTTCCTCGAGGGGTTCACCATTCGGTACCCCCTGTATAATGTGCATTCATGGGGTATTTAAAAAACCTCTCTTTTAACATGTGTGTGAATAAAATGACCCCTTATTTTAAGATCTTTTTTCAAAATTGAATATAAAAGCCCCTTATTTTAATGTATCTCTATTAAATTTTCTAACATGTGTGCATTTTAAAACCCTTCTTTTTGAACTCACGTTATACATTAACATGATGACAAAGTGCACCCACCGAGGTCGCTTCCACACACACACACACATAGAGAGAGAGAGAGAGAGAGAGAGAGAGAGAGAGAGAGACTCCTTGAGTCAAAATGTTGTTGTGGTGTGTGTGAATGTGTGTGTGTGCACATGAAAGAGAGAGAGATTTCATATTTGAATGTTGTTGTGGTGTGTGTGAATGTGTGTGCACATGAAAGAGAGAGAGATTTCATATTTTTCACCGTTCACTCAGCCAAAACACTCAGACCCACGTGTGTGTGTGTGTGTGTGTGTGTGTGTGAGTGAGAGAGAGAGAGAGAGAGAGAGAGAGAGAGAGAGAGAGAGAGACATTTTCTAAGCCAGAATGCTACCAATGGAGAGGAAGAGATAATTGTACACTACCTAGCTAAGAAAGAGCTACCAAATACATGAGAGAGAGAGAGAGCTGTCGCCAGACACAAAAGGAGCTTCTCATTCACAATAGAGATTGAAGGACGCATCCATAAATGTTTTTGGGTAAGTTGTTGGCCTCTGCACACACACACACACACACACACACACACACACACACACACACACACACACACAGAGAGAGAGAGAGAGAGAGAGAGAGAGAGAGAGAGAGAGAGAGAGAGAGGAGATGCTAACAGCCATCCATGATCGAGTCTCCGAAAGATAAGCTATTAGATTTCACATTTTTCACCATTCGCTCAGCCAAAACACTCAGACCCATGTGTGTGTATGTGTGTGTGTGTGTGAAAAGAGAGAGAGAGAGAGAGAGAGAGAGAGAGAGAGAGAGAGAGAGAGAGAGAGAGAGAGAGAGCTATTGTTAGACACAAAAGGAGCTTCTCATTCACAATAGAGATGGAAGGACGCATCCATAAATCCCTTTGGGTAAGTTGTTGGCCTCTGCACACACACAAAGAGAGAGAGAGAGAGAGAGAGAGAGAGAGAGAGAGAGAGAGAGAGAGAGAGAGAGGAGATGCTAACAGCCATCCATGATCGAGTGTCCGAAAGATAAGGTATCATAGCCTGTGAGTGTGAGCCTTGCTAAAACCCGTTGATCAATTCTACATGGGCGGAGTCAGACTCCTACTCGGAATTTTCTTTGTTTCACAGTGGTATGTGGCTCCATGCTGTCTCACAACATTGTTACCCCAAAAAACATAATGTTTCAAATTGTGAAGAAGATTGTGTTCTTCTTAGGTTGATACCACTTCTATTCCTTCTTTTATGGAGCTAGAGAATTTCTAAAGTCATGAGCACTTCCAAGTTCTTCTCTAGACTGCAACCTGGAGGACCTCTGCAAAGGAGGACATTGTGGGCAATTTAGCAACAATGCAAGTGCACCCATGTGTGTGTGTGTGTGTGTGTGTGTGTGAGAGAGAGAGAGAGAGAGAGAGAGAGAGAGAGAGAGAGAGAGAGAGAGAGAGAGGCTTATGGCACTTGTGGTTAGGAAGAGACATTGAGGGCCCTGTTCACTTTATTGAGGGCTCGGGAAACTTTTTTTTTTTGACCCTGCTTTGGAACCTTTTCACATGCATATGAGCAGGCTAATACCAAATTTGAGAGGGATAATCACACTAGAAATATCATATTATAACTAAAAATTCCATAATTTGAACCGGCCTAAGAGCCTTCTTGCCCAAATATGAGCCGACCATTTTTCATTTTGAACAGGCTTTGGATAAAACGAACCTATCCTTTCCCGAGCCTGGGATTGTGTGTGTGTGTGTGTGTGCGCGCGCGCGCGTGCACGTGTGTGTGTGTGAGAGAGAGAGAGAGGGAGAGAGAGAGAGACAAAAGAGAAGAGAAGAGAAGTTTTCAATGTCGTAAAAGTAATTTCAATAGACCTCAAAGATCTTTTTGGCAGGTTTGAAGTAAGAGAAACAATCTACCACACTTGGGTGATAAGAGAGAGAAGAGGAGAACAGTAATGCCCATAAGAGAGAGAGAGAGAGAGAGAGAGAGAGAGAGAGAAAGATAAGTTTTGATGTCATAGCAACAATCCTAGAGAGAGAGAGAGAGAGAGAGAGGAAGAAGAAGAAGAAGAAGAAGAAAAGAAGGTGAGTATTTATGTTGTAGAAACACAACACACACACACACACACAAAGGAGGAGAAGAAGAAGAAAAAGAAGGTAAGTTTTCATGATGTAAAAACAGTCTTGCCCCCCCCCCCCACAACACACACACACAGGAACAAGAAGATAAGTTTCAATATAGTAGGAACAATCTATTCCATGACTCTTAAACTCAAGATTTGGTATTCGGCAGGGGAATTGAGAAAGAGAAAAGACAAATTTTAACTTAATTGAAACAAAGCCACAAAACCTTAAATATCTATCTAGCAAGTCATGAACTTTAGAGCTCTGACCATAACATAGATTTTTTTGGCCCTGAGAAGGAGTTGTTTGCATAGTTCCATGGCCATTTCATGAGCTTAAATATCAACATATTTATGTAGATAGACATGAGTTACAAGAGTGTATCCAATAGCTTGTAGGTTTGTCTTGATTTCCTTGCCGTATTGGTGTTACTATATACATTAATGCAACATTGATTGTATAGTTTGATATTAAATGATGGGATTAGAATGAAAGCATCGACACTTTTACAAATAGAAGTAGAGGAGAGCTTTGTAAGATTGATAGCCATGTTCTTTTTAGCCGCAGTAACGCGCAGGTCACATACTAGTACTTCTTTAAAGAGCTAGAAAAAGTAGTGAGAGGTGGACACCTCCAAATGTCTTCCTCTCATGCCACCCCTGAGAAGGCCTTGCAAAGGAAAGGGTCATAGACAAATTGTTGAGAAATTTGACAACAGAATGCATGTCCATGCTAGCGAGCATTGCCAATGCACACATGTTCTCATGTGTGTACAAGTAAAAGAAGGGCACCGATCAACAAGAAGATAGAGAGAATGATTTTCTTATAGATACACAACAATGTATGTGATTAGAGAGAGAGAGAGAGAGAGAGAGAGAGAGAGAGAGATAGATTGAATTATCATCCACGAAGGTCAGATTTGACCCATGGGACCGAAATCAAAACATTACAAAGGGGTTCTTCTAAACGAGAGGGTCATGAAATACATCTCAGTTAAAGACTGAGGGTCCAAAGAGGTGTCAAAAGGAAGAGCTAAAATGAACAAAACTAAGAAGGGGAAGGTGAGGAGGGAGCCGGCTTGGGAGTTCTAAATTCCTGGATAACGGCTTTACCTCCTCGATAGACTGCCCATTTCCCTGTTGTGCGTGCTTCTCACATCTTTTGGAGTTCTACCTTTTTTTGTTTGAGCTGGGCGGGTGTGAGATCTTCAGCAAACCAAATTTTAGTATCCTTGAGGAGCCTTGATTGCTCAAGGAGTTTCATTCGATCCGCCTTAGTCTTGAAAGTGAGGATTGCATGATTGGTGCGATGCTCATGTGTAAGAGAGGTGATTGTTGTTGGATCCCATTGTACCAAGTGGGTTATTGCTTGGATGCGGGCAAAACACTCGTGATTGAGATCTCCCTCCCCTTTCCAGTTACTTGGGAGCCCGCCGATGCGAATATCGAGGGAGATGTCCTCTTGTCCTTGACGCTCGCGTAGTGTGGATGCCACACGATCCTCTACCTTGCGAAGGATTACCTCCTGCACTTGATTTTTGACCTCCTCTGTGAGTATGGTCTCCACTTCAGCCTTTGTTTTATTGAGCTTGACTTCCATCTCTTCTTTCTTGCAGTTTTCCATTGTGGCAAGCCGTGTCTCGATGGTCGTAAGGTGTTGCTTCAGGTCCTCATTCTCTTTGCGAAGCTTTGTGACTTCACCTTGAAGGCCGACAAAGGTGTCCTACTTTGGGGGTGTTGCTACAACCCCTGTGAAAGTGGGTTTGCCACGGGATGAAGCCCGAGTAGCCATGACTATGGTTTGGAAGACCCAAGAGGTGGGAAAGGCCTCTTAGAGGTTTAATATTTGACTATGTAATCTTGGGAGTATGGAAGGGAAAAAAATGCAGAGGACGATGACTAGTCTTGACTAGTCGTGAGAGGATGCGGGTGGCGCGATAGGGTCGGAACAGAGGACCCGTGAGAGGAGCGGGAGTGTCGAGGTGCTACTGGAGCCGCGTGACGTGCTGGGGCAGGGTGACAGTGCTGGGGTAGGGCGAGGCTGGTTGTAACCGCACCCCCCCACAGGGCAGCCCCTTGCCTAGGGGGAGGTCGCTGAAGCAGAGGGACTACTGCTAGGGTTTTGACAGTCGCTGAAGCAGAGAGAGAGAGAGAGAGAGAGAGAGAGAGAGAGAGAGAGAGAGAGAGAGAGAGAGAGAGAGAGAGAGAGAGAGAGAGAGTTAAATTTGTAGGAACAAAAAATTGAGAGAGAGGGGGAGAGGGGGGGGGGGGGGGGGGCATACACATTTTTATTTTAACTAGTACAACTGTGCCTCCTTCGATGGTGTTGTGTGGATTCTCCTAGCTTAGACATGCCAACGCTATCTACATGCAATGCCTTTGCATAGGTCAGAGAAGCGGCCATGAAAGACATGATTCTTATCATAAAGAGAGATAGAGAGGTCGTAATATGGGCTTCAAGTGTTCCCATATAACTTGCAAATGTTGTCTCTTCATTAGAGGACAAATGCATATTCTTGCTAGTGATAGCCGTTTTTTCGGCTCTCTGTAATTGCCATAGTGAGTTATCTCACCCTATCAAATCACTCAAACACTGTGGTTACCCTCACCCTTTCACTGTATATAGGTGCGTGTGAGTTAGGGGACTTTTCCCATATCTCCTTACTGAAATAAAAAAACCCTCAATTAGCTAGTCATTGGGCTAGTTGAGCCAAAAAAATAAAAAATATAAATATATTATGGCCCATGCGTATGTAAATATTTCTTTGTATATAGGGCCTAAATAAAAGATTTTTTTCATAATTATTTTGGTATTTATTTAAATATTTCTACCTAGGTGTGTGTTATTTATGCTTTGTACATTGCCTCACCATTACCACAATTTTTCTTACCATTTTTCATACTCTTTATTCCATATAGAAATATTTTCATGTAAGCTTCTCTTATATTTGGCGTAACTCCACCCCAACAAAAATCCAAAAAAACTAGTTTTATTTATGTGTATATTTTTTTACTATTGTGATTTTTTCCTTCCTACATCTATTTTGTTTTTTTTCTAAAAAATTAGAACACCAAAAATATTTATCTTTTTATGATAGCCTCATAATGAGAGAGATGTCTTTTGACCCCTTTATATTTTTTCCACTTATATTATTTATATTTGACATGTACATATTTTTTAGACCCCTCAATATTTGATTTTCTTAGTTGTACTATTCACTTATATCATGATCTCAACAATATCTTCAATTATAGACCTACCAAATAAGGTCAAGGGTAGGTGGCATGCATACATGCACTATGGAGGGCTCACTCTTGGAGGTATTCAAAAGAATCATCCAAAGAAGGACCCCACAAGGACCTTGTGCAGTGGAAAAAAACGGTCGGTTTTGCTGAATTTTTAAAGTTCACTTGCTCTCCAAATTTGAAAAGGTGATACAAAAAAAATTTGTAGCTCGTGGGCTGAACTTTTGCCTCAAATTTTTTCATATGTTTTTGAGCTACGAGCTGTGAGCTTATATGATTTTATTAGTGGACCCCAGTTTTCCCATGCTATGCAGCCACACTCTCTCTTTCACTTTATCATTTTCCTCTTTCACACACACTTCTCCACTCATCATCCCCACCTCTCTCACCACTCCTCTCTGCACCCTACTCACCTTCTCCTCAACCTTGAAGAATAAGAGAAACCATGGTGAACTCATACCTCCCACACACAATTCCATTCCAAAATTGACCACCTAGTCTCATTTTTCCTCCTCTAAATTACCCATATCTATCAAAAAACCACAAAATTCAGCCTCTTCTCTTAAAAGACAGCATCATGGTGGTTGATTACTCAGCTTCAATTACCTTGTCTCTCAAGGAAGGTCAAGAGTGGAGAAAAAATGTACCGTCAAAGCTAGTGGACCGTCAACAAGCGTCAAAATTGGCCCTACTCAAGACACTTGGAGCATCAACCTTGTAAGAAATCCACCTTTTCTTACCTCTTAAGAGTTTTTCTTCCTTATTTGTATCCTACATGGATACTCCCATTGTAAATATCCAATTCCATTTGTAAATTAATACTAACTCTACTAACACTAACCCACTATGAAAAGTCCTATCACCTCCATTTCTCTCCTCTCTCTTTCCCCACCAACTTCTTGATAATTCCAAGCAAAAGAAATTAGGTAAATTGCTAAAAATCTAACCCAACCATGGTTAGAGGAGTAACCCTAGCCTTCAAAATTGCTATCAAACGAGGGTGTAGCTAGCACAAAAAGGGGGGAGAAGAAAGAGCACTATGCTATAGCTTGAGAAGCCAAGCTCAACCTCTTGAGAAGGAGCTCTTGAGTGGAATCTCATTGGCATTAGGCATATGTGTGTGTTGTATTAGGGGTGATTAGCAAGGGAACTCTATGCCATTGTAAGAGAGAGTGATCATTAAATTGAGAGTAGGAAATCTATCATTTCTCCTACTAGTGTAAGCCCAACATTTGTTGAATCAAGGAGGGTGAATTTGGACTAAGCATGGATACCTTGTCTCCCTTCCAACGTGAAGTCATGGACAATAATGATATGTAAGTGTCTTGGTGTTTTATTTAAGTTCTTGATAGCTTGTCTCCGGGTATTGTTATCAATTTAGCCATAAATCCCACATGCTGTAAGAGGGCGACAGGGTGGAGAGGACTCCCCTGGCCTTAAGATAGTGATTGGGGCGGCTTTTTTCTTGTGATGTGTTGTGGTGTAATTTACTCACGCTATGTTGAACAAATACTAATCTCACTTTGATTGGTCATGACAGATTTGTAAGAAGGCATTAGTGCAACAAGCACCCCCTTCTCCCTTCTCTCTCTTTCTTACATATATATATTTATGTTTGGTTGATCATTAACGATACACTTTAAAGTAGCCGGAGCACCATCTCTCTCTCTCTCTCTCTCTCTCTCTCTCTCTCTCTCTCTCTCTCTCTCTCTCTCTCTCTCTCTCTCTCGTGTTTTAGTGTGTGAGAGTGTTCCATTGGTGTTAGGGTTAGTGTAAATTCCTTGCTTGTTTGTGGGTTGCTCTAACGATTCTCCTCTTTTGCGTCCTAGTTCGCTCTTAAACTAGGTGGTGCCCCTTGTGTAGTTGGGATTTGGCTGGGGGTTTGTTGTTTTTGTTTGTGTTGTGTTGTGCCCCAGCCCCATTGAGCAGCACAGGAGCCTTGAAGGGTGTCTAGAGGTTGCTCTTCTTGTTGCCCGCCCCGGACCGCTTCAAATTGGTGCCCCCACTGAGGACAGGCTTGTGTATGGTTTGTGAAGGCTCAACCTTTAGCATAATCAAGTAGCTTGCATGAATCACGAGAATTTGTATGATCCCTTCATTCCCATTGCAAGGCAAAAGGTACACATAATTGTTAGTACTAAGTTGCAATTTCAACGAGTAATTCGTAGAATTTTAGGTCCTCTTAGGTTGGTAGAGATAAACGCATTAGTAAATCCTTTTATTTTGCCTCTCATTAGGTACGACCTTAGTTTGGACGTCTATATTTTTGTTTTGTTTTAAGAGTTAGGTCATGCATAGACCATGGATAATGGCCCAGGAATACAGGTTTTTCCCTTTCATTTCACTCCACACATTAGAGTAAACATTGCAATTAGTAGAAAAATCCATTTTCAACAACGTATGGTATTCATGTTTGGTGCCCAAAGAGTAGGAGAAATTCTCGCGTCACCAAACCCTGTCATTCTACCTCTTATTGATTATCATAGGTCATTTGATGTGAATATTTTTATTTTGTTGTAGAATAGATTGCAATTTAGAAAATATTATTGTGTAAATCTTTTAAATAAAGGAAAAACAAAAACGCGTCACTTTGAAATCAATTCAATGGAGAGCCAACGCCAAATGTATGGATATCCTCTTTTCTTTGGAGAGCCTGGAGAGGATGCAGAATTATTTCTAGCGAATTTCAAGATGTCTTGCCGTATCAAGAGGATAGCAACTGATCAAGAACGTGTAGAAATGTTTGAGGTGGTCCTTAGGAAAGATGCTAGCACTTGGTTTGACTCTTTGCCTGAGGAAGTTAAAGGGAATTACACGGAAGTTTTGAATCGTTTCAAGAAATACTTCTTTGATCCCCAAAACACTCAGAAATTATGGCAAGACATTGTTTCTCATAAGCAAAAAGACTTAGATGACTACTACTTGTACAAGCAAGAGTTCCTACGTCTTTGGGCTCTATGGATACGAAATGTTGCTAGCCCTGGTGATGGTGCAGAATTTCTAAAGAAGGAGAGGTTCATAGCCGGACTCTTTCTTGACCTTAAGGTAAAAGTTGAGGCGGGTGCATCTGCTACCTTTGATGCAGCTGAAACTAGGGCTGCTGAGAAATATAGGAAACTCAAGTGCTTAAGGGGGGAGGTTCTAATAGAAGTTAAGCAGCTTGTCAATTCACCTTGCACAAGCCATAGGTCCAAAGGGACAAGCAAAGAAGTCTGAAGAGCGAGACCCACGACCTAGGAGAGTCTTGCAATGTTGGAATTCCGGTGAGTCTGGACATGGGATGTATAATTGTCTTTGGCCCCGTGGGGAGCCAGGGAGACCTAACTTGAATTACCCAGTGATGAATGCAGGTGAAAGAACTAGTCAGCAACCACGGCTATACAAAGGCCAAATGGAGCAAGACCACCTCCATAAGGAGTGGAAGGAGTTCCACCTTTTCCAGACCCAAACGTGCATGTGGTAGAGGTGACAAATTCAAGAGAGGTTGACATGGAAGCAAATGGCATTAAGCGTGGCCGAGGGAAAGGTAAGGAGAAAGAAGGAGTTACATCACAAAGTGACCATGGACGAGAAAAGAAGGCAAAGGAGACCAAGGAAGCTAAGAGGACTCGACGTCGTATCAACCTCCAAGACTTTCCTCTTGGACATGGAATGGCTCCATACAACCTGTTGGAAGACATGAGAGGTAAGGGTCCTGATATCTCATGGCCTCAATTTCTTGCATTATGTCCACAAGTTAGGAGGGATTTAACAAGGGCAATTAGCACTAGGAGAAAGGTGAAAGAGAGTGTGCCTGTTGTAAACATTGCACAAGCTGAAATGAATGAGGACATTACACCGGTGCTAGACTGTTACATCAAAGGAAGATTGGTTAGGAAAGGTCTAGTGGATGGGGGTGCACAAATTTGCATCATGACAGAGGGACTCATGCAAAAACTAGGCATGCACATCCATGAGACACCTGAAATTAAGGTCAAGATGGCAAACAATAGCAAGGCTAGGTGCGTAGGCATTTGTAAAAATGTTTTTGTGGAGGCCTTTGGCATTAAGAAGGCAGTGGATTTCTATGTCATGTCTACCAAAGGAAATGGTTACCCATTTATCCTAGGGAGACCATGGCTAATGAAAATGCGAGCTTTGCAGGATTGGGAGAGTGGAAAGCTGATTTGCAGGAACGACAATCATAAGAAGGTTGTCTTTGACATGAAGGAGCAACGCCAAGAGGAGCTCCATGAAGAATCATCTCAAAGTGAGACGGAAGAAGGTTGGACCGATAACACTTCAGAAGAAGAAAGTAGCGGCAGCATTACTGAAGAGGAGTCTTCCATCAAAGTCATGGGGGTAAGGTTTAAGCCAAGCAACCAAGAGACCTCTTGTCAAGGCTTGGAGGAGGCAGATCCTCAAGAGAACGAAGGTGTTCAAGATGAAGGGATGCTGGAAGGTATGCTATCAACAACACTTACAAAGGATGAAAGAGAGGAGTTCAAATGTGTGCTAAGGAAGTTTCCTAGGCTTTTTGCTAAAGACTACACCGACGTGCGTGGGGTAGATGTTGTTCAACACAAGATTGAGTTAAAGCCTGAGGCCACACCTAATGCTCAGAAGCTACGAAGGCTAGGAGTTATAAAGGAACAGGCTCTACTCAAGGAGGTAAGAAAGCTTCTAGCAGTAGGTTTCATTTATCCAGTGGAGAATTCAGAGTGGGTCTCTCCTGTTGTTGTCACTCCTAAGAAAAATGGCAAGTGGAGGGTGTGTGTGGATTACCGTCCCCTCAATGAGGCAACAAAAAGAGATCACTTTCCCCTCCCATTCCAGGATGAGATACTAAATGAGGTAACTGGTCATGAGAAGTACACTGTGTGCGATGGTTACTCATGTTACTTTCAAATAGGGATTGCATTGGAGGATCAATTGAAAACAACCTTTATCACTCCTTGGGGTTGTTATGATTTTAGAGTCATGCCATTTGGTCTGACAAATGCTCCTGCAACATTCCAACGTTTCATGAATATGGTGTTTCAAGCATTCTTTGGAAAGTCAATTAGGGTGTTCATTGATGATTTCTGTATTTATAGCTCAAAATCATTGCATCTACAAAGGGTAGAAGAAGGTTTAAAGAAGCTCTACGACATGGGAGGTCAACTCAACCCCGACAAGTGCCATATAGGTGAGGATGAAGTAATCTTGCTTGGTCATAAAGTTTCTTACAAAGGCATTGACGTGGATCCTTCAAAGGCAAAGGCTCTTATTGAGCTACCATCACCCAAGAGTCTTAAGGAGGTCATCTCATTCATTCAAAAGGTGAAGTATGTGTCACGCTTCATTCACTTAGCCTCGGAGTTACTTCACCCTTTGCAAAAGTTGACACAAAAAGTAGAATTTGCATGGTCTGATGAGCTTGAAGAGTACTTTTGTAACATTAAAGCCATTTTGTCAGAGCTACCAACACTCATGCCTCCTTGTTGGGAGTACACATTATTTGTTAGCTCTAGTGCTGGGAAAGAAACAATTGGTGCAGTTTTGCTACAACAAGATCCCTATAGTACCAGGATGCGGCCCATCTACTTTTCTAGTAGGGTCATGAATGCTTTAGAGAGAGGCTACACGGAGGCAGAACTCATGATGCTTTCTCTCATGTTTGCGATAAGGAAGTTTAGATCCTACTTGCTCCCAAAACCTTTTGTAATCCTCACCGCAGAGAATTTGTTCCCTTGGTGTCATCTCAAATGAATCTTAGTACTAGGATCTCAAAGTGGATTATGGAGTTGCAAGAGTTTCAATACTCTTTCAAGGTAAAAGATAGTGTGCGTGCACAATTGGCAGGGATTCTCACTTATAGGGTGCATGAAAAGGAGATTAAGGTGTCTGAAGTAAAGACCCTACCATTGCCACCACCAAAAAGTATCCTAATGCTTTTACCTTGTTCTTTGATGGAGCTTTTCGTCGAGCCACAAGAAAAGCAGGGGGAGGGCTAGTGTTGCTCAACCCAAGTGGAGAGGTGGTCATGAAAGAGAAGGTCAATCTACCAGGTTCAACTAGCAACAATGAAGCAGAATACGACACACTACTTCATGGTTTGAAGATGTGCATTGGCCAAGGGATAAAACATCTCATGGTAAAGGGAGATGCACTTCTCATTGTTATACAGATTTTAGGCATTTGGGCATGCAAGAATGAAATCTTAAGGACAAAAGTTCATGCCATTCGTAGGATGTTTAATCAGTTTGAAGAAGTGCAACTATATCATATTCTGAGGAAACAAAATGAAGATGCTGATTTACTTGCACAACAAGCCGTTGCATGTGTAAAGAAAGAAGTGCAGGTCATCATGGTGGTGGTTGCTGTGAAGCAACCGAGGTACCAGGGATTGGAGTCATTGGCTCCCATCATTGGCTACATTTTGGAGGGTGAGTTTCCACCAGACTTCACAAAAGCTCATAAGAGGAGACTCATGAAGAAGGAAAGCATGTATCTCTTCCTAGAAGGCTCCCTCTATCAAAGAGAGAAGGATAAAGTGTGCAGAAGAGTACCAACTATCGTGGAAATTCCAGCCATTCTAAAAGGTTTTCATGAAGAGGCATGTGGTGGTCATTTTTCCCAAGAATTAACTGTGAAGAATATTTTGCTTGCGGGGTATGTTTGGCCAAGTCTGCATGTGGATGTCCAACATTGGTGTAAAAGTTGTCAGGTAAATGGGAATAGAAGATAAGTTGGCCAAGTCTGCATGTGTATGTCCAACATTGGTGTAAAAGTTGTAAGGTAAAAGTTGTCACAATTGTCAGGTAAATGGGAATAGAAGATTGATTTATGGTCCAAGGCAAATAGTGCTTGCAAATGGACCCTTTGAAAAGTGGGGCATTGATGCTATGGGTCCTCTGCCTAAGACAAAAAATGGTAAACTCTACATTCTAGTGGCTGTAGACTATATGACTAGGTGGGTGGAAGCACAAAGTGTGGCAAAGGTAAATGAGAAGACAGTGAGCAAATTCGTCTACACTCACATTTGTTGTAGATTTGGCACACCTTTGGAGATTGTTTCTGATAATGGTCCAGGTTTTAGAAAGGGATTGCTCACAGAAGTCTGTGAAGAACTTCGCATTCTACATCGTCACAGTACACCCTACTATCCCCAATCAAATGGTTTGGTAGAAAAAGCTAATGGTGTCATTGCAGGCATCGTTAGAAAGATGGTGAAAAACAAGACAAAGTTGTGGGATGACTTCTTGGATGGTGCCTTGTGGGCGTATCGAACCACATATAGGGAAGCCACGGAGTTCACACCATTTCACTTGGTCTATGGTCAAGAGGCTTTACAGCCAATTGAACTAAACATTCCAACAAAACCAATTGGTCTATGTCAGGGGCCATACATAGTCAAGAAGGCTTTCAATTCAAGTTACTATCAACTTATGGACTTGAATGGGAAAGAGCACTCCAGGAAGGTAAACGGCTATCGCTTGAAGCCTTACTTGAGTCGCCTTCTACCAAAGGATCTACCAGAGCAAAAGGCAACTATCCCATGTAAGTATTGTTGCATGAAGCATGAGTGTAACACAAACCAAAATTCCAAGGGGCCAAACAATGAAGATCTTGTCAAGGACTCTGAAGCACTCTCTTTGGAAAAGATTCTTTATGATGGTACATGAATATACCATCATCCTGGGGGAGGGCTAATGATAGCCGTTTTTTCGGCTCTCTGTAATTGCCATAGTGAGTTATCTCACCCTATCAAATCACTCAAACACTGTGGTTACCCTCACCCTTTCACTGTATATAGGTGCGTGTGAGTTAGGGGACTTTTCCCATATCTCCTTACTGAAATAAAAAACCCTCAATTAGCTAGTCATTGGGCTAGTTGAGCCAAAAAAATAAAAAATATAAGTATATTATGGCCCATGCGTATGTAAATATTTCTTTGTATATAGGGCCTAAATAAAAGATTTTTTTCATAATTATTTTGGTATTTATTTAAATATTTCTACCTAGGTGTGTGTTATTTATGCTCTGTACATTGCCTCACCATTACCACAATTTTTCTTACCATTTTTCATACTCTTTATTCCATATAGAAATATTTTCATGTAAGCTTCTCTTATATTTGGCGTAACTCCACCCCAACAAAAATCCAAAAAAACTAGTTTTATTTATGTGTATATTTTTTACTATTGTGATTTTTTCCTTCCTACATCTATTTTGTTTTTTTTCTAAAAAATTAGAACACCAAAAATATTTATCTTTTTATGATAGCCTCATAATGAGAGAGATGTCTTTTGACCCCTTTATATTTTTTCCACTTATATTATTTATATTTGACATGTACATATTTTTTAGACCCCTCAATATTTGATTTTCTTAGTTGTACTATTCACTTATATCATGATCTCAACAATATCTTCAATTATAGACCTACCAAATAAGGTCAAGGGTAGGTGGCATGCATACATGCACTATGGAGGGCTCACTCTTGGAGGTATTCAAAAGAATCATCCAAAGAAGGACCCCACAAGGACCTTGTGCAGTGGAAAAAAACGGTCGGTTTTGCTGAATTTTTAAAGTTCACTTGCTCTCCAAATTTGAAAAGGTGATACAAAAAAAATTTGTAGCTCGTGGGCTGAACTTTTGCCTCAAATTTTTTCATATGTTTTTGAGCTACGAGCTGTGAGCTTATATGATTTTATTAGTGGACCCCAGTTTTCCCATGCTATGCATCCACACTCTCTCTTTCACTTTATCATTTTCCTCTTTCACACACACTTCTCCACTCATCATCCCCACCTCTCTCACCACTCCTCTCTGCACCTTACTCACCTTCTCCTCAACCTTGAAGAATAAGAGAAACCATGGTGAACTCATACCTCCCACACACAATTCCATTCCAAAGTTGACCACCTAGTCTCATTTTTCCTCCTCCAAATTACTCATATCTATCAAAAAACCACAAAATTCAGCCTCTTCTCTTAAAAGACAGCATCATGGTGGTTGATTACTCAGCTTCAGTTACCTTGTCTCTCAAGGAAGGTCAAGAGTGGAGAAAAAATGTACCGTCAAAGCTAGTGGACCGTCAACAAGCGTCAAAACTGGCCCTACTCAAGACACTTGGAGCATCAACCTTGTAAGAAATCCACCTTTTCTTACCTCTTAAGAGTTTTTCTTCCTTATTTGTATCCTACATGGATACTCCCATTGTAAATATCCAATTCCATTTGTAAATTAATACTAACTCTACTAACACTAACCCACTATGAAAAGTCCTATCACCTCCATTTCTCTCCTCTCTCTTTCCCCACCAACTTCTTGATAATTCCAAGCAAAAGAAATTAGGTAAATTGCTGAAAATCTAACCCAACCATGGTTAGAGGAGTAACCCTAGCCTTCAAAATTGCTATAAAAGGAGGGTGTAGCTAGCACAAAAAGGGGGGAGAAGAAAGAGCACTATGCTATAGCTTGAGAAGCCAAGCTCAACCTCTTGAGAAGGAGCTCTTGAGTGGAATCTCATTGGCATTAGGCATATGTGTGTGTTGTATTAGGGGTGATTAGCAAGGGAACTCTATGCCATTGTAAGAGAGAGTGATCATTAAATTGAGAGTAGGAAATCTATCATTTCTCCTACTAGTGTAAGCCCAACATTTGCTGAATCAAGGAGGGTGAATTTGGACTAAGCATGGATACCTTGTCTCCCTTCCAACATGAAGTCATGGACAATAATGATGTGTAAGTGTCTTGGTGTTTTATTTAAGTTCTTGATAGCTTGTCTCCGGGTATTGTTATCAATTTAGCCATAAATCCCACATGCTGTAAGAGGGCGACAGGGTGGAGAGGACTCCCCTGGCCTTAAGACAGTGATTGGGGCGGCTTTTTTCTTGTGATGTGTTGTGGTGTAATTTAATCAGGCTATGTTGAACAAATACTAATCTCACTTTGATTGGTCATGACAGATTTGTAAGAAGGCATTAGTGCAACAAGCACCCCCTTCCCCCTTCTCTCTCTTTCTTACATATATATATTTATGTTTGATTGATCATTAACGATACACTTCAAAGCAGCCCGAGAACCATCTCTCTCTCTCTCTCTCTCTCTCTCTCTCGTGTTTTAGTGTGTGAGAGTGTTCCATTGGTGTTAGGGTTAGTGTAAATTCCTTGCTTGTTTGTGGGTTGCTCTAACGATTCTCCTCTTTTGCGTCCTAGTTCACTCTTACTAGGTGGTGCCCCTTGTGTAGTTGGGATTTGGCTGGGGATTTGTTGTTTTGGTTTGTGTTGTGTTGTGTTGTGCCCCATCCCCATTGAGTAGCACGGGAGCCTTGAAGGGTGTCTAGAGGTTGCTCTTCTTGTTGCCTGCCCCGGACCGCTTCACTAGACTCGGCATACATCTTGATACCTTACATCTCCGATAGGCAGGCATGACAAAGTGCTATTTGGATTCTCCTTCCCCAATGCAAAATCTTGCCTACCTTTCCACACAGAGAGAGAGAGAGAGAGAGAGAGAGAGAGAGAGAGAGAGAGAGAGAGAGAGAGAGAGAGAGAGAGAGAGAGAGAGAGAGAGAGAGAGAGAGATTGTATTATCGTCCACAGAGGTCAGATAATATGACCGATGGGACCTGATGACAAAACATTACAAGTTTACTTTCCAATGAAGCATAAGTTAAGGACTGAGGGTCCGTCAAAAGGGTAATGAAAATGAAAAGGAAGATGAGGGATGAAACCTAATGGGGCTCCAATGGAAGGGGGACTGGTTTAGGAGTTCGAAACTCCTGCATGATGGCTTTACCACCTCGGTAGACTGCCCATTTGCCTTGTTTGCGAGCTTCGTGCATCTCTTGAGTTCACTTTCTTTGACCTTGAGTTGATTCGGGGTCAACTCTTCGGAGATCCAAAGCGTTGTTCCCTTCAGGAGGTAAGACTGGCGTAGTAGCTTCCATCGCTCTTCTCTGTTCTTGAAAGTAAGGATACAATGCTTGGGTGGCACACTTCTATGTGTGCCTTTGATCCAAGAGATGGTTTCTGGCTTGATAGTTACTGGTTAGAGAATGTCGTTAAGCTTGGTGATTGAATCTTTAAGAGTATCCTCGTCTGTGCACCATGGCGGATGAAGTCCGTCAATCCGAACCTTCATGCCAATGGATTCTTGTAATCGATTTTCTCGTAATGCTGCATGTACTTCAGTGACAATCTTTTTATGTGTTTCTTCATGAGCTTCTTCGTGGGCTGCTTTGATTTCCGCCTCATGTGCTTTTGCAATTGGAGCTTGGCTCCCAATGTCCTTCATTTATTCAAGCTTGCTCAAACGCTCCTTGAGTTGAGCATTTTCATCAATGAGCTCTTGGACTTGGGCCTCTAGAATTGTGATTCTCATGTCTTGACGAGCAGTCGGGTCCTTCTTTGGTGCTGCGACGACTGCAAGAAAAGTTTTGCGAGTGCGAGCGATTGGTGTCGAGGTCATAGACTTAGGTTTATTCTTTTTTTTGTGGTGCCGCCTCATTCTTCTGTAGACCTTGGATGCCAAGAAACACGGGATGCAACCGCAGAACGGGGACATGGTGAGGATGCGAGGACAAGGCGAGGATGCAGTGCTAGACTAGGAGCAGGGTCAAGTTGGCTAGAGCGGGAGTAGGGCAATGAAGTTGCAAAATGGGGACAGGGCTAACACAGCCGAGAGAGGGACTGGGGGGTTGTCTTTCACTATGTGGCAGGCATTGCTGAGGCTAACGCCTCCCCACAGGGCGGCCCTCGCCCAAGGGGAGACGAGCAGGGGTTGAGGCTAAAGCTTAGGGTTCGACGAGTAGTAACGCAGCAGAGAGAGAGAGAGAGAGAGAGAGAGAGAGAGAGAGAGAGAGAGAGAGAGAGAGAGAGAGAGAGAGAGAGAGGAGAGAGAGAGAGAGAGAGAGAGAGAGAGAGAGAGAGAGAGAGAGAGAGAGAGAGAGAGGAGCACCACAAGGTGACTATGAGAGTATTCGACAACGGCCATGGCAAGAGCACACCAAAGTGATGATGAAGACTGAGGCAACCTATCAACGGATGAAGAAACGGGGTCTAGAGAGAGCACATGCAAAGCTGGAGAGCCATTGCTGGAAAAAGTGATGCAGAGGGCGAGGAGTGGAGGATGCTCCAGTAGGCTTTGCACATGCAGATTAGGTTGGGGGCTATGGAGCAGAGGTAGTAGCAATGCAATGGACAAGCAACAAGCGAGTATGAATGCAAAGCAATAGAAACCCTGATTACGGATGCTGCCTTCAAATGGTGGTGCAACTTGGACTGCAAGAGCTGAGTGGTGACATCATGCAAAGTAGCACAACCCCAGATGTGGATGTGTGGGTTGATAGCCGAGTTCGTAATGAATGTTGATGAGGGTTTTCGAGGTGGTGATTCTCTTGCTAAAGAAGGATCCTATGCCTTGCACCAGCACAAAGTACAATTACAAGATCAAGACTCGCGATGTAGAGAGAGAGAGAGAGAGAGAGAGAGAGAGAGAGAGAGAGAGAGAGAGAGAGAGAGAGAGAGAGAGAGAGAGAGAGAGAGAGAGAGAGAGAGAGAGAGAGAGAGAGAGAGAGAGAGAGAGAGAGAGAGCCTTATGACCTCTGTGTCTAGATCAAAAGAGGAGAAGGATGAGTTGGAGGGCATGGAGCTCAGAAACCAGGGCAAGGCCCTTAATGGATGGCTCTTGCTCCTGTGTGTAGGTAGAAGCATCAACAACTGCTCTCTGTTGATGGTCATCCTATTCATCACATACAAAGACTGCAACCCCAATGGTTGTCCACCTCCTAATCCATTACCACTTCCACTACATGCATGACCTACCCTCTCACCTTCTCCACCTTTGTTTCTTTTGATATCTCTGATGTCGCCTCCAATGCGGATTAGAGAACTCAAAAAAATTCATCTCCCCTCCTAGCAGCAATAGCTTTGCTCTTACGTGATCCTTTTTTGAGTCGAATTGCTCTATGGGGAGTGTTTCCTCCTCTAGCTCATCCAAAGTATCATAACAGTGATAAGAGAAAACTTGCTATTTATCTAATAGTACAATAGTTACCATCTGGATTGGAACAATGTCATAGCCTTCTTTGTTGCAAAATAAGGTTGGTATAGACTTATTGAAACAAGTGTCCATGGTGGCCAATATTTAAGTCCACTCAAATGGCTTGAACAAATGTTCATGAAGTGATTCTGGTATGTAATCAACAGTGTTTACATCTTGATCCAAAATGCAATCCTCTCGTCATAAACTACCATTTTTCTAAAGATGCATACATCTAGATAGGTGTGTCTTTGTTCAACCATGATGATAATTTAGCTTTCATCGATGTTTCTGAATCCAACTCTTGGATTTGTGTTTACATCCTTGTAAGAGCGATCTTTCAAGTTTACACACATAATTGATCCAATTTGTTTCAAGTATAGATAATTGCTTTTCAGTCTTAGATCAATTGAATCTGTCCGATGAAAGGTCATCCCAAAGTGATTTCATAGTTTAGTCTTTATTTTCCAAAATGTACAGTGGTAAATGTATTGCCACATGTGATGACTATCATATTTTCTAGAAATCCCATGGGTCTTTCGATGTGCTCATCTGCCAATTGTAGTTTTATTTTTGTTTTCCTAATTGCAAGTCTCCCCTAGGCTCTCTAGACTGCTTTTGTTTACAATAGAAATGCCTACTCCACTCATTAGGAAATTTTGGAGGTCATTTGGAGGGCCATATGAAGAGAGAGAAAAATAGAGCGCGTCCAATGAGCATGAAGGCTACGTTACGTAGGAAAGTACCTGGAAAGACTCAAAAAATAGGAAAATAGCATAAAACTTTCACGAAACTAGGATTGTAGCATAGTAATTTCCTTCCTTTTACCGAGCTTTTAGGTGCTTGCGTGTGGTCCCACTTCTGATATTCTCTCATGGTCATTAACGTACTGGAGGGTGACCATTAAGCCCGCACAAGATATTGGAATTTTAAAACACTTTCCCTCCATTAGAATGCTTTCAAAGTGAATCTCCCTCCACTAAAGCTTTTCTCTGAGAGTTATGGCATCCACGTCTTCTCGCCCAAGAGCCTCAAGGTGTTTACTGTCTCTCACACCAACAAACAACAACGGCACTTTGCCTAGAAGGCCAAGTAGTAGCATATCCTCAATTACAATACCAGCTTCAATAAGTTCAGACAACCAATGGGTTGGACAAAGGATAAACAAAGGTTCATGGGTCCTCATGCAACCAAGAAGACCCAAGAGGTCTAGTGGTATCAACGTTTACCGCTCAGCATGGAAGGCCAGGGTGTTGGATTTCAAAGTTGAGATCGGCAAAAGATCTGTAAAGGAAGTTCTTGTTCAGCATGTGTTTACCCATCCAGAGGTGATAGCAAACGGTGGAAATGTATCAAATATACATCAACCACGTTGCAATTGTAAGTACTCTTGACATGTGAACTTACTGATACTCTCATTATAACTTTTCTTATATATTTTGCAATGTTTCTCCCGCTTGTTATGAGTAATGTCTCTACTCTTCACAACTCAATTACATTAGATTTGTCATTTGTACTTATTGATACTCTTAGTTTAACTCTTCTTATATATATTGCAGATGTTTATCCCTCTTCTTATGAGCAATGGGAGCCTGTGGAGTGCATAATAGGCCTCTTCCATGTTGTACATGCCCATATTGGTTCTCTACAGTACTCAGAGAGGAGCAGCAAAAGATTGGCTGATGAGGGAATCTTTTTTTATGACCACTTTTACCAACTCAGCTCAGGGAATAAGAATGGCATGTTGGTGAAACTGCCTCTACCGACCGATTGGAACACTATGGACTGGCCAGTTCCCGAGGAAACAATGGTGGAGGCAATGCGAAGTAAGCTCTACAAGGATATACAAAGGTCTCTACGTAGCTCTATTCCTACCAAACTGGTTAGAATTGCAAACTTTTGTCCTGTTGCACTCTTCATAGAGCTGTTTCATAGCTACAACATCAGAGTTACAAAAACTATGTTCATGTGAAAGTCATTTCAGCAGTCATCCCGTGACAAACTTCTTGACAAAGGATGGTATGCAAAGGAAGAGATTGGTTTACGGTGCGAGGTCGCGCTTGATACTCTAGTTGTCAAGTACATGATTGCAAGCCAATCACTATTACTCTCATTTTGGTATATGCGATCACAAATGCTAAACGGTAAGTACATTCCTATGGACCAAGTTTCTGCAGGTTTGGAAGATAATCCTACTGTGGATGTGGAAGTGATTGATAAAGAGAATGGCCTACTATTGGTGGTTACAATAAGGGAGCTATGCAGTCTTCAGCATTTGCGAAATGACATCATTGAAGAGTCAATGGACAAGGAACTATCAGATTTTTCCTTTTTCTTAGCTGGCCGTAAGGTGATGCGGCGAAGAGAAAAAGATATTTTGTGCAAAGAGTTGGATGGTCGGGTTGAAGTAGTGTCAATGTAACATATATTCTTGTAAACCCAAGTGTATACAAATGACTTTCAAGACATGAAGTTTATTGATCTCATTTTTCAATTGTGCCCTGTGAAAAAGTGTGCTTGAAATACATTTCTTTACCACGTCAAATCTCTCTCTCTCTCTCTCTCTCTCTCTCTCTCTATATATATATATATATATATATATATATATATATATATGTTAGACAAGACAAAGACAGATAGAAGAATCATCTTAATTCATTAGAAAGTACAAACTCGTCCGTGAACAATGGACTGAGATACAATTTCTGTAAGTATGGAATCAGAATGTCTTCAAGGTAAAAATCGAAGGAATGCCCCTCGAAAGAAGGTGGTGAGATAGTTGTTCCCGGCGGATTTAGTTCTCCCTTTTCGGGAGTATCATCAATTAGTAGTGTATTAGTTGCATCAAAGGGTACACCGATTTGGCTAAACGGTTTGTACAAAAGAGGTAATCCTGGTTTTTTAGGGTGGTAGTGGCCCTCAACGGTAACGCATTTTCTTTGATCATACAAAAAGGCAAAATCTGACGTGTGAGCTTGGCATACACTGCAAACTATTGCAACGAGTGGCGATAAGTTTTGCCTTTGCATTGAAGACCATATGCCAACTCTGAAGCGCGGAAGAAGAAACTCAATAAACTCCTTGGTTCCTGGACGAACCACGACTCGACAAGTTCCCATCCGAAACGTTTGCAAATCCTCAAAGGGTCCTCTGTCACCGAGAGGCACCCGCATCAGCAGCAATCCATTGACGTCCAAGATAATCAACCTCTGTAAAAGTTGACAAGTACATATAAGTAGTTAGAAGCTGAACATATTTTGCCATACTTGAATAGACATTACCGGAACAACCGTATCTACAGGTAGCAAGGGTCCATACTGGGTCTCTGTAGTGTTCATGTCATTGTTGCTCTCCTCCGCTTTATCTTCATAGTCATCATTCAAATCTTCATCAGGGGTCTCCCCCATGGCCCTTTCTGCCTGATTCAAGGTTGATCGGCTTGCCTCATACATCCTTCCCTGATCCATATCATTTTGCTCATCCCTAGGCCTGCTTTCCTCATCCATATCCTTTTGCTCATCTATAGGCCTGCTTTCCTCATCTTGGGTTTCAGCCATAGGCTCTTTTGGTTGTTCCACTGGCTGACTTGGCTCTTTCATTGTCTCCTCCGGTTGAACCTTAGCAGCTTCCATATGCTCATTTGTCCTTTCCTCATCCTCGACTCTTTGATCTTCTGCTGATATGACACCCTCGGCCCGATGCGATTCCACTGTATCGGATGTAGGGGTTTGTCGTGGTGGCACGTCATGTTTTGTAAGATCAATAGTGCGCTCATCCAAGCCGCTATCTTCAAGCTCTCTAGGGCTAGACATAGTAAGCAGGTGTTGTATTAAACTTACCCGGTATCTTTGCAAATAATCATATGTGTAGTTTTTTAAAGCACTCTGCAAAATTGAAAGACCACATGATGAGAATTCTTTTATAGACTAAACCAAAACTAACTGAATGCATTGCCAAATGGGTACCTTAGTCATGAAAGGTTTTAATGCAAAGTAGCTTTGCAGGACATATTCTGCATGGAGAAGACATCTCCAGCCGCAAGAATTCCCATCGGTTTGATTTGGGACAGGTACTTCTTTGATTGGGGCCTTGTATAGTTCATACCTTCCACATAGCTTGCCATAGGCAAGCAACAACCTCTTTATACAACTGCACAAAGCAATGTCAAGATGTTAGCATGAGGCTTCAAATTTACATGGATATCTATAATAAACACTTTCTGACACAAAACACTTACAGCCTAATTTCAGGGTGGGTTCCTTTTATTGAATTGAACACCCACACTGCTGGTTGGTCAACATCAAGGCATATGAGACTCCAGTGATGGTTGTTCTCATATGGGAAGATGATCACAGTAACTTCCAGCATAGCACAGTGGCGAAACCAGCTCTCAAAGGTCCCAGATGGACTATTCTTTTGTCTAATAATTACAGACATTTGTGGATCAAGGAGAAACACCTCTGTGTGAGTGTGCAATGGGAGTTGACTTTTGATCAGGCTGCAGAGACTCTACCTGAGTTAGCAAACCTATTATCTGAGTTTTCAAAGCTAGCAAGATAGTAACACTTACTTAAGACAAGCATAGATAATTGTGTCTGAAATCTGAGCATCTGGATTCTGCAATAAATCAATGTCCACCTTTTCCAGAGCTAGCTTTCTGGTTCCATCTACAAATGGTATCTCTGCAAGCAAACCATTCTTCATTGAAAGTAGAGTTTCTTGATTCATTGCCTCTATAGACAGGGTCACATTGCACTCTGTTTGTTTCTGGGACTCCACTGCTACTTTTTCTTTCTCCTGAAGCTCTGGTTCCCTCATTTCCTCTGTTTGGCGAGCAATAGTCTCTGCCCTTGCCCTTGTATTCACATCATGTGTGACATCTACAACTGTGAGCTGTGGCACTAGCTCCGGGGGGTATAACAAAATTTCCCTCATTTTCTTATCCTTGCAGACATTGGGGACCAGCAGTTTGTCATACCTCCACCTTATTCTTTTCAATGTCTCACTATCTTTGTCCATTATAGTAACCCTGTGGGCATGGGCTGCAACAATGGTCATGTCACTGAAGTACTCCAGTAGGAAGTCCTCAGCTGCTTCCTGTAGAGCCATTAATGCCACCACCTTCCACCTTTTGGTGCCCCAGGTAGCTTCATCACATATGGACCTCACCATCCTCTGGAAGGGCAGCTTTGGTATGCATAAATCTACACATTTCTGTGCCTTTCTGATTTCTCTGAAAAGTCCCATGCAGGTTTGGAGCTTCTTCATCCTTGGCCCTTTCAGAATTTTATTTGGTTTTCCAAGTCTTTTCTTTGGGGTTGCTGATCTACCACTTGCTTTAGATGCTAATCCTGGACCCTTGCCTGCCTTCCTTGCAGTGGCTTTTGTTCTAGCCATCTTACTGTACACCAAAAGAAGAGTCTCAATCCCCTTCTCTCTTTCTATGAATCTCTCTCTCTCTCTCTCTCTCTTACTCTCTCTCTCTCTCTCTCTCTCTCTCTCTCTCTCTCTCTCCTTTCTATAGCTTAGCATATATAACTAGAGAGAGAGAGAGAGAGAGAGAGAGAGACAGAGAGAGAATCCACATTACTAAAGGCGCGCACGGACCCCTTTTTAACCTCAACAAGCACGTCCGCGCGTCGTTAGTATAGGGTAAAATAACACACCCATACTCTCTCTCTCTCTCTCTCTCTCTCTACTCAATGGACAGTACTAACGGCGCGCATAGACACATGCACTACCGGTATGGCTCTCTACGCGCGCCTTTGGTATAGAGAGAGAGAGAGAGAGAGAGAGAGAGAGAGAGAGAGAGAGAGAGAGAGAGAGAGAGAGAGAGAGAGAATGTGTGTGTGTGTGTGTGTGTATTTTTGAGATGTGTGTCTGTGTGTAAGTGTGTGTGTTTGTCAGTGTGTGTGTGTGTGTGTGTGTGTGTGTGTGTTTGTGAGTGTGTGTGTGTGTGTGTGTGTGTCTGTGTCTGTGTTTGTGAGTGTGTGGGTGTGTATGTGTGTGTCTGTGTGTGTGTGTGTGTTTGTATTTTAAAGATGTAAGTCTGTGTGTTTGTGTGTGGGTGACAGAAACAGAGATAGAGAGATTTAGGCAAAGGCAGAGGGAGAAGCAGACCTTCTTGTTATGTCGCTGCGTGGCCTTGCTGTCGGAGACGCAGGCGATGCTCTTGCACACACTCTCTCTCACTCTCTCACTCACTCACTCACTCTCTCACTCTTTCACGAGGTGTGTTTTTTCTCTCTCTTGACCGCTTTATATGGTGTACAAAAAGTATACGGTCTCAATAATGACTACACGTGCGACAGCATGCAAATATATTTTAATTTATAGTGACACGTGGGGCGCCGCCGTGTGTATCCGTTATAAGTGTGATTTTGAGAGAGAGAAAGAGAGAGAACAATAGAGAGAGAGAGAGAGAGAGAGAGAGAGAGAGAGAGAGAGAGAGAGATAGAGAGCCAGAGAGAGAGAGAGAGAGAGAGAGAGAGAGAGAGAGAGAGAGAGAGAGAGAGAGAGAGAGTCTCAGAGAGACAGAGAGAGAGAAAGCGTGATCAGATTGTCACAGAGATAGGGAGAGGGAGAGACACAGATTGAGAGAGAGATAGAAAGAGGGAGTCCTTACTCTCAGAGAGAGAGAGAGAGAGAGAGAGAGAGAGAGAGAGAGAGAGAGAGAGAGGGAGGGAGAAAGACCGAGTCCGCTTGACACAGAGAAAAGCAATGGAGGAGACACCTCTCTTTGAGTTCCTGCACACCCCACCAAAAAAAGGTGATCTCTCACTCTTTCTCTCTGTATTTCCAGCAGTTGGTACAAATTGTGTGTGTGTGTGTGTGTGTGTGTGTGTGTGTGTGTTGAACAACACACACACACCTCAATACCCATAGTTCCATAGACAGAGACACAGACACAGCCTCTCTCTCTCTCTCTCTCTCTCTCTCTCTCTCTCTCTCTCTCTCTCTCTCTCTCTCTCTCTCTCTCTTGCATTTGTCCATTGGACTAAAGGCGCGCGAGGAAGGGAAAGTGCCTTTTGCAACTCTCTCCGCGCGCCGTTAGTATTGTTATTGCTCTCTCAGTTGTACTTAAGGCGCGCGGAGAGGTTTGCAAAAGGCACTTTTCCTTCCTCGCGCGCCTTTAGTCCAATAGACAAATGCAAAGAGAGAGAGAGAGAGAGAGAGAGAGAGAGAGAGAGAGAGAGAGAGAGAGAGAGAGAGAGAGAGAGAGAGAGAGAGATAGAGAGAGAGAGACTAGGTGTGTTTCTGTTTGTGCTTTGGTGAGAGACAGGTATATATATATATATATATGAATATATATATCTATATATCTATATATATATATATTTATTTATTTATATTTATTTATTTATTTATTTATATTTATAGATATATTTATATCTATCAGGAGAGAGAGAGAGAGATCATGATGGATTGGTTTTGGCAGAATTATCATGTTTCCTCATGGTTTTGACTTGTTATGTTTCTTGATGAATAGGATTAAGGTCCAGTAGGCAGAAGAGGCTGAAACCAGATCCAGAGCTTGTGCCAGGATTTCAAACCTTGCAGGCTCAGTTGCTTAATGTATCTGCCAAAAGAACTGTTGACTTTTGTCAGGACATATCTGAGGAAAAGTCGCTTGGTGAAGATCAATCAGAGAGGTCACCAGGGCAAGAAGATCCCTCACCCTACAAGGGTGTGGTGCCCTGTAAAGTACTTCTCAAGAAAAATACAAGAAAGAGAAATATAGACTTCTCAGATGATGCAGATGTGCTAGAAAGTACAAAATGTAAAGAAAAGGAGGATGTGTCTTCTCTGGAAGACCCAGCTGCAACTGATGAGAGGCTGTTTGATTTTGCAGCATCTTGTGGTGCTGGGGACAAGTATGATCTAGTTCATTCTATGTTTAATCCAAAGTTTGACATTGAAGACCTGTTAGCTCAGCACAGTAATTTCTTGCAGTCCTACAGAGATAAGTTTGAAGTGATGGTGCAGGTAGGAAGGGTTGTTCTGCCTACTATGACACTTGTGCATTTAAATGACTGTGGTGGAAAGGGACAGGGAGTGAAGAAGTATAGGGAATTACCACCCTCTTGCCGACATTCAGTCTGCCCTTTGCACCAAAAAGAATGCAAACTCATTCAGGAAGCCTTTGGCTTTATGATTTACCTCAACAGCCTGTTTGGATTCCTCATGCAGAATCCTGATGAGGTGTTAGAGGAGCAGGATGCAGCACCAGATGAGGAATGCGAGGAGACAACTCATATGCAAGAAGTCGAGGAGGTTGAAGACACAGTCGACCTTGAGGTTGAGGCAATTGAAGTACAAAGAAGTAAGATGCTCTCTGTGAAAACCACAGAAATCAAACTTCCATTGGATGTCAGTAACTTCACTGAGAAGCATGCTCAGATGATGTTGCCAGCTGTGCCTGACTTCAGGATTGGAGACAGGACCTATATCTTCTTACATGATGTGCAAAGTGTGTTTTATTTAAGGGAGGATTTCTCCCTAGCTATTATTTCCAGAGTCCAAGAGGAGAGGAGTGGATTTGTTTCAGAGGATAGTAGTGATGATGAGGCAATGGAAACATCCAGCAATCCAATGGAATGCATTCGAAGATGCTTTGAGAAAGCTGAAAAATACAAGGAGACACTACCTAATGAAGCCACCTTCCAAGCAATAAGACAAAGCCTAAGACCATCGAAAAGTAACAAAGAAGTGGAGGATTGGTTTAACCATTCAGGTCAGGGGTCAACTACATCTGTAGACCTGTGGCAAGAAAACCTCTTTCTGCAGGATGAGAGATTCATGGTAACTCTCTCTCTCTCTCTTTCTCTCTCTCTCTCTGTTTGTGTCATTTCTGACATTGTATGTGCAGTCTTGGATTGCTGACAAGGATGACTTCCTTCGGCGCCAGATAAGAGAGTATCGAGGAAGGGATGCGGCCCTAGCACAGTACCTTTCAAAGCTCTGCGAGTCGCCGATAGTAGTTTTTCACAATTCCATGTCACAAGAGGGTTCAATAGCAACTTACACATTCAAGACACTATCACGCTTCTTGGGTGGACCGGTGCTGCCCAAAAGTGCAGATAAAGTCATTCTTGTGGACAAAGTGTTTGCTAGAGATTGTTTTGGTTACTGCCCAGGCTATACAGGTGGTCGGGCAGCGTATTACTACACCTACACAGCAATGGCACTAGCTCTTGGTAGACAAAACCCAGATGAACTTTTAGAGTATGGCAAACATCTCATGATTCGTTACAAGGGTGACGTGCCAAAAAACAAAATTGAACCTGCAAAATCTTGATACACTTCAAGTACCAATTGTATAAGATCATGTATTACATAAATTTTGTACAATGTCATCCACTCAGAGTATCTTTCTCCACTTGTGATTCACATACACCATTGTCTCTCTCCACCTTCGTTGACTTTTACGAGCTCCGGAGTTGTTGTATGCCATTGATCTTTTAGCTTTTTGTTGTTGTAAATGTCTGATGGCTTGTGCTGTTGCTGAATTTGCCAAGACTTCTTTTGCATGCATTCGATGAATGATTCTACGATAGAACCATTCAAATAGTTCTCTCAAACTGTTAGCCTTGATTCGAGAGCCACCATGTCGTGTGTGCCTGAAATAAGCATTTCTCGCTATGTAATGAGACTTTTCCATCCCTTGGGTATTCCATATTGCTGGGTTCCCATACTTCTGTATAAAATATGGCAAATGATTGAAGATGATGTGCTGGATATGAAAACAAATTAGTTAGAATGTTTTACAGTCACATATTTGCACATAAGAGAGAAAGAATACATTATAATACCATGTAGTGAGTAATCTGGGTGTCTGTCCATGCTGGCTTGAATGATTTTTTCAGAAGGTTGAGATTTTCCTTGAACTTGTTCATATCACCTTGTGACCAGTCATCTTTGTCGCACATCAAAAATAGGATGTCTATTGATCGCCAAACCTCAGCCTTCGCGTTACGAGTAGTTGGTTCGTGGTCTTTGACTACAATATGTAGCTTTTTCCAGCTCTGATACTCTACCTTGCTAACATAAGATGTGTTATATATTTTTCCATGTTTTGTTAGCTTTGGATCTCTTGTACCTTGGGGCTTAGATAAAAACCTCCGTGCCTTCACCCCACCGATGGATGGTTTGCATGGGACATCCTTCTCAGCAGTTGATCTCTTTTCATCCCGCTGGATTTTCACATTGCCACCATGAAGCCCCATATCCGACAGTACCATTTCTAAGCACTGCAAGGCTACTTGTCGTTCTGCAGAGTTCTTAATCTTCCAAGCAAACCCGATGTATAAGTAGACCAATTTCTCTACAATTCTACAAAGGGCATGCATTGTACAAATGTGGACATTCACAAGTGGTATTTTCAAAACTGGTCGAAAAGCAGGATCCTCAATGTGACGTGTTGGAGCTTTTCTCCACCACTTTGGGTCCATGACCTTTGCAGGCTCCATGCAGAACAAACACGGTGACTTTGCCATTGCACCCATTCCACAATTATACATGCACTTTAATGTTTTAAGGTCACCTGCAAGATGCCACTGAACTTGAAAGTCTCCCCTTCCATCTAGACGTAGTACCTCTCCTTGGTTAGTCTGTCGATCAATCAGCTCCGGAATATTAGTTCGATGGAACACCCAATATAGAATCTCATGATCTTCTTTCTTTACCTGCAACACAAAATAAATGAGACTTAAGTAGATCTGAACATTTGAGCTTACTTGAGAATATCGCTTAACTAAAACGCACCAAGCCACCATATGTTAGATTCTGATTGAACACTAAAATATAAAGGATCATCACTGGGACACTTTGAGAGGGCTCTATTCATTAAAGTAATAGTAACACGCTCTAGCTTTTTCTCTTTAACAAGCTCACACTCATCCAGTTTTAACACAAAATGTAATAGTCCACGTGACTCTTTAAATGTGATGTTGTAAAACTCCACCATTCTCTTCTGTAGTATCCGCAGGTCCATAAAAATATTGTTGAACTCATCATATGCCATGTTCGCTCCATGGCCACTGTAAGTTGCTTTAATATGAAAGGGTTGTCCAAGATAGTCTCCCTGTGCCTCGTTAAGCTGAAGCCTCTCTTTCCAAACACTTGAGGCTGATGGTAGAAGTTTGGATTTTATACCCTTCCTAACAAAGATGGATGAGACAGACTTTTGGATAGCCGAATATCCTCTTTTGCTTACACCAAGTGAATCAAGTGTGCCTTGTATCTCTTTTGCAGGCACTGAGTTCTCTGAAATAAAGCGGTCCACTACATTTCTTTGTAGAACCTTAAACTTCTTGTCATGTACTATATCTGCTGCCAGGCTTCTACTTATAAGTGGCTTCAATCTCTTTCCTATATTGGCTTTGGGGTCAATGTTTTCCTTGTCAGGATAGATTGAGTCTCTACATGAAGAAAATGCATAAGTAAATAACAGAAAATTTGCTTCACTAACACTATTTAGGCACATGAAAACAATGCATAACAAGAAAAAACAAAGAGATTACTTAACTAAGACAATGTAGCCAACCAAGAAGCATCACCTTAATGCTCGGATTCTTTTCTTGAGACCTCCTGATGCAACCTGCAATGTTTCAAGATTGCGCAATTTCTTCTTTCGGATACGACCACCCAAGATGGTGTCCTTCATTTGACAACTTCGCACCTTTCCTTTCAGTTCTTGTACCTCTGTTTTATGTTGCAAAATGGTAACCTGATCTGTAGAATGTAAATGTGAAAGGCGAACAATCTCACATTGTTGAGCTTGGAGAATGCTCTTGTAAGTTCCAGCTTCTCTTGTAAGTGATTTACAATAACCCAGAAGGCCGTTTTCTCCATCACCAACAAAGGTCAATAAGCTTGTAGGATTGACAAACGGTGGAGACGCATTAGTTATTGGATTCTTAGGGTAGAGAGAGCCTCTCGTCCAGATATCTATGTGTTTAGCTCCTTGAGCTCTGAGCGTGTCTATGGAGGTGGGAGGTATATGTGTGTTTGTTTTACTGCGCTTAATCAATGGTTGGTACTCATTGTCCAAATCAATGTGAAGGTGATATTTGGCTCGTTTGTGGGTAACATTTGTGCCATTTGAGGAGTTCGCCATTAGCCAAATGTGCAGGTTTAATGGAAAGTGAATAGCGGCTGCGGATTCGTCCCTCCATGTTAGCCTCATTCCCTCCGTATTGACGTTGTTCATTCAATGCAACTAAAAAGAGGATTATCCCTCAATCACTATGAACGAATGTTCAGAGGAGTAAGGAATCTACTTAAAGTACACTTTTTGAAGTTTTACTATGAAAGACCCAGCTCTTTTATTTGCCATTTTTTCTAGAGAGAGAGTGCAAAAAATACATTTTCTTAGAAGGCCCTCCAAATGACCTCCGAAATTTCCTAATGATTTAGTACAACATTGTTATATTGTACAGGAAGAGTTGTGTTTCCTTTGTTTTCTTCATAGTAATCTCCTATCTTTCTATCTTCACCTTCATACTCCCTTACTTCCACCTCCTAGAAATTCAAAGTCACTATTTTTCAAAAAGTAGGGAATAATAATCTTCATTAAATCCATCATAACTCACTCATCCAAGGTTAGCTTGCAAAAGTGTTTTTTGTAAAATCTAGATCTTCTCAATCTCTACAACTTTGTAGGAGAATTTGAAAGTAAATTTTACAATTATAGAGGTCATTTGATGGAATTATCAAAGACTATCTAAAATTTTAAGAACATCTACTAGTAGTATTTCATATACTGTTATGCTATGGAGCTTCTTCTTGTCAAACTCATAACCAAAGACCTATGGATTCCAATAATTTTCTTTTTCCCAAGAAAAAGGTTCTTCTATTAATTGATAAACCTGCCCATAGGGCTACAAACCACCTCTACTAAAAAGGGCTTCATCAAAAGCATAGGGAGACTCTCCTAGTGAATACATAAAATATGTACAATGAGGCTAAATCACAAAATGGGAGGAGTAAAGAGCCATACAGATGGCCAATAATGCCATCTAGGTGCACCCTGGACCATGGTGAAGAAAGGTCCTGGGCGCCAGAGTTGCATGAAAGCCTCTCTGCACTATCGCATGTGGTTGGAGCTTTCATGAAGTCTCTCAAAGTGACCCCTAAGAGTGTGAATTATCTCCAACAAAAAATCACGAACTATCTCCGTCGATGGGATAGGGCGAGCCTCAAAGATACAGAAGCAACAAGGCCACCAAATGAATTAAAGTATCAAGCCATAAATGAGCTCCCAACACATCTCTCTCACTGCACCACTCCTGGGGGGGTTAGCTCTATGGCAGGCTGAAGTGTAGGTCGAACCCCTTGGATCACTATCATGATATTCGTGAGGCTAGCTCAAAATGGAGTGCAAGGCCCATGAGGGTGGACCAGGCTGCAAAATCCCAAGTGTACGGTTGCATGTTGGAAAGAGTTGGTATCATGCAAAGAACCCAAAGCCAAACCTGATGTGCTATAGGGCAATCCCACAGATAGTGATGCTGACTCTCCAAAGGATGGTCACAAGTGTACTATTGCACTTTGGAAAGAGTTGGCATTGGGTGAAGAATCTGAAGCTGAACTTGTTGTGCTAAGGGGCAGTCCCCCAGAAAATGATGTTGACTCTCCAAAGGATGGTCACAAGCTGCATAGGCTTCTGAAAAGCCATTATGTACTAGCCAGCTCCCCAGTGTTGTAGCTATGTGTGCAACTAGCCACTAGAATAAAGTGACTCACCTTGGCTATCTAGTGTCCCACAATTGCTTCCAAAAACCTGACAAGAACTCATTTGTGATACCCTCCTACTGCCAATGTAGTGTTGCAGTAGGACGAGCCTCTCTCTGCACTGCCATTATGTGGCATTAGGGAATTTGGGAGGTCATTTGGAGGGCCTTATTGAGGAGAGATAAAAGAAGGCGCATCCAATGAACATCAAACCAATGTAAAAAGAAACAAATCCAAAAATGTAAAAGAAAGAGAAGAAACATGAGGTAAAACCTCATTTTTATGGAGTTTAAGGTATCTATATGCGGGCCAAGTGTTTGAAAGTAGTTATGGTATTGAAAGAAAACTACAATAATGTATCATACTTCTGCCACCAAAAGCTCTTGCTCCATTAACCAAGCATTCAAAATTGAATTTACCTCCATTGGAGGCAAGTTCATGCTTTCTTCTACCACTCAAAAAGATCCATGCCTTCTTCTTCCCGCCCTAATAGCTCTAGGGGTTGTTGTGATCTCTCCCCAACCATTCTCACCTATAGTCTCCCAAGGAGGCAAAGTAGGACCATAAGCTCTATCACTATCTCAAACTCCACAATATAGATAGTCAATGGCAACAACAGACAATATACAAAGGTTCTTGGGTTCTTATGCAACCAAGAAGGAAGAAAAGATCCTCAATAGCAAATCTATTTTGTTCAGCATGGAAAGCACGAGTGCTAGATTTCAAAGTGGAGGTGGGCAAGAAAACTGTTAAGGAGGTTTTGATATAGCATGTCTATAGTCACTCCGATGTGATTGCTAATGGTGGAGATGTTTCATTGGCTTATCATCCTCGATGCAACTCTAAGTGTGTTCATAGCCTTCCATCTCTATTCTTTCTTTCAGAACTTGCCATTCTCTTTATTTCTTTTTTCTTTCTGAAGAGCAATAATAACAGAGGTAGATCAAGTTTTCATAAGTTCTTCATTCATTTTAGTTGTTAGACTAGGTGGTCTATTACATTTTGTTGTTGCAATTGCAGATGTCTATCCTTCATCATACAAGGAATGAGACCCACTAGAGTGTATTATAGGTCTCATCTTTGTAATCCACGTTGACACATTGGTGTTTTACAGTATGATGGAAGAACTAGCAAGAGTCTTACAGATCAGGGAATTTTCTTCTACGAGAATTTCTACTAGCTCAATTAAAAGAATAAAAAAAGGTACTCTGGTTAAACTCCCTCTCCCTACCAACTGGAGCTATATTCACAGGCCAGTCCCAGACACCACATTGTGTGAATCCCTTAGAAGAAAGTTGTTTAGGAATGTGTAGAGGTCCCTACTAAATTCAGTGCCCAATAAATTGGTAAAGATTGCTAATTTTTGTCCTATAAGTTTATTTGTGGAACTATTTCACACCTACCACATACATGTTGCAAAGACAATGCTGGTATGTAAATCTCTAGATGTTTGATCTATGACAAGCTTCTTGATGGAGGGTGGTATGTTAAAGAGGTGGACAACATACATTTCAAGGTTGCACTGGAAACTTTGGTGGCCAAGTACATGATCGACACACAGTCCCTTCTCATCTCTTTCTGGTACCAGTGCTCTCAAATTGTTGCAAGATGCTCTAAGTTTATTCCTATTGATCAAGAGTTGGCACGGCTGGAGAACAATGGTGTCATATATGTGGAGGTATTAAAAAAAGAGGTCCACCTTGTGACATTGGTCACAATAACAGAGCAATGCAACCTTTTGCAACTTCAGTAGCACGACATCGTGGACGAGACCGTGGAGAACGAGCCCTTGCAGTTCTATTTCTTAATAAGTGGATGCAAAATAAGCAACAAAGGGAAAAAGAGATTGTCTATAGAGAACTAACTGGCTGAATCCAAATCGTGCCAATTTAACTTGAATGAATCTATATTCATGACTTCCGTTCCAATGTTTCTTGCAATTTAAATCTTTTGTTTCAATTGTGAGATGATTCCCACAATTTGGTTATATATTTATTTCAATTGTAAGATGATGTCTGTCTCACTACCTCTGTCCCTTTGTTAGCTAGAAATGTGATTACTGTATATTTTGAAAAACATATGCAGAGTTTGATGTATAATCTCTCTCTCTCTCTCTCTCTCTCTCTCTCTCTCTCTCACTCACACACACACACACACACACACACACACACACACACATTTCCATGGCACCACATTGAGAAGTACAAAGAATCATATTAATCTAGATAGCTAGCATTTTGGAGAGTATTTGTAAGGACAAATTCTAAAATAGTCAATGGTCTGAAATACAAATTCTAGAGATAAGGGATCAAAATGTCCTCTAAATAAAAGTCATGCTCATGACCTTCAAATGAGGGTGGGGAGAGAGTGGTGCCCAATGGATTTAGCAAGCCCTTATGGGGTGTGTCATCTACCAACTAATTGGTGATATCATCATATGGGACATGGATTTGAAGAAAGATTTATGGAATAGAAATACCTTTGGTTCGATAGGGTGGTAGTGTCCTTCAATGTAAACAAACTCCTTTTACAAATACAAAAAATCAAATTGCGAACGTTCGATTCTCGCTACAATGCAAACCATAATTACAAGGGGATTGAGATTTCTCTCCAGCATAGAGTACCATATTGCAACCCGGAACCTTGGAAGTAGAAACTATATAAATTCCTTGGTTCATGGGTGCATAATGGTTCTACGATTGCCTATCCTAAAGGTGCGCAGGTTGACAACTTGTGCGTGGAGATCATACAGCTGCCGAAACAACAACAATCCATTGGTGTCCAAAATAATTAGTCTTTGCAAACATTTTGTAAAACAAATAAGTAGTTGGACAATAGGTTGACTTTCATATTCTTTTACATTTTTATTATCGGAACAATCATGTCAATTTCTAGCAAAGGTACATACTAGGTTTGCCTGCTACTGTTGAGGTTGTCTTGTCCAGTGTTGACATCCTCAAGCTTCTTCTCTTGTCCTTTGCTATTTGAGACTCTTGTGTCTCCAATGTTGAGGGCTCCATTGCACCTGAATTTGCTTCTAATGTGCTATGATCTGTTTGTGTGTTACGCATAAATGACTCTTGATTTTCAAGCTCAATAGGTGGACATGTGGGAAAGGTATGCTCTACTTGAGGTTTAGAGCATTCTTTCTCAACCCCTCGCTCTGCATAAACTTCTTCCTTCTAAAACCCTCCAAGTGCAGAGGGAGTTTCAACATTTAGTTCTTCGTCAACCCCTCGATCTGTGTGTTCTTGCTCCTGTGTTTGATTCCCCTTATTTGGACTTTTCTCCTTGTCAAACTCTCCCTGTGCAGCATTTCTCTTCTCAGAAGTCCCTCCCTCCTCTTGCTCCTATCCTTTCTCAAATGACCTTATGGAATCTATCTGTTGCAGTCCATCAACAGTCATTGTTAACTCTACAATGTGGTCATCTAATAGGGTTTGTTCTGCATCCATTCTTACGGGATGTGAAATTGCAAGCAGATGATGGATTAGGGTGGCACGATATCAGTGAAAATACTCTACGATGTACTTCTCCAATGCATCTGCACAAGACAAAATGAAAACAAAAAGAAAGTGAGACACACTTTTTGTCCAAATTGTCACAATGTTATAGTAATGCTATGCAAAATGCATACCATTGACATGAATGTCTTTAGTGCAAAAAAGCTTTGCAGTTTATACTTAGCATGGAGGAGGCATCTCCATCCACACAATTTTTAATCTGTCTATAAAGGTAGCATGACTTCCTTAAATTTTTGACTTGTATAGTTCTAGATTTATGCATAGCCTTCCACATACGTGCAAGAGTCTTTTTATGCATCTGCAAGCAGGAGGAGTTGGTATGAACCCAACACAATAATGTCTCCATTGTTTATAAAAATTAAAACCAATTTATAATTCTCAATACTCACAGTCTCAATTTTGGATGTGTTCCTTGAATTGAGTTTAATGTTCAGACAGTTGGCTTGTCAAGTTCAGCGCAAACCAGGCTCTAGTGGCGGGGCTGCTCTCATATGGAAAAATTGTGGTTGTTACTTGCAGCATTGGACAATAAGCAAGCCACTTCTCGAATGTGTTGATAAGGGGTTATTTTCCTTTTGAGAAAGGCAGAAATTTGGAAATCCAATATGTAACATTTAATGGCCTAATAACTTATGTGTAGCGGAAATTAGCATGAACATAGTCGGCATTTCATTAGAATAGATTCCTAACAAGAATTACAAGAGTGCTTGGGTGGAGAGAGCAACAAAAAGCATAACACCTAGTTAGATAGTATCGACAATACTTTCAAAAGAGAGAGAAATTAAGCTATTGACAACAGTTGAGGACCGGATTTGCATGGAGCCGGTCCCCCCTCCAAACGGCTTTGTATTATGGTTTCTCCCATGAAGAGAGACATTGTACAATACAATTCTTTGTGTTCCTTCAAGATTAGCTAGTGCAATGAAGATGGAAGCTTCATGCACCAAGAAAAACACTTAATCAAACACAACTTGAATTATCCCCGTTCTCAGACCCCAAGACCTCACACACCTTCGAAGATGGTGAGAGCTAGCAGGGTATGAGAGTAGATTGAGAGGAAGGAGTATCTTACGAGAAAGATGTACATCTCCTCACATAATCACTCATATTAGCATAGCTTAGCTTAGTAATTAGCTTGGTAGAGAAGATGAGCATGCATTGAAGCTTGGCTCTTGGTTGGATTTGCATCCACATGCCAAGAGAGTGTTGATGTAGGCTTCTATCTCACAAGCTTGGAGTAGGTGATGAGCTCTCCATTAAAGCTTGGGAGGAGATAGAGTATTGTTTCTTCACACATGGTCAAGTGTGAGTGTGTGTGTGTCAATGCCAAGAAAAAATCAGCTCCCTCTCTCTCTTGGGCGAGCCCTAGCTGCTAATTTGGTCTGGCTTTTGCCTCATTGGACCTCCCCAAGTCAAGCCAATAGGTATTAAGCAGCATAAGTGATAGCCTTCTGACATGTGTCCCCCTTTCCCCTTTTGTGAGAGCTTTAGGTAATTAAATAATTAAACTAAATTCTCATTGGACCCCTTTGCCTCCTGGCCAATAGGAATAAGGCAAGCCATGGGGCTTCTGAATGCTCATTGGACCCTTTGGGAGACTGCCCAATAGCCTTCTAGGAGACTTAATTCTCATTGGTTTCTTTTATTAAATGTTTTTAAATTAATTAAACTACATTTACTCTAGCTTAATTCTCATTGGTCCACTTCAAAGGTCTTCCAATAGGAATTGGGCACACCTTGTGGGCATCTGGCCTAGGGAGCTGACATGTGTCCCTCATTCCCTTTGTGTAAAGGGAGCCTGTGTGTGTGTGTGTGGCTTTCTCTCTCATCCCCTACCTTTAGGGCTCGCCCCCTCCCATGTAGGGTTGTGCAAAGACTTTTAGGGCACACACAAAGCATCCAATTTTCCCTAGGGTTGACCTTTGGACACAACCTTAGCATTTTGGAAGTCTTAATGGGCTGAACCTTAGGGTCTTTTTAGCCCATTGTTGCACATTTCTCTTTTGCATATGTCCCCCCCTTTGGATCCCTATTTTCCCTCCTTTGGATCCCTACTGTGGCCGGTCTGCTAGCTTAACCAATATTCTAGCTTTTTCTCCCCTGGTACCTCCCCACATTAAATGATCGGTTTAATATGAGAAAATCATTTAGGAGAATTAGATATTGATTATTATGACATTACCTCTCTCTTGAAATCATAGTCGTCCTCAACTATGGTGTAGAGAAGGTAAATCATGTTCATGAGTCCTTTTCTTAGCGGGTAGAGGATCCCTATGTTACATTACGACATCATTCCACAATGGATGACTAGTCCATTTGGCGCTTTAGAGCCTGAGGCTGCCGCAAGCATGTCTTCACATTAGTCCTATCAGTCTTCCATAGTAGAGTGACAAGCTCTACTTGGTGTTTGGGAGACGTCGTCTCCGCAAACTTGATCTAAGCATGCATACTACTTCATTTTTGTGCACAAATAAAGAAAAAGAGAGTCTTATAAGACAAAAATTTTGTTCATTTTTAACATTTTGTACATTTGCTTACTCTTGGGAAGCATTGTAAGCATGGACAAGGTTTAGGTTATCCTTTAATTGTATGCCTTGCATCCATCTAGCATCTTCAAAAGGATAATTCTTAAACTTAATAAGATATCGTCGGATAGTCTTACCGCCTCTTAATACCTTGTCTTCATGTCGGAGAATGGATTCGGGCTGCAGCACCTCCTCTTGGTCCTCAATCTCCGGTGGGTTTTCCATAGTTGGTTCTTGAGGTGGATCTCCTTTGTAAGGCTTTAATAGGCTCACATGAAAAGCATTGTGTATGAGCCAATGATTGGGCAACTTGAGTTGATAGGCCATCTCATTGATTGGCCTAAGAATCTGAAAGGGACCATAGTACCTTTTTCCTAGTTTAGCATAGTACTTTTGGTGACCCGTAGGATTCTTGCCCGTCGTGTGCCTTAATCGAGCCTTAGGAAACTTTAACAAGACCCAATCGTTTTCTTTAAAGGCTTGGGCTCTTCTGTGCTTGTCAGCAGCAGCCTTTTGCCTTTGCTATGAGATAGAGATAGCATCCTTAATCTTTTGGAAATATTCTTGTAGGTCTCGGCTATACTCATCTGCAGCGAAGATCTTCCCATGTACTTTAAGTAGCAAGGGACTTTTTGATCTTCCCTCAATTACCTCGAAAGGTGCTTTTCCTGTGGAAGTATGTATAGTGTTATTGTAAGCATACTCTACTAAGGGTAAGTACTTCTCCCATTGGGATCTTTGATCTACTTCCGTTACATAGGCTTTTAGTAGATCGAGAATGGTTAGGTTAGCTATTTCACTTTGGCCATCAGTTTGTGGATGATAGGCCGAAGAGAAGTTTAGCCTTGTTCCTAAATTCTCAATGAGACCCTTCCAAAAATTACTGGTCATTCTAGGATCTCTATCCGACACTATGGACATTGGCAAGCCATGGTACTTGAAAATTTGTGAAATGAAGAGGGTTGCCATTTGATGGGCTTTGATAGTCTTTTTGACAGGTATAAAATGAGCTTGTTTACTGAACCTGTCTACTATCGTCCATATTCCCGTATTCCCATGGATAGACTTAGGCAATCCAAAGATAAAATCCATGGATATGCTCTCCCATGGTGAATTAGGGATTGGCAAGGGTTGAAGCAATCCAGGTTGCTTCCCTCTATCAAATTTTGTCTTTTGACATACCACACATTTGGAAACATACTCTTGTATGTTCACTTTCATGGTACGCCAATAGAAATATGTTTCAATTCCCTTTAAGGTAGACTGAATCCCTCTATGCCCCGCATATGGGGGAGCATGAGATTCATACATTACTTTCTCACGTAGTGAGTTAGTAACGCATAGTCTATTGCCATAGAGAAGATAACCATCTTGTAAAGTAAATGGTTCTTCTTTCTTCCCTAATGCAAGGGCTGAAATCACATCTCTAAAATTGGGATCAATAGCATACTCATCTATCATTGAAGATAGATCATTGTGAGTGGCTATGGAAACCGCATTCACTCTCGGTCGTCTTGAGAGTGCATCGGCTACTTGATTATGCTTGCCAGCAATGTGAGCAATATGAAAATGAAATTGCAAAAGGAAATTTGCCCACCTCATTTTTTTGTCGGAGAGCTTGGTCTGCGTCATGAAGTACTTAAGACTTTGGTGATCCGTTCGCAGAATGAAAGGAGTCCCCAATAAATAGTGCTTCCATGAGTCTAAGGCACGTAGAACTGCAAGGAGTTCTTTTTCGTATATGCCTAGAGCTTGCTCAACAGGGTCGAGCCTTCGACTCTCATAGCCTATGGCATGCCCTTCTTGGAGCAAAATAGCCCCAAGGCAATCACCACAAGCATCACATTGGACCTCAAATGGTTTTGAGAGATCCGGTAGTGTAAGCACAGGTTGAGAGATAAGCTTTTCGAAAGCATTGTTCTCCTTAGCAGACCATGTATACCTAACACTTTTCTTTGTTAGGTCATGTAATGGTCCCACAATTTGTGAGAACTTTTCTATGAAGCGTCTATAGTATGCACACATACCTATAAAGCTTCTTAGTTCATGAAGATTCCTTGGTTTAGGCCATCCTTTTATTACCTCTAACTTGGATGGATCCATTTGGATGCCATCTTGAGAGATAATGTGACCTAAATACTGAATCTCTTGCAAGAAAAATTCACTTTTCTTTCGATTAACATAAAGTTTATTCTCTCTTAAAACTTGAAATATTACCTGGAGGTGTTGCTTGTGTTCCTCCAATGAATTAGAGTAGATGATAATATCATCAAAGAACACTCCAGTGAAGGTTCGATGAGGCCTGAACAGCTTCTCCATCAAGCGGTTGAATGTGGCTGGTGCATTGGTCAAGCCAAAAGGCATGACAATGTATTCGTAAAGACCAAATGTAGTACGAAATGCGGTCTTTACAATGTCTTGATCAACTATCCTTATTTGATGATAGCCACTTTTTAGGTCAACCCTACTGAAGTAGGTCGATCCTTGTAGCTTATCAAATAGGTCTTCTACCCGTGGAACGGGAAACCTATTCTTGATAGGGATCCTATTTAGTGCTCTATAGTCGACACACATACGATATGTGCCGTCTTTCTTTTGCACTAATAGCACAGGTGAGCAAAATGGAGATGAGCTATGCCTAACCATGCCCTTCTCAACTAACTCATGCACTTGCCGCATAATCTCCTCTTGTTGAGCTTGAGAAACTCTATAAGGAGGTTTATTAGGCGGTGAACTTCCTGGAAGAAGTTCAATTGCATGGTCATCATTACCTCGTTTAGGAGGTAGCTCACAAGGGATGTCGTCAATAAAAACATCTTGAAACCCCTTGAGAAAATTGGATAACTCTAATTCCTTTTGGTTGCTTTTATTTTCTTTTGCTAAAGCATTAGGTTCATTTTGAGAATCTTTAACAAAAATCATGTACACGGAAATAGAGCTCTTTATTGACTTGTTGAAAGCTGGTGTATGTACAATGGGGATGGTGTTACCAATTTCCTTAGCATCTATATACATGCCTTTTTCCCTGAACTTAAAGGAGAATCTCCTTTCAGAAAATTTAACATCGGCAGCCAGGCGGTCAAACCATGGTGCCCCTAGGATTACATCCTCATGCTTGAGAGGAGAGATAAAGAAGTCCTCTTTGTCCACATAGCCTTGGACATAAAGCCTCAATTTCCCAATTAAGGGAGTGACTGAAGCTTCTTGCCCCTTGAAGGCACTGTCTGCGGGTAGGACATCTCCCATCTCGTAGGATTGTATGCCTAGCTTGGTGGCCAACTCTATAGATATAAAATTGTGAGTAGAACCAGGGTCAAAGAGAATAAAAGCATCATGTTCTCTTACCTTTCCCCAAGCATGGCATAGAGGAGATCCTTTGTGGTGAGTTTGGTGAGTCTCCTCCTCTTGGATTTCAACCAAGGAAGCTCTAGGAGGATCTTGGAGGTTGTTCTTTTGGGGACAAGCGCGGTACGCATGCCCTTGTTCGCTGCACTTGAAACACCGGTTATCCTTATGATAACGCTCAAGCTCTTCAGGAGAGAGTTTATTCTTACCTTTGTAAACTCCCTTCTCTTTAGCTTTGTTGGAGTTTCCCTTAGGAGACTTTTGGACATTGTCCTTCCCCTTAGGCTCATTGGAACCCTTGTTTTCCGGGGGCTTATTATTTCTTTTTGCCCCCGTTTGGAAATTGATTTGAGAGGCGACCATAGTGTGGTGTATTACCGCCGATATGGTACGTGGTCTCTGGGAGTTGACATACTCCGCAATTTCTTCGGTTAAGCCCGCACAAAATTGTTGCTTTTGCTCTCCAAAATCCAACCTTTTGAAGACAGTGGCTTTGAGTTGTAGGTCCCAAAACTTGTCTACAAATTTGTGGATGGATTCATTGGGGGAGAGCTTTAAGCTTCGCCATTCGGTGAGTACTTTGTCTTTGGCATCGGTGGCCAAAAATTGCTTCATAATGGAAGCTCTTAAAGCCTTCCATGTTCATGGAGCTTCACCATTGGCTCGTAGGCTAGACCACCATTGTCTGGTGGACTTTTGAAAGTGCATAGCTACATGGCGTAGCTTAGAGGACTCCATGAAGCCCTCATCTCCAAACGCCGCATCGAATTGCTAGCTAAAGGCCAAGACTTTGTCCGTAGCACCGAAGGTGCCATCATAGGTAAGGAAAGAGATGCTCTTCCCTCTCTCTTTGAATTTCTTCAGCTTGGACGACCTCTTCCATGCGGCATAGGATTTCCTATGGCCTCTTCTTTTTGATGGTTCAAAAGTTGCACCGTCACTTTCTTCAGAAGGTGAAGAATTCGAAGAAGGTGGAGAAGAGGGTGACCTCTTTCTCGCCTTTTTCTTGTCTTGATCTTTGTCGTCTTCACCATAGCTTTCATAAGAGGAAGAGGATGAAGAAGATGGAGAAGAGGGTGTCCTCTTTCTCGCCTTTTTCTTCTCTTGCTTTTTATCATCCCTCTTTGAATTGTGGTGAGGAGAAGAATACGATGGTCTTCTCCGCTTTGGTGGTGATGGAGAGCGTTTAGCCCGCCGTCTTCATGGAGCCATCTCCGCCAAGGTGACGGGAGACTCGCTTCTTTCTCGTTCCTTCGGTGGAGTCTCTTGAGTTCTCCTTTGGGAAGGAGATGCATCATCAAGAAGTAAATTCTTGAGCCCTTCATAAGGATTCTCTTCTTCTTCCCGAATCGGAGAGAGACCTCTTTTGGTAGTCTCACAAGGAGGCTTCCTAGGTGTTCTCTCATCATGGTGAATAGCTTGAAGAATCCCATGAGCACGGAGTTGCCGTTGCACTTCACTTTGGAGAGATGGATTGCCCATGGCTTGTTGAAGCCTAGAAACAAGATAGTTAACAAGCATTGAAGCATCATTAGTAGCTTACTCATGAGCAAGCTAAATCAAAGTTATCAACATTAATTTCACTCTCTTTAGTATTGTCAGCCATTCTAACAACTTTTAGATGTAAACTTTTTAGGTATACTTTGGCACTTCAAGCCCTAGTTGCTACTCCTCTTTACCCCTTTAGAAAAAGCACTCAAGCTACTGTACCCGCGGCTCGAATACCATTAATTGCAAGGAATAGAAGAGAGGGTCTTTCGACACCAAAACAGCACCGGCTCCTGTCAAGATTCTAATAGCTCAATAGTGGTTAAGCCGTAGGCAAGCCCCGTAGAACTCCACTATTAAGACCATAGCTCTCGATGGTGATGCCCCGTTAATTGCACAAAGGCGGGCGCACTGCAAGGCTGAAAAATCCCTATTCTACTTACTCACAGGCAATTAATAATACCAACCATTTGTAGCTAGCTTGAGGACCTCCCTTCTTGAGCAAGAAAAGAGAAACCTTGAGCTCTGATACCAATGTAACATTTAATGGCCTAATAACTTATGTGTAGCGGAAATTAGCATGAACATAGTCGGCATTTCATTAGAATAGATTCCTAACAAGAATTACAAGAGTGCTTGGGTGGAGAGAGCAACAAAAAGCATAACACCTAGTTAGATAGTATCGACAATACTTTCAAAAGAGAGAGAAATTAAGCTATTGACAACAGTTGAGGACCGGATTTGCATGGAGCCGGTCCCCCCTCCAAAAGGCTTTGTATTATGGTTTCTCCCATGAAGAGAGACATTGTACAATACAATTCTTTGTGTTCCTTCAAGATTAGCTAGTGCAATGAAGATGGAAGCTTCATGCACCAAGAAAAACACTTAATCAAACACAACTTGAATTATCCCTGTTCTCAGACCCCAAGACCTCACACACCTTCGAAGATGGTGAGAGCTAGCAGGGTATGAGAGTAGATTGAGAGGAAGGAGTATCTTACGAGAAAGATGTACATCTCCTCACATAATCACTCATATTAGCATAGCTTAGCTTAGTAATTAGATTGGTAGAGAAGATGAGCATGCATTGAAGCTTGGCTCTTGGTTGGATTTGCATCCACATGCCAAGAGAGTGTTGATGTAGGCTTCTATCTCACAAGCTTGGAGTAGGTGATGAGCTCTCCATTAAAGCTTGGGAGGAGATAGAGTATTGTTTCTTCACACATGGTCAAGTGTGAGTGTGTGTGTGTCAATGCCAAGAAAAAATCAGCTCCCTCTCTCTCTTGGGCGAGCCCTAGCTGCTAATTTGGTCTGGCTTTTGCCTCATTGGACCTCCCCAAGTCAAGCCAATAGGTATTAAGCAGCATAAGTGATAGCCTTCTGACATGTGTCCCCCTTTCCCCTTTTGTGAGAGCTTTAGGTAATTAAATAATTAAACTAAACTCTCATTGGACCCCTTTGCCTCCTGGCCAATAGGAATCAGGCAAGCCATGGGGCTTCTGAATGCTCATTGGACCCTTTGGGAGACTGCCCAATAGCCTTCTAGGAGACTTAATTCTCATTGGTTTCTTTTATTAAATGTTTTTAAATTAATTAAACTACATTTACTCTAGCTTAATTCTCATTGGTCCACTTCAAAGGTCTTCCAATAGGAATTGGGCACACCTTGTGGGCATCTGGCCTAGGGAGCTGACATGTGTCCCTCATTCCCTTTGTGTAAAGGGAGCCTGTGTGTGTGTGTGTGGCTTTCTCTCTCATCCCCTACCTTTAGGGCTCGCCCCCTCCCATGTAGGGTTGTGCAAAGACTTTTAGGGCACACACAAAGCATCCAATTTTCCCTAGGGTTGACCTTTGGACACAACCTTAGCATTTTGGAAGTCTTAATGGGCTGAACCTTAGGGTCTTTTTAGCCCATTGTTGCACATTTCTCTTTTGCATATGTCCCCCCCTTTGGATCCCTATTTTCCCTCCTTTGGATCCCTACTGTGGCCGGTCTGCTAGCTTAACCAATATTCTAGCTTTTTCTCCCCTGGTACCTCCCCACATTAAATGATCAGTTTAATATGAGAAAATCATTTAGGAGAATTAGATATTGATTATTATGACACAATATATATATTTCTACATGGCTTTGTGGAGGTACCTAGCTCTTTATCAAACTACAAGACAATTACTAGTTGTTAGTCTCTAGACTCAAGGCTGAATAAAAATATGCTGAAGCTGGTGAAAGCATCTTACTTAAGGAAGATATATACAATTGAATTTGTGATTTGAGCATGTGGATCCCACAGTATATTGATATATGTAGTATCTAATGCAAGACTTGTTATACCATCTTCTCTACTATTAATCCTTCCTCCATAGATGAATTTTTGTTGTTGTTGCTGACATCGATTTTGTGTGTAACAATGTGATTCCTCACAAATTGACTAGACCAGTCTTTGGAATGGAAGCTTTAGTACTAGAAGCTCAATACATTTCTGAGCCTTTTTGATTTCCTTGAACAGCCTTATGTGTCTTTGTAGCCTATTCATCCTTGGAACTTTCAAGATTTTCATGGGCTTTCCTGGTCTCTTCCTTTTAGTAGTAAACCTTCCTCCTGCTTTCGTAGCCAAACCTTGTCCTTTGCCTACATTTCTCGCAGTCTCCTTTGTTCTTGCCATTTACCTATAAGCCAATCTCTCTCTCTCTCTCTCTCTCTCTCTCTCTCTCTCTCTCTCTCTCTCTCTCTCTCTCTCTCTATTGAGCCAGCAGAGGAGCACACCCACATTTTTGCTCACACTCATCATTTTGTAACCATTGATTGTAATAAATGTCTTTTCGACATTAATTTTGATTTGAGCCATTCATTAAGTAACGGGACTCAATTGAGTTTCCAGCTTGTAATCCCGAAGTAATTTCACTTGCTGATGTAATTAGTTAGAGATGTTCTCACCTCCAAGGCTGAGGTATATAAGCCAAAGTTTTTGTAACCTAAGGGATTCAGATTATTAATCAAAGTGAGTTTTTGAGCGCCGTGACTGTGTCTTAGAGAGAGTGAGAGAGAGAGAGTTTTATCTACTTGCTACGCAAGCTACGGAGCCGCCATTGGAGAAGCGACACCGCCATTGTGTTAGCAATGGTGAGAGCTACGCACATATACCAAGAGTGCGCGTTATCGGCTTCTATGTGTGGTAAGTTCCTACGAGCTTCGGTGTGAGTTTTCTTCCAACTCGTGTGTCGGAATTGAGCGTGCAGCATATCTATAGAAGCACAACGAGTACAGCTACACATTAGTACCATCGGGGTCAAGTTTTGGTCACCTGTATTTTTCGGCCTGTCTTCATACGCGTTTACCGCACGGAGTGGTTATAGGTTGATGTTGCAGTTCAAGTCTTTAGGGTGTTGTTCTTACCTAGTGTATAGACTTCCCCTTGAGTTTGAGATCGATTCAATGATTCTAGATCCTGTTTCGTATAGCATTTGTTCGTAGCACGGATTTCAGTCACTTGCGTATTTTAGAACTTAGATTTGATTTCCTTAGTAGTGATTGTCATTAGAAGGTCGAGTAGGTGATTTAACACCCACCTGGTTGTTTCCATGCGCCTGCGGGTCAAGCTCCGTCCTCGTCTGACAAATTCTGTTGTTGGTTGAGTTCTCGCTATTTAGCTTCCCCTAGCGGCGTAACCGCCTTAACATTTGGCACCGCTGCCGGGGACGAGAGCCCTAAGTAGGTGACCTTAGACTAATCCTACGAGGTGAGTCGTATAAACTACTTTGTATACTTTAGTTAGAAAAGATCTAGGAGTGGTGGACTCCGAAGATCTCGAGAGATACTAGGAAGTGGGGTATTCCTGGGTCTTCCGTGTTGACAGTATTTTTAGTTTAGCTTAGATTTGTTTGTTGTTTTGTTGGTGTTGAGTAGTTGTTGATAGAAGAAGAATTTGCTAGTCCGTGAGTGACAGTGGATCTCTTTAAAATCACAATTACCAAACCGATTTTATGATTAGGAATAGCTTAGGTAGGACTTCATTTGATCCTGATCTGGAGCTAGTAATCATTGGAGTATTTGCTTGATATGGTTGATTGCATGTTAGATCACTAAACCGTCGAGTTAGTAGTGAAACTTGCAATAAACAAAAGTCAGAGAAATTTTCTGTGTATCTGGGAGTTGCTGAGCACTTGAGAAAGCTTTAGGAAGGATTCTGTGCCAAAAAACTGGAAATCTGCAACTTTAGACATCATACGCGTATGATGTCTAAATGACCAAACAAAGACCAAAAACAAAAATTTTGACTATACCAGAGTGTTCAAAAGGGGGGTTATACCCTAATTTCAACTTAAAACAAGAGCATTAACACTCAAAGAAACCCAAAAAGACAAGTCGGAGTCCAAGAAATGCAAAGAATAGGAAATTTTGGATTCAGATCTTGTTTCTACATTCAAACCTGACAAAAACACTGGAAACTCAATTATAAACATTGGAGAAGGCTTAAAACCAAGAATAGTCAAAATCTGGGACAAAAGACATCATACGCGTATAATGTCTTTTAGCATATCCACTGCTTATTTTTATATCTGACTTGACAAGATTGTTACAAACACTGTAGAAAGCATAAATATCAAGTCTTGACCCAAATTGATGAAAAAGACATCATACGCGTATGATGTCTTTGACCTAATTTTGGACATATTTTGATACTTTGCCAACACAGATCCATTGTAATAGCTGTCTAGAGGCTATATTTCAAGTTTCATTCCATTTGGATCACAATTGACCCAAAACAAGTCAAAAGCGGAAAATTGCCAAGAAAAGCCTAAATTAGCCATAACTTGCTCAAACAGAGTTCAAACTGAATTTTGTGAGTGGACAGAGCATAAGGGGGCTACTGAGAGTGAGCATAACCAAAATAGTCCAAATCTGTGAAAAAAAGACATCATACGCGTATAATGTCTTTTTCAGCATAACTGCAACAAAATGCTCACTTGTTGAAACAGAAGTTGTCCAACTGACAAGATAAAACAATTGACCAAGTATCAATCAGTTTGGATCAATTTTGACCACAAAAACTTGGGAAAACAAATTGCCGAGATGGAAAAGTTAAAGTCCTTTAGGGGAATTGATGAATTTGAGATCGGGCAGGAATCTCCAGAATAACCAACCAAAACAAGGGGAACAAGCAAGTGTCATATTAACCGAGGGAAGTGTGAACCAAAGGTGGGTGCAACCATTAGAGCCGATCTTTGAAGGAAGTGTTTCTAATACTTCTTCGGAGAGATCTTACGAGATTTTCACCGAACACTTGGAACACCTGAACCTGAACAACAGAGAAAATATGGCAGCAGGATCATCAAACCCTTCCGCCACAATGAAGCTATTGTTCATAAAATACTAGTACGACAATGAGCAAGGTGCCAAGATCTACAAAGATGGAATGGACCGCTATTGTGTAAAGATAGAAGAGAGACCTAGTGAGTTCAAGGACTTAGTGCCTGTGAGCTATAGCGGAGATAGATATCTAGATGACGAGGGTACCATGTACTTGGTAGTCCTAAACCCTAACATTGTGGACAAGTGGGGATTGATGGGCACCAGAGACAAAGTAGATGAAGAACTCGAGGAGAAAGCACCAATAATGAACTTCCCTGATGCGAGGTTAAGAAGAGAGAATGAAACTACAAGGATCAACACTCATAACATCTATGTGGGGCTATACAAATATAATAATGGGGAGCAAGATCTCTATTATAGATGTGAAGAACCCTACACTGGAGAGTTGACAGACCAAAAAAGACTTTATGTCTTTACCTACACAGAGGGATCAAAAGTGAAAATTGCCGCTTACGACAAGTATGGGAGGCAATACTCAACAATGGGCAAGAAAGAATCAGAAGGATATACATACTTTGGGGGACCACTACATCAGTATTATGTTACTTCTAGCTCACAAAGACCAGTGAGGGCGAGCTTTTTGAAATGGGACCTCTAAACCCAAATCAATGGGCCTACCCTCACAAAATGTTCGTAAAGAGGTACGCACACTACTTGGGGCACCACCTTCTTTTGGGAGTGGAGAAGGAAACCAATAAAAAAAAATAACACTTGCACTCACACACCCAAGCAACACACTTTGAAAACCCCCTTACTCTATATACACTTTGGACACTTGAACACCATCAACGATTATGCAACCCAATGCCGTGCATCAAAATGAAATATGCAATTTGTGGAATAGCATTCACCTTCTCCCCATAAGAATATCCATAATACATCCAAACTCTTCCTCTCTCAAGCACTCATCAAAAAAATCATGCGTGCAAGACTTGCCTCTCAAACACACAAGAGAATCACTTACATCAAACTAACACACTTTGCATAGAGAGCTCATCTCCATCTATGCAATGCCGTGACACAAATAAAATCACCATGAGAGGTAGCCACATGCATATGTAATGAAGCAAAAGAGAGTTGGAGTGAGAAATTTCTTTAGACCAATTGAATAAGTGTGGAGAAACAAACCAATGGTAAATTGAGAATAGAACACTTACTTGATTTCTCGCACACCTTTTAAGGGGAGGACAGACGCTGGCTAACCATCACGAATTGCGACACTTGAAAGTTTTTGAAGATGATTTCATGATCATTAACATAACCATGAGAGAGATCATGATGTATTTACAAGTTATTGAGGTGCTACAAATGATTTATTGGGTTGATGGAGTAAGAGATTGTAGAATGGAGAGAGTGGAGAATAGAGTTGCACTTCCTCCAAAGAGGAGGGTTAGGAGGGAGGATGTGAAAGAGGGAGAGTTGGGGTTTTCTCTACTATTGATCAAGAAAAAACATGAAGTTGAAAATATAGGTGTGTGTGTCCTTGAGTCTCTCCAAGGGGGGCTATTTATAGTTGTGTAGGAGTGGGATTATGCTACACTTAATTAGAGTAAGTGATTAGACCTAATTAAGTGTCCTTTGACCACTCATTGAATATTGGACATAAAAGGGACTATTAATTCACCAAAAATATCATTTTAGACCGTGAAGGCTCCATAGGGGTGCATAATGTAGGTGGGCCCCACCATGAGGCCCTACAGGTGGCTCTTGCGGGGTATCTCAACTTGTCTGTCTTGGCATTTAGAAATCATCTTTAGGTTGGTGCCATCACATGCAAGTGACTTTGAACACTCATTGCTCTTCTAGAAGATGAGTAGGGGAAAAATAAGATCTCACTCTCTTGATTTACTTGATTTACAGTTCCCTTTTGCTGCGAATCTGATAGAGCTTTTTACCTGTAGCTCGGAATGACATGCTTCAAAAGGCAAAATTGACCTTCTCAACATGTTTGATATGAATTTGGACTATTCTTCATGCCCATGCACCAAGGAATTCGGTTTGGAAGGTCCACACTAGGCTAGGGAACCTTTTGCTTCAAAGTCTTCTTGTATGGGCCCTTTGCTTGTATGCATCCAAGGGGAATCATGCTTTTTCAAAAGGCTATGATGCTTAAACAAATATAGGAGGGCCCAATATTATTTGCTTGTGAAAAGAATATACAATTGGAGTCTTTTTGAAAGGAGAGAAACTATATGTATATTCTTAAGAGATATTGGGCCACCTATGTAGGGGGCATAGAAGACTTGTAGAGAGGGACCATAATCTTTGGTAAAGACAAGTGGAGAGTTGATTTCCATGGGAATTTATCTATAATGGGTGGAAGATGGATATATTATTTTTCTACTACTAATTCACAAGAGGTAAGAAAGTTTGGGGGTATATTGTTGGTTATTGTATGCTTATTCTATTTACAAAGCAAAAAAGAAATGGGTGGTAATATAAATATATGACTAAGGTGACATTTTTGGGAAGAGTATAATGTATGTGTCGCCACAAAGGTTAAACGAAGAGGGGGAATTTACTTTAGATAACTTAATAGCATAGAAAAATATATACACATATGAGGAAGAGGACGTTGAGTAGGCTGACAAATGTTGCAAAAAGATGGTTACCATTTTATGCCACTCATATTAGCCCTCCCCCAAGCCTAGAGATATTCATATCTTTAGGAGGACGGTGTTGCTTCTTTTCTTCTTTTTTTCTCTTTTTTTTTGTCATTTTTCCTTTTCCACTTTTTTTTTTTTTTCAATAGGAGGAGTGTCATGCACTCTTTTACTCCATTCGACCTGCTTTTCATTACCTCAATCCCATAAATCGGAGATGGGAGGGTTGCCTTGGGTATGTTCAAATTCCATGTCTGGTTCTTCTTTGCACATCAAAGCTTTAAAAATAGGTGGAGCATTTGCCAAGCCAAAGGGAGCCATGCCAATTTGGAGCCTAGATGATATAGGCAGATGACTGCCTATCAACGGATTGATACGTTGAAAGTAGGGCTTTAATCTCCATCCATTGACTCTGGTCTTGTGGAGTTTTCCTGATAAATCTGCTAATCTGTAACTACCATTCCCAAACTTTGTTTTTATCATGAAAGGTCCCTCCCATCTTTGCAAAAACTTTTTGTCAAGTCGAGTATCAAGTCGGTTATCATAGCGAAGAACCAACATACCTTCCTTCAATCCTTTCCCCTTGAGCTTCTTGTTGATTTTATCCCTTTGGCTTGTCGCTTTGGTGATGTAGTGATCAATGGACTCTTCTCTATCTAGCTCAAGTCGTTGGAGATCTAAGATCCTTTCATGTAGAACCTCCTTTGGTTTTTTTGCCACTCTTGCAAGAACGCGCAAGCTTGAGAGCTCTACCTCAATGGGGGGAAATGCTTCCTGTCCATAAAAAAGATGAAAAGGGGTGAATTGGGTAGATACCTTGAAAGATTTCCTATACGCCCAAAGAGCAGCCGTCAAATGGCGATCCCAATCATTAGGCCGGTCCACAACCTGTTTAGAAATGATCTTACATATCATTCCATTCACTTTTTCCACCAATCCATTGCATTGAGGATAGTAGGGTGTGGAATGTAGGTGTTTCACTTTTAACCTCCTCAAGAGATCATTCAGAAGGTCAGCCCTAAAACCTCGGCGTCGATCTGATAAGATTTCTAGGGTTGTTCCAAACCTACTACAAATATGATCAAAAATAAACTTTGATACCTCTTCAGCTGTGATTCGGGTTGTGCTTGTTGCTTCCGCCCATCGTGTCATGTAGTCAACACCCATGATGATGAAAACCTTCCCTGTAGAAGTATGAGGTAGGGGACCTATTGCATCCACACCCCACTTTTCAAAAGGGCCATAAGATATTATTGGGACTCGAGGCTCATATGTTAGTCGTCTATCCCCATCAATTTGGCATGGCTTACATGCTTTACACCAATATTGGAGATCACGATGTAAGCTCGGCCAAATAAACCCTGCTTGTAAAATCTTCCTACTTGTAATATCTTGAGAAAAGTGACCACCACAGACATCATCATGACATGAAAGAAGAATTTTCTCTATCTCTTGCACACCTGGTACTCTCCTCAAGACCAAATCTTTCCCTTTGTGATATAAATCATCCCCGATCAACTGGTAAGGTGTGGCCTTCTTAACTAGTCTATGTCTTTGCACCTCCTACCGCCATTTGAAGCTTTTCATTTGTGAGTAAGTCTGCTTCCTTGTTATGAGTTCTCACAATGTGTTGTAACTGTGCTGCTTTAAAACCCTTCATCAAAGCTCTTACACTACTAAGCCACTCAAACAATGTACGATTCTTGCACCTCCAAGTCCCTTGGATTTGCCTGACCACTAGCAAAGAATCACCTTTTATAATAAGTCTTTGTATGCCTAATTCTTTGCATTCTTCTAACCCAAGGGTTAGAGCAGCATACTCAGCCTCATTATTAGAGTGAACATTGGGTAGAGTGATACCTTTTCTAACCATTACCTCCTTTTGTGGGTTTAAAATGAGGATCCCCCCTACTGCTTTGTCTTGTTGGCGTTGATAGGCTCCGTCAAAGCATAAAGTATGGGCATTATCAATCTCCTTCACTTTGAACTGTTTTGAGCCTTCCTCTCTTTGTAGTCGTGATCCTTCCCTTTCTCTCACTTTGTAGGTGAGAATGTCTGCAAGTCCTGCTCGTGTGCTATCTTCTACAAGGAAAGTGTATTCAAATTCTTGGAGTTCAAGCACCCACTTTGCTATTCTAGATGAGAGGCTCATGTGTTGTACTACATATGGTAGATTGTGCTCTAAGGTGAGAAAAACAAATGGCACAGGGAGAAGATACGATCGAAACTTCCTTACCGCAAACAAGATTGCAAAGACCACTTTCTCCATTTCAGTGTATCCCTTCTCGGCTGGAGTCATCACCTTGCTTGCAAAAAAAATCGGCCTCATGTATGATGTTTTAGGATCTTTTTGCATCAAAACAACACCAATTGCTTCGAAACCTACACTTGGAGTGACATAGTAAGTCTCCTTTGGATCTGGTGGCATTAGGATTGGGAGAGAGCTAAGAATTCCCTTCACTTCCTCAAAACATTTTGCATGTTCCCTCCCCCATTCAAATGTAGATTGGCTTGCCAACCTATGCAAAGGGGCGATGGCTTCTGCTAGGAGATGGATGAAGCGAGACATGTACCTCACTTTGTGGTTGAAGGTCATTAGCTCCTTTGTTGTTGTTGGTGGAGATAATGACAAAAGGGCCTCTACTTTAGAGGGATCCACTTGAATTCCTTGTGAAGAAACCACATGGCCTAGCAAAACCACCTGAGATTCACCGATATGACACTTCTCTGGGTTGAGTTGTCCCCCAAATTGATGGAGCCTCTTAAGCCCCTCTTCAACCTTTTGGCAATGAAGTGATCTACAACTATAAATACAGAAATCATCCATAAAGACTCTTATAGATTTTCCAAAGAATGGTTGAAATACAAATATTATGAATCTCATGAAGGTGCTAGGAGCATTGGTGAGCCCAAAAGGCATTACTCTGAATGCAAAACATCCCCAAGGTGTGATGAAGGTGGTTTTTGGTTGGTCCTCTTCTGCTATTCTAATTTGAAAATATCCTGAATACCCATCACACACAGTGTAGCATTCGTGACCTGCTACTTCATTCAAAATTTCATCTTGGAAAGGGAGAGGGAAGTGGTCCCTCTTTGTCGCAGCGTTGAGGGGTTTGTAATCCACGCAGACCCTCCACTTACCATTCTTCTTGGGAGTGACTACAATAGGTGATACCCATTCAGAGTTGGATACTGGATAGATGAAGCCAGCCTTCAAGAGTCGATTCACTTCATGTAGGAGAGCCTTTTGTTGCACAGATCCTAGTCGCCTTAACTTTTGAGCCACGGGTTTGGTCCCTGGTTTCAATTCAATTCGATGCTCTATTACATCTACACCTCTTATTTGTGAGTAGTCAGTGATAAACAAATTGGGATACCTCCTTAACATATTGATGTAGGACCTCTTCTCCTCACAAGTAAGATCTTTTGCAAGCATCTTCTCAAATCCTTCTTCAAGGTGGTGGCATCTTTCATCCCCTCGTGTGTGATTGTCTGTTGGCTTTTCTTCTACTGGAACATCTTGAGTGTTGGCGTTGAATACAATTCCCATTACCTCCAAAGAAGACTCCTCTTCACTGGTTGATGCACTGGTTGATGCTTCCTCATCACTTGAGTAGGGACTCTCCTTCTCGCTCTCTTCATCTGCCGTGGTTTCATAGTTGATATCTAGTTGCTTTCCTTCTCGCCAATCATACACCACCGGTTGACCCTTCTTAAGAATCAAACGACCACTTCCCCATTTTTGATCTTCATTCACAGCAATGAGCCAAGGCCTCCCTAGGATGATGGGATAGCCCTCCCCCTTAGCTGGCATGACATACATATCCACTCGTGCATCTATGTTACATACAGAGACTTTTACATTTTCAATGATCCCCAAACACTTCACACTTGAGTTGTTGGCTAGCCTAGCTTGACAATTAGAGGACTTTGTAATTTCAAGCCCTAACTTGTTTATTGATTTTTCCGTGATCACACACATTTGATCTCCACCATCAACATATACATTAGACACCTTTTTACCCCTTATGTAAGCATCCACAATGGGTTCCACATCTTTTTGTAGCTTTGAGGCCACAACCTTAATGGAAAGATTTGCTTTCTTTTTTGGAATTCTTGTACTTACCAACTTTGGCCATTGCCTTCTTACTTTGGCTGATAGGTGTAGAAGTTGAGGCCATGAAATGTTTGGCTTTTGGGTTTGTAAATCCTCCAAGATGTTGTAGGGCTCTAGCTCCTTTCCCAATGGGAAGTCGTTGATACCAATTTCCCTTCGCCTTGATCTTTTCTTCCTGCTACTTTCAGCTTCTTCCATCTTTGACTTCTTCTTCTTGTCCCTTCTGGCTGAATTTGTTCCTTCACTTCTCATGTCTTCATCCTTATCATGTGCTCTTGTGCGTTTTTCTGCCGGCATAACATCAAAGTTTAGAGTATGCTCATCTATTACCTCTTCTAGCTTGATGATGTTGACTCCTCTTTCTTCCTCCTCATGTGGGACGGGAGGTATATTTGCTGGTGGTGGTGGTCGTCGAAGGATTTGTGGGCCTTGATCTTGTTCTTGTTGCACACTGAGAGGAGGCGGTCTAGGGGGATATATGTCTCCCGGAAGTCGCCTTGGATGTGGACAATTGTACATGCCATGGCCCATTTCATTGCAATTCCAACATCGCAACTCTTGAGCTTGTCTTCGTTGATTGCGATTCCCTTCTCTTGGTTGTCGTTGTTGAGGTAGGCCTTGTACTAGATTCAGAGTGAGGTTCTCAAGCTGCTGAGTTAGCCTTTGTAAAACCTCTTGTTGAGAGTTATCTCCTATTTGTGAAGATTGTGCAAGAGGGGCCCTAATTGGTGCTTCCATGGTTTGTGAAGACTCCCTCTCACTCACTTCATTCAAACCCCTTGCTCTATGTGCTTGGAAGTGTAGTTTTCTAAACTTGATGATGGCTACCTCACGTGCTTCTTCGAAGGTGGATGGGAATTTTAGCTCTACTTTAGCCTTTAAAAGTGGATACAATCCAACCATGCATCTCTCTTTTTTTAGAAAGTTAGGTGCACCACCATGATTTTCTAATGTAGCCTCCCACCTACCCCATAGATTGACAAAGGTTGCTTCATAAGAGGGATAGTCTTCAAGTGATACCTGCTTATGCCCAATAAGACATTTCCATAGTCCTTCAGAAGTATCACCTTGCCCGAACTTGGAGAGGAAGCTTGCTCGCAGTCTCTCCCAATTGGACTTGATTTGGGGTTGCAAGGTCTCATACCATGCTTTAGCTTCTGCTTTTAGAACCAACGGGAAGGCTCGTAGCTTTACTTCCTCTTCATCTCTCCCGGATATGAGATGTGCCATCTCCAAGTTGTCAAGAAACTCTTGCGCATCTTCCCCACTTCTTGCATAGAACGTGGGAAAAGAACTTGACATTTTGTTTAGTCTTTTTTAAATCTTTTTTTTTAAAAGAAACTTTTCTCTTACAGGCCGCACAAGATTATTGACACTATAAATCTGATTACATTAAAATGAATATGTACACATCCATTGTTAATTCGTACTTTATCATAGGTAGAATAAATGGATTAATTGAAGCATTGATTTCATTGAGGCGAGTGGATCCAAATATCCTCCTTATGATAGACTGAAACCTAAACTTAGTTGCAATGATTATATGAATGGATTGCCGAGCAATAGGCCTAAAAGGTTCATTATTTTCATCGTGATTCATGTGCTACTCCTCGTTGTTGGTTTGAAGACCTCGTTCCTTCATATGGCCCTTGAGCACCCCTTCACCACTCCTTGTTCCTGCCTTTAAAACAAAATGAAAACGTGAACATCAAAAGAAGTTTCATAATTGATGATTGGAAGTATAATTGGATTGGGTGATGCCAGTATTTCTCTAAGTATTTCTGCACCAAACATAAAAACAATGCGTTGCTGGAAAAAGACTTTACTATCTATGTGAACATTTACTCTAATGTGTTGTGCAAAATGAAATGGATAGATGGGAACTCCATTGCTCATCACTAAAGAATTTGAAGGTAACTTGGAAATATGTTCCTCATTGGGGGCACCACTTTATGAGGGCGAGCTTTTTGAAATGGGGCCTCTAAACCCAAATCAATGGGCCTACCCTCACAAAATGTTCGTAAAGAGGTACGCACACTACTTGGGGCACCACCTTCTTTTGGGAGTGGAGAAGGAAACCAATCAAAAAAAAAAAACACTTGCACTCACCCACCCAAGAAACACACTTTGAAAACCCCCTTACTCTATATACACTTTGGACACTTGAACACCATCAACGATTATGCAACCCAATGCCATGCATCAAAATGAAATATGCAATTTGTGGAATAGCATTCACCTTCTCCCCATAAGAATATCCATAATACATCCAAACTCTTCCTCTCTCAAGCACTCATCAAAAAATCATGCGCGCAAGACTTGCCTCTCAAACACACAAGAGAATCACTTACATCAAACTAACACACTTTGCATAGAGAGCTCATCTCCATCTATGCAATGCCGTGACACAAATAAAATCACCATGAGAGGTAGCCACATGCATATGTAATGAAGCAAAAGAGAGTTGGAGTGAGAAATTTCTTTAGACCAATTGAATAAGTGTGGAGAAACAAACCAATGGTAAATTGAGAATAGAACACTTACTTGATTTCTCGCACACCTTTTAAGGGGAGGACAGACGCTGGCTAACCATCACGAATTGCGACACTTGAAAGTTTTTGAAGATGATTTCATGATCATTAACATAACCATGAGAGAGATCATGATGTATTTACAAGTTATTGAGGTGCTACAAATGATTTATTGGGTTGATGGAGTAAGAGATTGTAGAATGGAGAGAGTGGAGAATAGAGTTGCACTTCCTCCAAAGAGGAGGGTTAGGAGGGAGGATGTGAAAGAGGGAGAGTTGGGGTTTTCTCTACTATTGATCAAGAAACAACATGAAGTTGAAAATATAGGTGTGTGTGTCCTTGAGTCTCTCCAAGGGGGGCTATTTATAGTTGTGTAGGAGTGGGATTATGCTACACTTAATTAGAGTAAGTGATTAGACCTAATTAAGTGTCCTTTGACCACTCATTGAATATTGGACATAAAAGGGACTATTAATTCACCAAAAATATCATTTTAGACCGTGAAGGCTCCATAGGGGTGCATAATGTAGGTGGGCCCCACCATGAGGCCCTACAGGTGGCTCCTGCGGGGTATCTCAACTTGTCTGCCTTGGCATTTAGAAAGCATCTTTAGGTTGGTCCCATCACATGCAAGTGATCTTGAACACTCATTGCTCTTCTAGAAGATGAGTAGGGGAAAAATAAGATCTCACTCTCTTGATTTACTTGATTTACAGTTCCCTTTTGCTGCGAATCTGACAGAGCTTTTTACCTGTAGCTCGGAATGACATGCTTCAAAAGGAAAAATTGACCTTCTCAACATGTTTGATATGAATTTGGACTATTCTTCACGCCCATGCACCAAGGAATTCGGTTTGGAAGGTCCACACTAGGCTAGGGAACCTTTTGCTTCAAAGTCTTCTTGTATGGGCCCTTTGCTTGTATGCATCCAAGGGGAATCATGCTTTTTCAAAAGGCTATGATGCTTAAACAAATAGAGGAGGGCCCAATATTATTTGCTTGTGAAAAGAATATACAATTGGAGTCTTTTTGAAAGGAGAGAAACTATATGTATATTCTTAAGAGATATTGGGCCACCTATGTAGGGGGCATAGAAGACTTGTAGAGAGGGACCATAATCTTTGGTAAAGACAAGTGGAGAGTTGATTTCCATGGGAATTTATCTATAAGGGATGGAAGATGGATATATTATTTTTCTACTACTAGCTCACAAGAGGTAAGAAAGTTTGGGGGTATATTGTCGGTTATTGTATGCTTATTCTATTTACAAAGCAAAAAGGAAAAGGGTGGTAATATAAATATATGACTAAGGTGACATTTTTGGGAAGAGTATAATGTATGTGTCGCCACAAAGGTTAGACGAAGAGGGAGAATTTACTCTAGATAACTTAATAGCATAGAAAAATATATACACATATGAGGAAGAGGACGTTGAGTAGGCTGACAAATGTTGCAAAAAGATGGTTACCATTTTATGCCACTCATATTAGCCCTCCCCCAAGCCTACAGATATTTATATCTTTAGGAGGACGGTGTTGCTTCTTTTCTTCTTTTTTTCTCTTTTTTTTTGTCATTTTTCCTTTTCCACTTTTTTTTTTTTTTCAATAGGAGGAGTGTCATGCACTCTTTTACTCCATTAGACTTGCTTTTCATTACCTCAATCCCATAAATCGGAGATGGGAAGGTTGCCTTGGGTATGTTCAGATTCCAAGTCTGGTTCTTCTTTGCACATCAAAGCTTTAAAAATAGGTGGAGCATTTGCCAAGCCGAAGGGAGCCATGCCAATTTGGAGCCTAGACGATATAGGCAGATGACTGCCTATCAACGGATTGATACGTTGAAAGTAGGGCTTTAATCTCCATCCATTGACTCTGGTCTTGTGGAGTTTTCCTGATAAATCTGCTAATCTGTAACTACCATTCTCAAACTTTGTTTTTATCATGAAAGGTCCCTCCCATCTTTGCAAAAACTTTTTGTCAAGTCGAGTATCAAGTCAGTTATCATAGCGAAGAACCAACATACCTTCCTTCAATCCTTTCCCCTTGAGCTTCTTGTTGATTTTATCCCTTTGGCTTGTCGCTTTGGTGATGTAGTGATCAATGGACTCTTCTCTATCTAGCTCAAGTCATTGGAGATCTAAGATCCTTTCATGTAGAACCTCCTTTGGTTTTTTTGCCACTCTTGCAAGAACGCGCAAGCTTGAGAGCTCTACCTCAATGGGGGGAAGTGCTCCTGTCCATAAACTAGATGAAAAGGGGTGAATTGGGTAGATACCTTGAAAGATGTCCTATACGCCCAAAGAGCAGCCGTCAAATGGCGATCTCAATCATTAGGCCGGTCCACAACCTGTTTAGAAATGATCTTACATATCATTCCATTCACTTTTTCCACCAATCCATTGCATTGAGGATAGTAGGGTGTGGAATGTAGGTGTTTCACTTTTAACCTCCTCAAGAGATCATTCAGAAGGTCAGCCCTAAAACCTGGGCCTCGATCTGATAAGATTTCTAGGGGTGTTCCAAACCTACTACAAATATGATCAAAAATAAACTTTGATACCTCTTCAGCTGTGATTCGGGTTGTGCTTGTTGCTTCCGCCCATCGTGTCATGTAGTCAACACCCATGATGATGAAAAACTTCCCTGTAGAAGTACGAGGTAGGGGACCTATTGCATCCACACCCCACTTTTCAAAAGGGCCATAAGATATTATTGGGACTCGAGGCTCATATGTTAGTCGTCTATCCCCAACAATTTGGCATGGCTTACATGCTTTACACCAATATTGGACATCACGATGTAAGCTCGGCCAAATAAACCCTGCTTGTAAAATCTTCCTACTTGTAATATCTTGAGAAAAGTGACCACCACAGACATCATCATGACATGAAAGAAGAATTTTCTCTATCTCTTGCACACCTGGTACTCTCCTCAAGACCAAATCTTTCCCTTTGTGATATAAATCATCCCCGATCAACTGGTAAGGTGTGGCCTTCTTAACTAGTCTATGTCTTTGCACCTTGTCTAAGTGTTTGGGACACTCACCTGCTTGTAGAAAGAAGATAATGTCTTTTAGCTCCTCTTGACCTTGATATTTGGGTTCATATAGTTTCACACCTCCTACCGCCATTTGAAGCTTTTCATTTGCGAGTAAGTCTGCTTCCTTGTTATGAGTTCTCACAATGTGTTGTAACTGTGTTGCTTTAAAACCCTTCATCAAAGCTCTTACACTACTAAGCCACTCAAACAATGTACGATTCTTGCACCTCCAAGTCCCTTGGATTTGCCTGACCACTAGCAAAGAATCACCTTTTATAATAAGTCTTTGTATGCCTAATTCTTTGCATTCTTCTAACCCAAGGGTTAGAGCAGCATACTCAGCCTCATTATTAGAGTGAACATTGGGTAGAGTGATACCTTTTCTAACCATTACCTCCTTTTGTGGGTTTAAAATGAGGATCCCCCCTGCTGCTTTGTCTTGTTGGCGTTGATAGGCTCCGTCAAAGCATAAAGTATGGGCATTATCAATCTCCTTCACTTTGAACTGTTTTGAGCCTTCCTCTCTTTGTAGTCGTGATCCTTCCCTTTCTCTCACTTTGTAGGTGAGAATGTCTGCAAGTCCTGCTCGTGTGCTATCTTCTACAAGGAAAGTGTATTCAAATTCTTGGAGTTCAAGCACCCACTTTGCTATTCTAGATGAGAGGCTCATGTGTTGTACTACATATGGTAGATTGTGCTCTAAGGTGAGAAAAACAAATGGCACAGGGAGAAGATACGATCGAAACTTCCTTACCGCAAACAAGATTGCAAAGACCACTTTCTCCATTTCAGTGTATCCCTTCTCGGCTGGAGTCATCACCTTGCTTGCAAAAAAAATCGGCCTCATGTATGATGTTTTAGGATCTTTTTGCATCAAAACAACACCAATTGCTTCGAAACCTACACTTGGAGTGACATAGTAAGTCTCCTTTGGATCTGGTGGCATTAGGATTGGGAGAGAGCTAAGAATTCCCTTCACTTCCTCAAAACATTTTGCATGTTCCCTCCCCCATTCAAATGTAGATTGGCTTGCCAACCTATGCAAAGGGGCGATGGCTTCTGCTAGGAGATGGATGAAGCGAGACATGTACCTCACTTTGTGGTTGAAGGTCATTAGCTCCTTTGTTGTTGTTGGTGGAGATAATGACAAAAGGGCCTCTACTTTAGAGGGATCCACTTGAATTCCTTGTGAAGAAACCACATGGCCTAGCAAAACCACCTGAGATTCACCGATATGACACTTCTCTGGGTTGAGTTGTCCCCCAAATTGATGGAGCCTCTTAAGCCCCTCTTCAACCTTTTGGCAATGAAGTGATCTACAACTATAAATACAGAAATCATCCATAAAGACTCTTATAGATTTTCCAAAGAATGGTTGAAATACAAATATTATGAATCTCATGAAGGTGCTAGGAGCATTGGTGAGCCCAAAAGGCATTACTCTGAATGCAAAACATCCCCAAGGTGTGATGAAGGTGGTTTTTGGTTGGTCCTCTTCTGCTATTCTAATTTGAAAATATCCTGAATACCCATCACACACAGTGTAGCATTCGTGACCTGCTACTTCATTCAAAATTTCATCTTGGAAAGGGAGAGGGAAGTGGTCCCTCTTTGTCGCAGCGTTGAGGGGTTTGTAATCCACGCAGACCCTCCACTTACCATTCTTCTTGGGAGTGACTACAATAGGTGATACCCATTCAGAGTTGGATACTGGATAGATGAAGCCAGCCTTCAAGAGTCGATTCACTTCATGTAGGAGAGCCTTTTGTTGCACAGATCCTAGTCGCCTTAACTTTTGAGCCACGGGTTTGGTCCCTGGTTTCAATTCAATTCGATGCTCTATTACATCTACACCTCTTATTTGTGAGTAGTCAGTGATAAACAAATTGGGATACCTCCTTAACATATTGATGTAGGACCTCTTCTCCTCACAAGTAAGATCTTTTGCAAGCATCTTCTCAAATCCTTCTTCAAGGTGGTGGCATCTTTCATCCCCTCGTGTGTGATTGTCTGTTGGCTTTTCTTCTACTGGAACATCTTGAGTGTTGGCGTTGAATACAATTCCCATTACCTCCAAAGAAGACTCCTCTTCACTGGTTGATGCACTGGTTGATGCTTCCTCATCACTTGAGTAGGGACTCTCCTTCTCGCTCTCTTCATCTGCCGTGGTTTCATAGTTGATATCTAGTTGCTTTCCTTCTCGCCAATCATACACCACCGGTTGACCCTTCTTAAGAATCAAACGACCACTTCCCCATTTTTGATCTTCATTCACAGCAATGAGCCAAGGCCTCCCTAGGATGATGGGATAGCCCTCCCCCTTAGCTGGCATGACATACATATCCACTCGTGCATCTATGTTACATACAGAGACTTTTACATTTTCAATGATCCCCAAACACTTCACACTTGAGTTGTTGGCTAGCCTAGCTTGACAATTAGAGGACTTTGTAATTTCAAGCCCTAACTTGTTTATTGATTTTTCCGTGATCACACACATTTGATCTCCACCATCAACATATACATTAGACACCTTTTTACCCCTTATGTAAGCATCCACAATGGGTTCCACATCTTTTTGTAGCTTTGAGGCCACAACCTTAATGGAAAGATTTGCTTTCTTTTTTGGAATTCTTGTACTTACCAACTTTGGCCATTGCCTTCTTACTTTGGCTGATAGGTGTAGAAGTTGAGGCCATGAAATGTTTGGCTTTTGGGTTTGTAAATCCTCCAAGATGTTGTAGGGCTCTAGCTCCTTTCCCAATGGGAAGTCGTTGATACCAATTTCCCTTCGCCTTGATCTTTTCTTCCTGCTACTTTCAACTTCTTCCATCTTTGACTTCTTCTTCTTGTCCCTTCTGGCTGAATTTGTTCCTTCACTTCTCATGTCTTCATCCTTATCATGTGCTCTTGTGCGTTTTTCTGCCGGCATAACATCAAAGTTTAGAGTATGCTCATCTATTACCTCTTCTAGCTTGATGATGTTGACTCCTCTTTCTTCCTCCTCATGTGGGACGGGAGGTATATTTGCTGGTGGTGGTGGTCGTCGAAGGATTTGTGGGCTTGATCTTGTTCTTGTTGCACACTGAGAGGAGGCGGTCTAGGGGGATATATGTCTCCCGGAAGTCGCCTTGGATGTGGACAATTGTACATGCCATGGCCCATTTCATTGCAATTCCAACATCGCAACTCTTGAGCTTGTCTTCGTTGATTGCGATTCCCTTCTCTTGGTTGTCGTTGTTGAGGTAGGCCTTGTACTAGATTCAGAGTGAGGTTCTCAAGCTGCTGAGTTAGCCTTTGTAAAACCTCTTGTTGAGAGTTATCTCCTATTTGTGAAGATTGTGCAAGAGGGGCCCTAATTGGTGATTCCATGGTTTGTGAAGACTCCCTCTCACTCACTTCATTCAAACCCCTTGCTCTATGTGCTTGGAAGTGTAGTTTTCTAAACTTGATGATGGCTACCTCACGTGCTTCTTCGAAGGTGGATGGGAATTTTAGCTCTACTTTAGCCTTTAAAAGTGGATACAATCCAACCATGCATCTCTCTTTTTTTAGAAAGTTAGGTGCACCACCATGATTTTCTAATGTAGCCTCCCACCTACCCATAGATTGACAAAGGTTGCTTCATAAGAGGGATAGTCTTCAAGTGATACCTGCTTATGCCCAATAAGACATTTCCATAGTCCTTCAGAAGTATCACCTTGCCCGAACTTGGAGAGGAAGCTTGCTCGCAGTCTCTCCAAATTGGACTTGATTTGGGGTTGCAAGGTCTCATACCATGCTTTAGCTTCTGCTTTTAGAACCAACGGGAAGGCTCGTAGCTTTACTTCCTCTTCATCTCTCCCGGATATGAGATGTGCCATCTCCAAGTTGTCAAGAAACTCTTGCGCATCTTCCCCACTTCTTGCATAGAACGTGGGAAAAGAACTTGACATTTTGTTTTAAACTTTTTTAAATCTTTTTTTTTAAAAGAAACTTTTCTCTTACAGGCCGCACAAGATTATTGACACTATAAATCTGATTACATTAAAATGAAGATGTACACATCCATTGTTAATTCGTACTTTATCATAGGTAGAATAAATGGATTAATTGAAGCATTGATTTCATTGAGGCGAGTGGATCCAAATATCCTCCTTATGATAGACTGAAACCTAAACTTAGTTGCAATGATTATATGAATGGATTGCCGAGCAATAGGCCTAAAAGGTTCATTATTTTCATCGTGATTCATGTGCTACTCCTCGTTGTTGGTTTGAAGACCTCGTTCCTTCATATGGCCCTTGAGCACCCCTTCACCACTCCTTGTTCCTGCTTTTAAAACAAAATGAAAACGTGAACATCAAAAGAAGTTTCATAATTGATGATTGGAAGTATAATTGGATTGGGTGATGCCAGTATTTCTCTAAGTCTTTCTGCACCAAACATAAAAACAATGCGTTGCTGGAAAAAGACTTTACTATCTATGTGAACATTTACTCTAATGTGTTGTGCAAAATGAAATGGATAGATGGGAACTCCATTGCTCATCACTAAAGAATTTGAAGGTAACTTGGAAATATGTTCCTCAGTGGGGGCACCACTTTATGAGGGCGAGCTTTTTGAAATGGGGCCTCTAAACCCAAATCAATGGGCCTACCCTCACAAAATGTTCGTAAAGAGGTACGCACACTACTTGGGGCACCACCTTCTTTTGGGAGTGGAGAAGGAAACCAATCAAAAAAAAAAAACACTTGCACTCACCCACCCAAGCAACACACTTTGAAAACCCCCTTACTCTATATACACTTTGGACACTTGAACACCATCAACGATTATGCAACCCAATGCCATGCATCAAAATGAAATATGCAATTTGTGGAATAGCATTCACCTTCTCCCCATAAGAATATCCATAATACATCCAAACTCTTCCTCTCTCAAGCACTCATCAAAAAATCATGCGCGCAAGACTTGCCTCTCAAACACACAAGAGAATCACTTACATCAAACTAACACACTTTGCATAGAGAGCTCATCTCCATCTATGCAATGCCGTGACACAAATAAAATCACCATGAGAGGTAGCCACATGCATATGTAATGAAGCAAAAGAGAGTTGGAGTGAGAAATTTCTTTAGACCAATTGAATAAGTGTGGAGAAACAAACCAATGGTAAATTGAGAATAGAACACTTACTTGATTTCTCGCACACCTTTTAAGGGGAGGACAGACGCTGGCTAACCATCACGAATTGCGGCACTTGAAAGTTTTTGAAGATGATTTCATGATCATTAACATAACCATGAGAGAGATCATGATGTATTTACAAGTTATTGAGGTGCTACAAATGATTTATTGGGTTGATGGAGTAAGAGATTGTAGAATGGAGAGAGTGGAGAATAGAGTTGCACTTCCTCCAAAGAGGAGGGTTAGGAGGGAGGATGTGAAAGAGGGAGAGTTGGGGTTTTCTCTACTATTGATCAAGAAACAACATGAAGTTGAAAATATAGGTGTGTATGTCCTTGAGTCTCTCCAAGGGGGGCTATTTATAGTTGTGTAGGAGTGGGATTATGCTACACTTAATTAGAGTAAGTGATTAGACCTAATTAAGTATCCTTTGACCACTCATTGAATATTGGACATAAAAGGGACTATTTATTCACCAAAAATATCATTTTAGACCGTGAAGGCTCCATAGGGGTGCATAATGTAGGTGGGCCCCACCATGAGGCCCTACAGGTGGCTCCTGCGGGGTATCTCAACTTGTCTGCCTTGGCATTTAGAAAGCATCTTTAGGTTGGTCCCATCACATGCAAGTGACCTTGAACACTCATTGCTCTTCTAGAAGATGAGTAGGGAAAAAATAAGATCTCACTCTCTTGATTTACTTGATTTACAGTTCCCTTTTGCTGCGAATCTGACAGAGCTTTTACCTGTAGCTCGGAATGACATGCTTCAAAAGGCAAAATTGACCTTCTCAACATGTTTGATATGAATTTGGACTATTCTTCACGCCCATGCACCAAGGAATTCGGTTTGGAAGGTCCACACTAGGCTAGGGAACCTTTTGCTTCAAAGTCTTCTTGTATGGGCCCTTTGCTTGTATGCATCCAAGGGGAATCATGCTTTTTCAAAAGGCTATGATGCTTAAACAAATAGAGGAGGGCCCAATATTATTTGCTTGTGAAAAGAATATACAATTGGAGTCTTTTTGAAAGGAGAGAAACTATATGTATATTCTTAAGAGATATTGGGCCACCTATGTAGGGGGCATAGAAGACTTGTAGAGAGGGACCATAATCTTTGGTAAAGACAAGTGGAGAGTTGATTTCCATGGGAATTTATCTATAAGGGGTGGAAGATGGATATATTATTTTTCTACTACTAGTTCACAAGAGGTAAGAAAGTTTGGGGGTATATTGTCGGTTATTGTATGCTTATTCTATTTACAAAGCAAAAAGGAAAAGGGTGGTAATATAAATATATGACTAAGGTGACATTTTTGGGAAGAGTATAATGTATGTGTCGCCACAAAGGTTAAACAAAGAGGGGGAATTTACTCTAGATAACTTAATAGCATAGAAAAATATATACACATATGAGGAAGAGGACGTTGAGTAGGCTGACAAATGTTGCAAAAAGATGGTTACCATTTTATGCCACTCACCAGCACCAACAAATGGAGTGCAAAACCCAATGACAACAGGAGGACAAAGAACTCAGGCTGCTGACTCTTTCAGTCAACCTCAGTACTGGAAGCCCGGACCAATGGGATCATTACATTCCAGAGAGTCAATGGATACGAATCGAGATAGTGTAGTTCCAATCCCCATGTATACCACTCCAGGTCCAAGGTTTGAAGCGGAACCATCACATTTACCTCCTAGGAGTAGACTCGGGGCAGGGGAACCGACAAGGGTAACCCATGAAGTCCATGATGCTAGAGAAAGCTTTAGCCGGGACACAGGAGCAATGAGATTGGTAGCAGACCATAGACGTATGAGACCATCTCAAGTAGCCAAGTGTATGCCAAAGAAGTATGGTTGTTCAGGAGATCCGTATGCACATGTGTCACTCTTTAAGCAAGTCTTAAGAGCTGAGCAGATAACCGATTTCCATACACAATACGAGGGATTTGGTCTTACTCTAGAAGGTATGGCATTGACATGGTTTCACCACTGAACATAGGGGGATTCCATGACATTGACCATTTGCTAAGAGAGTTTGCTGAGGAATTCTCAAAACGAGGGATTAAGCACAATACGGTCTCACAAATATATGCTTTTAAACAGAGAGAACACGAAAAAGTGAAGGAAGCTTCACTTCGCTTCAAACAATACATTGAGAGATGTCCAGTACGTGAACGACCACAAGATGACAGACTATCTGTTCTCTTTATTCAAGGATTGAGAAACGACACTCTCAAGAAGGACTTGCACTTGAAAGCTTGTACAAGTTTCGAGCAAGTAACAAGAGCAGCATTGTACTTAGTGGATAACTGTACGGTTTATGGAGAGGTGTCAGCGGATACAGATTTTGCATTCAGTAGCTCTTCCTCCATAGCGAGCGAGACTACCACTAAAAAGAATGTTCAAACAATAACCATGCCAAATGTAGAGCAAATGATAGAAGATGCTCTAAAAAAGGATGGCACCATACCAAAAACCATTGCCAAAACCACTGAAATGGTGTGCTATTGAACAAAAATGGACAAACCATCCAACAGAGGAGTGCTATTACAACAAAGGGTATGTAAGGAGCGTCAGTATGCACCTCCTGCTCAATTAGCACCACCTCAGGTACATCCAGTACCTCGATACCCAACGGGAAATGTACCGAGACCTATGGGGATAGAAAGACCGCAACTGGTATTGGGACAACAACCACCTTTACCAGGAGCAAGACCAGTGGGCATTAGATATGCACCTACCTTAGAGAATCAGGAAGAACAAGCCTTAGTGCCTGTTCAAGTCTATTATGAAGAATCTGGTGCACACATGTCTCCAACTGTGTATTACCCACCAGAAGAACCCAAACAACCAGAACCATGGGGCATGATTGGGAATGTTGGAATACCAACAGTTACAAGTGCTTCTGATAAAGAGAGATACAATTTGGACGCAAGAACATTGATGTTCATAGCTCATGGAGGGTTAACAGGACAAAGACCATCCTATCCACAAAGGAAGAATCAAATGGGACCAAGACCAGCACTAGGACCCTGTTACAAGTGTGGAGGTGACCATCAGATGAATGTTTGTCCACATACGGAAATCATTAGAATTAACGCTTATTGCACTGAGTGTGGGGTTACTCACTTCATTGAGGATTGTTCAAAGAATCCAAACAAAGTGCAAAAGACGACATTGAATATGCTAGAAACTATTCCTACCAGTAGTGGGTCTGAAAATGAAACTCTGATACCAACGCAAGTTGTTACTAGAGCTCAAGCTAAGAAAACCACTAGAGAACCTGAGAATGGAAAGTTAGCGACTGAAGTGGCTAGTCAAGGACCGCGGAGTCAGAGAAACACATGGAAAGCTAGAAAAGCACGCATGAAGTTGAGAAAAGAACGTGAAGACGCTATTCTAGCTGAGGAACTAAAGCAAACTAAAGATAGATTAGAAAAACTTGAGAGTCAAAACGGGAAACGAGAGATGAGCCCGGAAAGAACGAAACAAAAGAGTATCAAAGAAACAACAAGCTTAAGCTCAGGGGGATCAGTGCTAGTCGACAAAGTACACGAACCGTTGGACGCACTGATGAGAGCTTACGAAGCTAGGTTAAAGAACAACCAAACACAAGAACAGAGGTGGACGACATACCCAAACGCGGAATTGGAAAAGCAGAGACTTGAAATGTACCAGAGAATGATCGAGACTGCACAAGGCTTATTAGAACCACCAAGAGAGACAATGAATTGTGGAACGGAAAACCCAATTCAGCAAGAGACTATCATTTCTCGGGTAGCTGAAAAGACTCCCAGTGCACAAAAGCCTGAAAATACACACAAGGATGACCGCATAGTATTGAACACAAACCGATCAGGAGATAGAGAGTTTTCATCCGGTCATACAGAGGTCTTACAGAAGAGATGAGGATTACAATGAATTTTGGAAACAAGTGACAGAGGCAAACTTTGCAAACGAGCTAAGTTGCCAAGCTAATCAGACAAATTGGGAAAAGGACATTAGGAATCCTCCCATAGTGGAATTTGAGGCAGGATCTCAAGTGGACTTGGATCTGCAATCTTACTGGGGAGATGGGGGCTCTGTTAGAACAATGGAGAGCAAACCTCACTCACTGAATACCTTACCTTCATACTTAGGAGAGTATGAAGCAAAATCCGAGATTAGAGCACTTCCCTCACGAAGAATATCATCAGAAAAAGTCATGGAATCGCAAGGATTGATAGAGATCTTGTCAACACCAGTGACATGCACTATCACTCTAGCTGAGCTTTTGAGGCTAAGACCACATATGTGGACCACTGTAGGAAAATGCTTGGAGAATTTCGGGATAAAAGACCCAACATCGAGACTGAAAGAGGGTATACAAGAGCTGAGCAAACCACGAAAGCACGCTAAGCCTATACCCTTAAACAAGGTCGGAGAGTATTGCGAAGGAGAAGAGGGGAATACAACCTTACCAGTTGAATTCCAAGGCGTGAACACGATGGCAATACTAGACAGCGGAGCTGGGGTAGCCATTGCTACAAAAGAAATCTGGAAAAAATGGGGAAAACCAGCAATAAGGAAGACTAGGTTGAAACTCAAATTAGCAGATGGACACATGGAGAAACCTATGGGGTTATTAGAGAAAGTCGTAGTGACTTCTTGCGGCATTGAATACAAACATACTTTTGCTATTGTCGATTTTGGCAAGGAGAATAACTATGATATCATACTGGGAAGACCATTCATGAGACAGTTGAAAATGGTCCAGGATTGGGGCTACGATCACATATACCTGAGAAATATGGAAACCACTACACGTGTGAACCTGAAAGACCATAGCTACAAAAATGTGAACCGAACACCGGTAGAGGAGTTTGATTCAGCTACTATGGCGGGATCCGAATTTCCAGCTTGGTTAGGTAAACCCAAGGAGTTATGGATGTGTGGAGCCTCGAAATGTGGAATTCTGAGGCGAGAAGAATATGTTTTAGAAAGGGCTATCGACGACGAAACTTATATAGGAGAACCCTTTCCAGAAGACACGCTTGAACCATTAGAATGGACACACATTCTAGCAACCCTAGATGTTTGTGCAATTCCGGATGGTCCCACAACGAAATTTTGCGACAAGGACGGGTACGACGTGGTTCCGTACTTCATGCTGAGAACTACACTCGAAAAAGAAACTGAAAAGAACGATACACTGGAAAAGGAAGATGAAGAAGAGGTGTTTCACGACATTCCCGATCATCCAGAGTGGGAAAATGAAGCAGACAACAAGTCAACGGACAATTCAAGCGGAAACGAAGAAACTATAACGGATGTCCAATTTTATGATTTTGCGAATGTAATAGGACTAATCTTTGAAGTTCTTAAAGTCGAAAAGAATGTAGCAGGGCATATCTTTCGTTAGCACGATCTGAAAGATTGTTGAATAGTCTATTAAATAGAGCTTATACGAATGAGTTGAAATATTAAGAGAGAACATATATTCTTTTTTTTAAATAATACACTAAAGACGGATTTGATAGAGATTAATGAATAACAGATAGTCTGTCTATGAACAGTAAAATTAAGATTTTTATTAATATCAATGTTTTATATTTATGTGTTTTAGCTTAAAATGCATGGGTAGATTTAAAATAAGTTGTAAAAGTAGTGGAGACCCAAAAATAGAGGTTTTATGAGTCGCGACCTAAAAGTTACGTTTTTAGCCAAACAGAGACGTTTTTCGCAATTCTGTCCACGTTGCTTTGTAGACCAGACCTATTCCCGTCGTTTTGAGTACCTGGATTGATCTGTTCTGATTTCGTTTGTAAAAGTTATGATGAAAACAAACAGAAGGCAGCAGCAGTGTAGTGTACACAGGGACAGACAGACATACAATATCATACAGTTCTCCCTGCTATCAACCAAGAAGTGGATTGTTTCTTCATGGTAGAGTATGGCAATTGAGATTATGAAGGTATATAATTATGTTTTTTTACTTTGATTATCATGTTGAATTGGTTGCACGAGTATGTTCTTTTGGCTATTTTGTAGGCGATGCAGAAATCAATGTCTGAAACAGGATCTGTGTAAAGTGTCATGATAGAAATATAACCTTTACGGATCGCTTAGCGATCACGTTCTTATATTATTCTCGCAGGTATACTTGGTACGAAAATCGTGCAGGCTTTTCGAGGAAAAGACGGATAAAAGCACGACAGGTGGTGCGTTTGGGGATCATTCACCGATCTCTTCTTCTGCGAGTGCGAGTGCGAGTGCGAGTGAGAGTGAGAGTGAGAGTGCGAGTGCGAGTGCGAGTGAGACGCTGCATGTAAGCGAACTGAAGCTCGGGGGTGGTCGGGAGGTTCGAGCTCCGTACAACGGAGTACGTCCATATATTTTGCTCCTCTGTTGTATCAAAACTCTACAAAGATTCATCAATACAAAGATCTCTTTCTCTATCTTTTGCTATCGATCTCTATTATTCGGTTCCCATGACAATTGGTATCAGAGCAAGCGGTTGATTCTGGACATGGAAGGATACGAGAGGAGGATGAAGGAGCAAGAAGACCTGATTCGACGACTATGAGAAGATCTGAAAATTGCAAATCGGGAGCGTGTTGAGGCTCTGCGGGGCAAAGCAGCACGAGAGCTTGATATCTATGTAGACTTAATAGCCAACATGAAGGTGAAAACCATGCTAATCCACCTAGAAACAATAATCATTGTGGCGGCGCTGGGGTACCGCCAAAAGAAACGATGACGATATGGGAGAAGCGACAACCAAATCATTCTTAACGAAGGCTAAGCTTAAAGAGTTTGATGGCATAAGAAAGATATGCGAAGATTTAGAAGCATGGATTGAAGAACTCAAAGATTTGGATTATACTTTCAATATCGAGAACACGACCACGAGACTTTCGAATGCTCGAGCAAGGTGACCGATAAGACAATACGTACCAAGATGGCTCAATTGGAGACTTTTGGCGATGCGTACGATAAAGGTAAGTCATCTACCCCTTCTTTGTGATATTTTATGTCTTTGATACGTCCTTTGAAAGCTTCTGTGAGATCGAATTTATGCATAGAAGTTGAGATTAAAATTTGAATTTCTTAATTGATTTGGATAGTATTCATTGCTTCTTATCGTCTAAATTGATTGAGAAATTAAACTTGAAATTAAATCGAGAAGTTAAAAGACTTGTGGACTTAACTAGTGGTAATAATAGTTTCACGAAAGAGTTAGTAGAAAATTTGTTTTTTTTTCTTTGAAGAGTCGAAATCATAAAGGTGATTTCTATAACATAAACATTGATATGCATGATGTTATCATTGGTATCAATTAGATCATTGAAAATCATGTTTTGATTGATTGTTAAGAAAGAAAAATATATCTTTAATCATTTGATGATGATAAGTCACACTCTTTGTGGAAAGAAAGAGATTCTAAATCTAGTTTTGGCAATGGAATTGATAAGGTGACTTAGATAAGAGTGTGAGACGTTGCTTGTGTTTGCTAATGAGATTAAAGAAGAATCTGGGGATAAACATAAAGAGACAAATCGAGAATTTATAGAGGATCTCTTACATGAAGTTAAGGATGTGTTCCAGACGATCTTCCTGGTATACCTCCGCCTAGAGCGGTAGACCATGCCATAGATCTATATCCAAGAGCGACACCTTATTCCAGATCTCCGTACAGGTTCAATATTGATGAGCTTAAAGAGCTCAAGATACAACTTGATGATATTTTGAAAAAGGGTTTCATTAAGCCTAGTGTATCTCCTTGGGGTAGTCTTGTGTTATTCAAAAAGAAAAAGGATGGTACATATAGGTTATACATCGACTATAGGGGATTAAACAAACAGACCATTAAGAACAAATATCCTCTTCCTCACATAGATGAACTGCTTAGTCATTTGAGTGGTGCCACAATATTTTCAAAGGTTGACCTTCGTTCTGGCTACCATCAAATCCGTATCAAGGCCGAGGACATTCCAAAGATTTCTTTTCGTACACGTTATGGACATTATGAATTTAGAGTTCTTGCTTTTGGTTTGACTAATGCACCAACAACTTTCATGTGCTTAATGAATAATATTTTTCACCCGTATCTTGATGACTTCATTCTGGTATTCTTGGATAATATTTTTGTGTATTCTACAAATGAAGAAGATCGTGCATTGCACTTAAAGAAAACATTTGAGGTTTTGCGTGAACATAAATTGTATGCCAAAGCAAGTAAGTATTTTTTTGCAAAGGATCAGATTGTGTATTTGGGAAGAGTGATTTCTAAAGAGGGGATTCACATTGATCTTGATAAAGTTAAGACTATGTTAGTAAGAGATGTACGAAGCTTTATGGGTCTAGCACAATATGAGAGAGCACACATTAAAGATTTCTCTAAGATAGCAAGTGCTTTGTCCGAATTGACCAAGAAAGACAAGGGTTTTGTGTGGACTTCTACCTGCGAGACTGCTTTTGAGACCTTGAAGGCTAAAATAGCAGAAAATTGTGTTTTGAACGTTCCTGAGATGGGCAAACCATTTGTTGTGTCCTGTGACGCTAGTGGTGAACAATTAGGTTGTGTTTTGACACAAGAAGGAAGAGTGGTTGCATATGAGTTTAGGAAATTAAGACGACATGAATTGAACTATGCAACACATGATCTAGAATTGCTTGTTGTTGTTCATGCATTGAAGCATTGGCGTCATCTCTTGCTTGGTGTAAAATTTGAATTGCGTACTGATCATCAAAACTTGAAGTATATTTCACTCAGTCATTGTTAAATAACAAACAAAGAAGATGGATTGAATTGCTGGCTGAGTATGACTTTGATTTGAAGTGTTTGTGTGAAAAAGAAAATAAAGTTGCAGATGCATTGAGTCGTAGTCCCATGTGTAATTTGTTGACTGTTGTGCGATCCAATTTGATTGATGATATGCATGCTGAAGTTGAAAATGATTCTTTTATATGCCTATTTTTAAATTCTTGTGTGAGAATATTGGTGAGAGGTATGAGAACAGATATCACTTGTATAAGGAAAATCTGTATTATTATGACCGCTTGTGTATTCCTGCAAATTCTGCTTTTAAGAGTCAAATTCTGCATGAGTGTCATAATTCACATTTTTTTGGTCATCCTGGATTGAATAAGACACATGAAAAGATTAAAAGTTCATTCTTTTTCCGCGTATGAAATTGGATGTTAAGAATTATGTGCGTGAATGCTTTCAATGTCAACAAGTTAAGATTGAACATAAGAGGATACTTGGTGACCTTCAATCCTTAGACATTCCTTTACAGAAGTGGGAGTGTATATCCATGGACTTTATCATTAGACTTCCTACTACTCGTGGAGGGTATGATTCGATCTTTCTGGTGGTAGATAGACTCACAACACAAGCTCACTTCTTTCCTGTAAAAATAACTGCATTGACCATTGCATACTTGTTTATGAAAGAGATATTTCGTTTGCATGGCATGCCCAAGAGCATAGTGTCTGACAGAGATTCTAAGTTCACTTCTCATTTCTGGAGAGCGACTTTTGACTCTATAGGTACCCAGTTACGCATGTCTACTGCTTTTCATCCTCAAACAGATGGGGAAACGGAGAGAGTGAATCGTATTTTAGAAGATATGTTACAAATGTATGTCAATGAAAACCAATCTAATTGAAATGAATATCTGCCTTTGGTGGTTGAATTTGCATATAACAGTTCATATCATTCATCTATTAGGATGACTCCGTTTGAGGCAATGTATGGCTATAACTATCCTACACCTATTCATTTTCTTAATTCGAGGAATAAGGTAGAACTGTCACGTGAGATGCTTGAGAAAATGGATAGCGAGTCAGCCAAAATCAGAGGGAATATTAGAGACTCTCAAAAGAGACATAAACCGTATTATGACAAGAAACATCGTGTTGTGGAGTATGAAACTGGTGATATGGTTTTTTAAAGGTTATTCCTGAGAAGTCTCATTTGATTCTTGGAAATGATAGAAGATTGTCTCCACGATTTGTTGGTCCATTTAAAATTTTGAAGCGCATTGGTTCATTAGCTTACAAATTGGAATTGCCTTCTCATGTTAAAGTGCATCATGTATTCTATGTGAGTTTAATTTATTGAAAAAGTATGTTCCTAATGTGCATCATGTTTTAGAGGACAACTCTAAGTTGAAAGATGACGGACCATTGATTGTAGAACCAGACTTAGTACTAGATAGGCGTTTTAAAACTATGAGAAATAGAGACATTGTGGAAGTTTTGGTTAAGTGGCAGAACTATCCAGTAGAGGATGCATCATGGGTTGATCTTAGTGTTTTGCAAAGAGAATTTTTCTCTCTTTAGACCAACTCTGAGGACAGAGTTAATTTTGATAAGGGGAGAATGTAATAGGACTAATCTTTGAAGTTCTTAAAGTCGAAAAGAATGTAGCAGGGCATATCTTTCGTTAGCACGATCTGAAAGATTGTTGAATAGTCTATTAAATAGAGCTTATACGAATGAGTTGAAATATTAAGAGAGAACATATATTCTTTTTTTTAAATAATACACTAAAGACGGATTTGATAAAGATTAATGAATAACAGATAGTCTGTCTATGAACAGTAAAATTAAGATTTTTATTAATATCAATGTTTTATATTTATGTGTTTTAGCTTAAAATGCATGGGTAGGCTTAAAATAAGTTGTAAAAGTAGTGGAGACCATAAAATAGAGGTTTTATGAGTTGCGACCTAAAAGTTACGTTTTTAGCCAAACAAAGACGTTTTTCGCAATTCTGTCCGCGTTGCCTTGTAGACCAGACCTATTCCCGTCGTTTTGAGTACCTGGATTAATCCGTTCTGAGTTTGTTTGTAAAAGTTATGATGAAAACAAACAGAAGGCAGCAGCAGTGTAGTGTACACAGGGACAGACAGACATACAATATCATACAGTTCTCCCTGCTATCAACCAAGAAGTGGATTGTTTCTTCATGGTAGAGTATGGCAATTGAGATTATGAAGGTATATAATTATGTTTTTTTACTTTGATTATCATGTTGAATTGGTTGCACGAGTATGTTCTTTTGGCTATTTTGTAGGCGATGCAGAAATCAATGTCTGAAACAGGATCTGTGTAAAGTGTCATGATAGAAATCTAACCTTTACGGATCGCTTAGCGATCACGTTCTTATATTATTCTCGCAGGTATACTTGGTACGAAAATCGTGCAGGCTTTTCGAGGAAAAGAAGGATAAAAGCACGACAGGTGGTGCGTTTGGGGATCATTCACCGATCTCTTCTTCTGCGAGTGCGAGTGTGAGTGCGAGTGCGAGTGCGAGTGCGAGTGAGACGCTGCATGCAAGCGAACTGAAGCTCGGGGTGGTCGGGAGGTTCGAGCTCCGTACAACGGAGTGCGCCCATATATTTTGCTCCTCTGTTGTATCAAAACTCTACAAAGATTCATCAATACAAAGATCTCTTTCTCTATCTTTTGCTATCGATCTCTATTATTCGGTTCCCATAACAGCGAACCCAACTAAACAATGCCAGAAACGCTATAGAGCAAAGAGAAAAACAAAGGGGGTTAAAACCAATCCGATGCTTAGAATAAGAGGAAAAAATCAATTCCTAATGCTAGTAAGGGTGAAAGATTGTGTTAAGGACAAGATTTCTGGAAGAATGAGAGGCAATGAGCAAAAGAGCTTACGAAAAGACAAAAGAAGCTCAAGAAATCAAGCTCAAAGGAATGAAACGAAAACTGAAACAGAAAAATCAGAAAAGAACAAGCGCAATAGAGAACACACGGAGTCCAAGTTAGAACGTAGAAACAAGTACAGAGAGCTCAAGAAAACTCTGAAAGAAGTTTGGACGACAGAAATTGAGAGTGGAGAGGACGAAAATGCCAAAATCAAGGAAAACATGGATGTTCCCTCTCACTACAGGAAATTCACAATAGAGGATAGGAAGGTGGTATTAACCCAACCTATTCGAGAGAGAAAGGAGGACGAATCTTATGACGGACCGGAGGATGCAGAAAAAGTTGATTTAGCAGCTCTAGGTGAGACACCTATACCGGTGTCACATAGCCACAGATTTGTCTCCAGGCGAGGAAGAGAGACTTTTGAGTCTTCTCAAAGAGTACAGGGATGTGTTTGCATGGTCTTATAAGGACTTAAAGGGAGTTGACCCATCGATATGCCAACACACAATCCCACTAAAACAAGACGCAAAGCCTAGCAGACAGAGACCATACACATATAATGATACGTTTGCTAAGCGAATCAAAGAAGAGATAGATAAGCTAATGGAAGCTGAATTCATATGCGAGATTGAACACACCGATTGGGTATCTTCGATTGTGGTGGTACCCAAGAAGAACGGAAAACTCCGAGTGTGTGTCAACTTAAAGAAAGTGAATGCTGCAACAATCAGGGACAATTATCCCCTGCCGATGACTGATCATGTTCTAGAGCGTGTATCAGGGAAAACAGCATACTCCTTTCTTGATGGTTTTTCAGGATATAACCAGCTAGCCATAGCACCGGCACATCAACATAAAACAGCTTTTGCAACGGAGTGGGGAATTTATGCTTATCGGGTTATGCCTTTTGGTCTAACCAATGCTCCCGCAACCTTCCAGAGTTTGATGACGCATGCTTTCAAAGAATACTTAAGGTTGTTTCTAGAAATATACATGGATGACTTATGTGTACATTCTCTTCTGAGAGATGAGCATCTAGAACACCTAAGAAAAGTATTTGAGAAATGTAGGACATATCGCATTTGTCTCAATCCTGAGAAATGTGTGTTTATGGTCCGACAGGGCAGAATTCTTGGACATATTGTCTCACAAAACAGAATATCCACGGATTTAGAGAAGATAAAAGTTATAGTGGATATGCCTAGACCAACCAATGCGAAACAAGTACAGAGCTTTATGGGACATTGCGGATATTATAGACGATTCATTTACATGTACGCTATAATAGGCCAACCACTTTACAGGCTAATAGTGAACTTTGAATGAAAAGAGGAGTGTGAGGAATCATTCAAGAAATTGAAAGAGGCACTCATTACTGCTCCAGTCTTGAAATCACCAAATTGGGAGAAGATATTCCATGTGCATATAGATGCTTCGGCATATGCAATAGGATGCATTCTGGCTAAGCCAGAAGAAGGAAACATGGATTTTCCTATCTGTTACGCCAGTCGACAGCTCAACAATGCAGAGAAGAATTACACCACAACAGAGCGAGAAGGATCAGGAATGATATATGCTGTGAAGAAATTTCGGCATTATCTTCTAGCCAACAAGTTTGTGTTTTTTACGGATCACCAAGCCTTGCTCTACCTAGTGAATAAACCATGCAATACCAGGAGAATAGTGAGATGGTTCATTATCTTACTGGAATTCAACTTCACGGTAGTAGTAAAGAAAGGAAAAACACATCTTAGAGCTGATCATCTTTCGCGATTGACGAATGGAGAAGACCCTATAGGAGTAGATGATGACATGCCAGACGCATACTTGTTCAACATAGAAATGATACCGAAGTGGTCTCAAAATGTCGTTGGCTTATTAACCTATGGAGGAGAGTTTGATAGAAGAGAATACAACCAGAAACATATTGCTATTCAGCAATCCAAGAATCTTCAATTGGTTGCAGGAAGGTTGTATCAATTGGGAAATGATCATGTTTTACGACTATGCATCAATCCTGAGGAATATAATATATATCTGCGCGAACCACATGTTCAGGAATGTGCATTTCATTGTTCAAGAAGGAACACATATAGGAATTTGTTACAATTGGGAGTCTATTGACCAGGAATGAAAGAAAGCGTACATGAATATGTCACTGTATGTATTGTATGTTCATCAAAACCGTCAGCAGAGTATTCGACATTATATCAGATAATGATCGCTCCGGAATGGAGTCAGTATATTATTGAATATCTCACAAATAGAACTTTCCCAGAAGGAACGTCAAAAGCTCGTCAGAAATCTATAGAGACAGAAGCTAGAGATTACGCTTTAATAGGAGATCAACTCTATAAGAGAGGTAAAGACAACCAGCTTAGGATTTGCGCATCAGAGTCTGAGTATGTGATAATCCTGGAGCAAGCTCATGGAGGAGTAGGTGGAGGCCATTTCTCAGGTGATAAGACAACAAAACTTGTCTTAGCCGCAGGAATATGGTGGCCAACATTACATATGGACGCTGAGGAATACGTTAAACGGTGTGATGACTGTCAGCGGACCAAAGTACCACTTAAAAGAGATGATATGCCGCTTAGACCAATGATGGGGGCAAGAGCTTTTGCAAAATGGGGGATTGATTATGTCGGACTCATTTCACCTCCTGCATATAAGACTCATGCACAATACATCGTTGTGGCTACAGACTATCTAACAAAGTGGGTCGAAGCAAAGGCAACTCAAAAAGCAGATGCCAGGACCACGGCACAATTTCTATATGAATACGTCTTTGTACGATATGAATTGCCCATAGAAATTGTGAGTGATCAAGGCACACATTTTATAAATGAAGTGATAGAGATCCTTCTAGATGAATTCATGGTAATCCATAGGAAATCAGCCCCGTATCATCCACAAGCAAACGGACAAGCTGAAGCAACAAACAAAACCATATGCACGGTCGTGACGAAGATTGTATCTGAGTCGAGAACTGACTGGGACCAGAAGTTGCATTCAACATTATGGGCATATAGGGTAGCATATAAAACATCAATAGGAACGACCCCATATAACATGGTTTTTGGGCTAAATGCTATCTTACCAATAGAATTCTTGATTTCAACCTTAAGGGTGGCTAAGGATCTAGAGTGGACAGGGCACGAGCTGTCTGATAGAATAGATGACCTCGAAAAGCTAGATGAGCTTCGCCTAAAAGCAGTAGCTTCTATCTACGCTCAAAAAAGGCGACAAAAGGAATTTTTTGATAAGCATGTGCGGACTAAAGAGTTTAATGTTGGGGACTATGTCCTAGTTTACACTCTGAAACAGCATGCTAAGAAGCTTAAAAAGCGAGGGATGGGACCTCTGGTGATTAAAGATCTATCACCAAGTGGAGCCGTCAAGCTTGCTACATTAGACGGAGAAGAAATGCCCAATTGGATTAGTGGATGCAGAGTGAAAAAGTATCTTTTGCCGCTAACCCAAGACATGCTTCTCAAAATACATCAAGAAAAGCTACGTGTCCAGAAAAAGAAAAAGATTGTGGAGGAAGCGCAAGCCGAGGCGAAGGAAAGAATGGAGAAAAGAAGACTACTGCGTCAGAAACAGCGCAATGAAGGAGCAATACGAATAAACACAGTCAGTATAACAGAAATGGATAATGACAAAGAAGAACCCATCATTGAATGCAAAGTAGGAACCAACCAAATCAAAGCCAGAGCACTATTGGATTCAGGAGCTCAAACTAACCTACTTTCACTCAGTTTGTATAGACAATTGACAAATGACACTAAATTACAAACTGCCAAGCAAGAGTTAAAAAGTTACTCTGAGAATTCAATCAAAACTGTCGGATGCACAGTTTTACATATACAAATTAACCAGTATGTGTATCCTCATATGTTTTACGTGGTTGAAGACCAAGCTACACAACATCCATTATTGCTAGGACAACCATGGCAGAAGCAATACAATGCAATGATTGACTGGAGTTCTAAATCAGTGCTTATCAAATACGGAGGTGAAAGTCAATCAGTTAAGTTAACCAAAGGATCAGAGACAACTCCAAAGGAAGAATCCAAGAACAAAGGTAAACAACAACCAGAGAAAAAGAAGAAGCAATGGCAACCAAAAGTTTCTATACAACTGGATTGCTCTTCGACGAGGAACTCTCAACATTGGATAAGGAAGATAAGCAATAATATAACAGCTCAACCTTGGGAAAAAACGGAGTCAAAGTTGGTATGGAGACCAAAAAAGGTTGTGCCAGAGAACACAAAGGTGGAAAACAGAGTCTTCAATACCAGACAACAGAGTGATTCCAGACAATCAAGGACAGTGAAACAGATCTGGATTCCAAAGAAGTTCATGCCGGCACAAAGCTATAGCAGGCAAATTTGGATCCCAAGGATTTGTAAACAGGAACTCCCTTCAGTACAATCCACGGAAACTCCTAGGTATTTCAAGTCGAGGAAATCAACACAAAGAACAAAGCAGGTTTGGGTCGCAAAGAATTTGTGGCAAGCACAAGCGAAGCGGAAGCAGATTTGGATTGTGAAAAAGAACAACAAGGTAAAGAAGAATCCATCTACTGATTCTACTACCGAAGTGCCAAAACCAACCCAAAACCCGACCACCAATCCTTCAATCAAAAAAAGAGCAGCTTTATTGGAAAGACTGTTGTATCGTCGCTCTACAATTGCATTGGGAACTTATGACCAAAACAACTACAATGCTTCGCCCACAGACACTTCATAGTCGTCCGGGAGGACTCAGACTAGGAGGGGGGAGGTATACAGGTATACAGGAGCTACAAAGCAGCTACAAGCAACAAAAACAAAGAAAAACAAAAAATTATATTACAAGGGCAGTGTCTTACATGATTTTGCAATTTATATGTTTGATTGCGGATATTGATAATATTTATGCCCTTATATACCTTGTTTTGCAACAAGAAGAGATAAAATGATTAATTTGGGTCTCTAGACGTGTAAATATCACTAAATAAGAGTGTTTTTGGAGCTAAAAAGTGGTAATCCAAGTCTAGAAATCACAAATAAGTGTATATTCATATACACAAGGTTACCAGCTATTTATTGTGTATGTTTGGAATTTTTTGGCTTCAATTTGCTATTTTCCTTTATTTTTTATGATTTTCTTGATAAAAGTAAAAGAAAAATAAAAAAGCAGGTGAAACAAGATCAGAAAACAGAAAAGAATAGATGATGATGATCCTAATGACAAGGGCAACCCATGGTAAAAATTGAGTACAATTCGGGAAAAGTTGCGGAAAGTCCGAAATGACAGAATTTTGGCAAAGTGGACAGATTTCTCAGAAACAGGTCAAACGGAGTCCAAATTGAGAAATTTCAAATCCTAAAGTGCATTTCACGACGAGATAGGAGCACATGTCAAATTTGGTAACAAGTGATCTGGGAAGTCCGAAGTTAAGTATTTTTCACATCACTTTCAAGCTCATTTCCACTATTACCTTCTTGGAGAGAGCAAAGAGCACACAGGAGCATCCAACCTTCTACAGCCTTCTACGACTGCTACGAGGGCTCAGAGGACACCAGACATGAGAGACGGGAAATGCGGTAGAATGCTAGGTAGTGGCACAACCGCATAACCAAACCTTGCAAGAACTTATAGGTGGGTTACCCTAGTATAGAAGATGGGTTTCTAACACTCAAAGCTCGAGAAAGAACGACTGGAAAAACCCTAGGTCAACAGAGCCTACAAGAGGCAAACAAGAAAAAGTTGTCGAAACGACACAAAACTTCTCAGGAAGCTTAACAACATCGAGGGCAATGCAACCATGGAGTATCTCCAGGTTTGGACCACCAAAAGTAGGTCGGAACAACTGATTCGGCTGCGGACACACAAAGCGTCATTTTGGCATAACGGCTGAAATTGACGACCGAATGAAATGAAACTTCACAAGCAGCTTCAAATATACATGGATGACTTATGTTTGAAAGCAAAACCCAAAAGAAATCTGATTCACTTACCGATGGTGAAAAAGACGCTTTCGGGCAACCAAAAGGAGAAAGATGGAGAACGGGGAGCCAAAGTCAAGTTCAACCAAATAGATGGCTTCACAACATATCCAATGAGTTGGAAATGCAACTCTCGAGAAGAAAAGTTGAAGAAATTCAACTCCAAGGCAAAAGGACGACTTCGGAGACTGAAATGCCTCTAAAGGGCTTTTTAGCTAAACTGATGACTTTTTAAGTTGAAAACTAGTTAGCAGGGATTAGGGCACTAGCACAAAGCATTCTTTGCACAAAAAGACCAACATTTCAAGAAAATACATCATATGCGTATGATGTCTCACAGCATGAATTTCACATCCATTTCAACATTTGAGTGCATAGCCTCGTTCCACATGTTAATCGCATCCTATGAACCAAGTATCATGAGAATTGGAGTTAGAAAACCCAAGGAAAACCAAAAAGACGCAAAGTAGGCCATAAAATTGATTTTTGGTCCTAATTTTGTCAAAATAACTCCAAACTCATTGAAACTTTGTAGGATTGTTGATTAACACATCTACAAGCTATCTGGAACCAAAAAGCACCATTTTGACACAAAAGACATCATACGCGTATGATGTTTATTTGCACTTACAGAGCCAAAACTGCTCATTTGTCATCATACATCCATTATATATATCTAATACATGCTACATATGAAATTTGGAACCATTTGGTCAAGAGGATCACCCCATTAGCCCAATTGAGGGAAAATCCTTCACCTAAAGCCTATTTTTGGCCCAAATCCAACATACTCAAGTCCAAACCAAGATTTGAGTAGAAACAATCCTTCACTAGTACATGGGGAGTCCACGAAACCAATCCCATGCAAAATTGATGGAAAAGACATCATACGCGTATGATGTCTCCAGAGCCATTTTTAGCCCAAAATCTATCCAAACTTCATAAATCCACTGAATAAGCCTATCTAAAGCCAAATCCAAGCTTAGAGAGAAATTTGATCCAAAAATACACTAAAAGACATCATACACGTACGATGTCTCACTATGTAATTTTGGCACCTCAGGGCTTCAACCACCAAACAGAAGTGATCTACATGCCATTTGAAAGTGAACCACCAAGTTTTATCCAATTTGGATCATAAAATCCAAATCCCTTTCAAAATTTTGCCAAGAGCCGGAACTGGACTAAACTGGCCAAAACTTGACCAAATGGGATCCAAACTCAAATCCAAGCATATGATACTCATGTATACACTATCAGCTACAAGCACAACCAATATGAAGTCATTTTGACACAAAAGACATCATATGCGTATGATGTCTCCAGCATGATTTTGAGCCCATTTTGCATATTTTTTCACCTACTTTGCATCCTTAGGCCCTCAATAGCTCATGTTTCAATTTTCAAGTCATTTGAATAGTTAAAAGCTTCATTTCGGCTTTCAGTACTAAAAAGACGCTAACTTCTGAAATTGGAGTTACAGGATCCATGGATTCCGCCAAGTCATCGGCAAGGAAGAGAAAAAGACCGACAATCAAAGATGCTCTTGCAGAAGCGGAACCCTTTGACATTCCAGCAGAAACCCTCAAGGTAACCAAAACTTGGGTGGAGGAAGCAGTATTGGAGAAAGAGGGAATAAAGATCTACCAGGGGACTTTCAGAGATCCTCAAGGGCAAGCGGTGGATGTACTGATGATCCCACAGGAATTGGTAGATTATAGCAGGTCAGAAGACATCAGCAAATACCTGGAAAGGGCAGACTTGCACAGTTTCTTCACCTCGAGACCATCAGGTGTGGATACAAGAAGAGTGTACGAGATCCATTCAGAAAGACGAAAAAGCCACATTGACAACCATGGATGGAGAGAAAGTAGAAGTACATATCACTCCACAGCTCATTGCAGACGCATTGAAGCTGCACAACAAAGGGAGCTCGGTCAGGGAAAGAAGGGAGGCCATAGAGGTCTATGGGCCCAAGAAACAGAATGCAACCTATGGAGATATGGCGGACCCAAGAGCGGCAACCCTTTGCCGACTGTACAACCAGTTTCTCCATGTTTGCAGTAAGAGACCGCAAAAGTATACGACACCACCCCATGCCATTGCGACCACCATCACATGGGCATTAGAGAGAAATATTCCAAAAGAGGTGAATTACGCTCAACACATCCACGAGCAAGTAATTGCCATGCACAACGAGAAGCCAAATTACATAGGAGGAGCAGAAATTCTGACAAGAATAGCTTATGAAGCTATTGGAGCTAGAGATCAGTGGCCAAAGGTTCCCTCCCAGAATGAGTGTCTTAGAGAAGCCGACGAGGAGGAAGAACAGCCCGAAGTATCCAATAGGGCATCCACAAGAGCACGCCGGAAACTAGAAGTAGTTTCAGAACCTGAAGAGGATGTGGACGAGCCACTTAAGAAGAAAGTAAAGAAGAAGGTTGCTCCCAAGCAAACCAAAAGTCAGAAAGCGGCAAGAATGGAAAGACTAGTGGAGTAGTTTAGAGCGGAAAGAGCTCTAAAGGGTGACTTTGAAGAAAAGTGGGTGCCAGACCCCACTAAAGTCGGAACTAGCTCAACCAGGCCACATATTGATCAATACGATCAATATATTAAAGCTTATGACGAGTCAGAGGCTATTCTGGAGCAGCAACCTGTCGAGCCATACACTGAAGAGGAGGTACAACAATTAAAAGCTGAGCTGAAATAAGACGACAAGGGGAAAAGGAAAGTAGATGAGTCTACTAAGCCTCAAGAGAAAGATGGGCAAGCCGACAAAGGGAAAGCCAAGGAAGCTGAGGACAGATATCCCTCTATGACTGATGTACCAAGCCCTAAGAAGACGGAAAAAATTGTGGAGGAGACCACAGTAGAGGTGGACACAAATGATTTGGAAAAGCCAGAGGCCGAGACCAAAGAAAAGAAGATAGATCCAGTTCAACAAAAGAGAAATGATTATGAGGATCTGGTAGAGATAGGATACACCGAAGAAGAGGCCCTTGAGGCAGTTTATGGGATCACCCTACAAAAACAAGATGAACGGAGGAAAAAACAAAGAGTAGAAAAGAAAGTGAAGAGAAACTGGACGAACCAAAAGTACTAGAAGATCCAAAGCCAGTGGAGGTGGTGGCGGAAAGAGCTTTAGAGTTGACAGATGATGATGAAAAATACATGCACATGGTGCATGAACTACTCAACAAGATAAAAGAAAGGTCCAAGGCAAAGGAAGTAGAGATTAAGACAGCCAAACAAAGGGAAGCGGAGTTGCAGAGAAAGTTAGAGAATGCTATGACTGAATCTGAAAGTCATAAAGCATCACTCTATGATGCAGAAAACGAGAGAGACGGCTTGATACTCCAGCTAGCCGAGGCTTCAAGAGAAGTAACAAGTGCACAGGAAGCAAGGGAGCGGATAGAGGATGAGTTGGAGGCGGCCAAGGATGAGCTCATTAAGCTAAGGGAGACAGTCGAGCTCCAAGAAAGAACAATCACCAGACTCAGGACTACCCCTAGAGCTAGCAGAGCAGGAACCGAACAAGAGGGAGCTATCATACTAGCCTTGGAAGACCAGGTTCGAAGCTTACAAAGAGAGCTAAGATTAGAGCAAGTGCAAAGGTTGCACATTGCGGAGGGATCATTGGCCGCAGAGGAGAGGCTCACATTAGAAAATCAAACACTACGGACAGAGAATGAGGCCCTCCGCAAACAGCTCCAAGATCTACAAGAGCAACAAAGAAGAGAGACAGAGACACCACAAGAAGAATCAGGTGGAGCAGCCATAGAGCTACCAAAAACTGGAGAGGCAACCACAATTGAAGATCCAACCTCAGCTCAAGAGGTGGCCTCAACTTCAGGAATCTCTGAAGAAGAAGAACAAAGTCTCCATGACCAAATAGAAAAGTCACAGAGGAGAGTGCCAAGGCAGAAATGGAATGGGAGAGGAGACTCCTAATCTCCATTAGACTTCAGGGACTAGATACAAAAGTGCTCCATGAACAGTGGATGCAACCCAGCCTGCCTTTCCCTTTGATGAAATTTGAAGTGCTAAAGACGAAAAAGAGAATAGAGGAGGAGCAGTATGTCGCTCTTTACGAAGGCGACATCACAAAGGAGGAACAATCAAAGAAGATAGTAGATTCATAACCTAGATGGAGGAAAGGTTGGCTGAACAAATACTCAGCCTACCTCATCTACTTGGTGTAGGCACCAAAGGAGATTCGGGAGGATGCAACCTTCTGCCCGGTGCCAAGAGTCAGAAACTGGAAAGAGCATGGTAGGATTGCAGAAAAGAAGCCAAATTGGCTTAATTATCCCAGGATGCCAGGACCAAAGGCAGGAGAGAGAATAGGTAAAGCCTACATGGTGAAAACCCTAACGGGCACCATCAAGCTCTTTACTGGCTCTCCTGACCTTTCATGTCAGATGCTCAAGAAAATCTACAGGACTCTCTTAGCTTGCATTGAAGTGTTCGTGCCAGATAAAGCCACGACCTCGAGTCTACTATCAACGGCCAACACAGTGACTGATATGATGTACGATCTTTCATTGCAGCCTTCTCCAAAAGTGTTACACCTCCTATACCAAAGAATTATGTTTTTGCCTAGCTTCCACATGCAAACATTCGAAGAAGCTTTCTACACCGTCTTTTTCACCCACGAAAGCAAAATATTCGGCCCAACCTTGACCATCGGCAACCTACGATACGAATCACATTTGCAGATGCTCAAGACGACAGGACTTTATTGACCAAGCATAAAAGTCATGTCAGGGACGACATGAACGCGGAGGGGGGGAGTGTTGAGCCAGCAGAGGATCACACCCACATTTTTGCTCACACTCATCATTTTGTAACCATTGATTGTAATAAATGTCTTTTCGACATTAATTTTGATTTGAGCCATTCATTAAGTAACGGGACTCAATTGAGTTTCCAGCTTGTAATCCCGAAGTAATTTCACTTGCTGATGTAATTAGTTAGAGATGTTCTCACCTCCAAGGCTGAGGTATATAAGCCAAAGTTTTTGTAACCTAAGGGATTCAGATTATTAATCAAAGTGAGTTTTTGAGCGCCGTGACTGTGTCTGAGAGAGAGTGAGAGAGAGAGATTCTTATCTACTTGCTACGCGAGCTACGGAACCGCCATTGGAGAAGCGACACCGCCATTGTGTTAGCAACGGCGAGAGCTACGCACAGATACCAAGAGTGCGCGTTATCGGCTTCTATGTGTGGTAAGTTCCTACGAGCTTCGGTGTGAGTTTTCTTCCAACTCGTGTGTCGGAATTGAGCGTGCATCATATCTATAGAACCACAACAAGTAGAGCTACACATTAGTACCATCGGGGTCAAGTTTCGGTCACCTGTATTTTTCGGCCTGTCTTCATACTCGTTGATAGCCATTTTTCGGCTCTTTGTAATTGCCACAGTGAGTTACCTCACCCTACCAAAATCACCCAAACACTGTGGCTATCCCTACCATTTCACTGTACATAGGCGTGCGTGAGTTAGGGAACTTTCCCCATATTTTCTTTAAAACCCTCAGCTAGCTAGTCACTGGGCTAGTTGAGCCAAAAAAAAAAAATTAAAAATAAAAATTATAAGTATATTATGGCCCATGCATTTGTAAATATTTCTTTGTATATAGGGCCTAAATAAAAGATTTTTTCATAATTATTTTGGTATTTATTTTGGTATTTATTTTAATATTTCTACCTAGGTGTGTGATATTTATGCTCTGTACATTGCCTCACCATTACCACAATTTTTCTTACCATTTTTCATATTCTTTATTCCATATAGAAATATTTTCATGTAAGCTTCTCTTATATTTGGTGTAACTCCATCCCAACAAAAATCCAAAAAAACTAGTTTTATTTATGTGTATATTTTTTTCACTATTGTGATTTTTCCCTTCCTACATCTATTTTGTTTTTTTTTAGAACACCAAAAATATTTATCTTTTTATGGTAGCCTCATAATGAGAGAGATTTCTTTTGATCCCTTTATCTTTTTCCACCTATATTATTTATATTTGACATGTACATATTTTTTAGACCCCTCAATATTTGATTTTCTTAGTTGTACTATTCACTTATATCATGATCTCAACAATATCTTCAATTATAGACCTACCAAATAAGGTCAAGGGTAGGTGGCATGCATACATGCACTATGGAGGGCTCACTCTTGGAGGTATTCAAAAGAATCATCCAAAGAAGGACCCCACAAGGACCTTGTGCAGTGGAAAAAAACGGTCGGTTTTGCTGAATTTTTAAAGTTCACTTGCTCTCCGAATTTGAAAAGGTGATACAAACAAAAGTTGTAGCTCGTGGGCTGAACTTTTGCCTCAAATTCTTTCATATTGTTTTGAGCTACGAGCTGTGAGCTATGATTTTATTAGTGGACCCCAATTTTCCCATGCTATGCAGCCACACTCTCTTCCACTTTATCATTTTCCTCTTTCACACACACTTCTCCACTCATCATCCCCACCTCTCTCACCACTCCTCTCTGCACCCTACTCACCTTCTCCTCAACCTTGAAGAATAAGAGAAACCATGGTGAGCTCATACCTCCCACACACAATTCCATTCCAAAATTGACCACCTAGTCTCATTTTTCCTCCTCCAATTTACCCATATCTATAAAAAAAACCACAAAATTCAGCCTCTTCTCTTAAAAGACAGCATCATGGTGGTTGATTACTCAACTTCAATTACCTTGTCTCTCAAGGAAGGTCAAGAGTGGAGAAAAAATGTACCGTCAAAGCTAGTGGACCGTCAACAAGCGTCAAAATCGGCCCTACTCAAGACACTTGGAGCATCAACCTTGTAAGAAATCCACCTTTTCCTACCTCTTAAGAGTTTTTCTTCCTTATTTGTATCCTACATGGATACTCCCATTGTAAATATCCAATTCCATTTGTAAATTAATACTAACTCTACTAACACTAACCCACTATGAAAAGTCCTATCACCTCCATTTCTCTCCTCTCTCTTTCCCCACCAACTTCTTGATAATTCCAAGCAAAAGAAATTAGATAAATTGCTGAAAATCTAACTCAACCATGGTTAGAGAAGTAACCCTAGCCTTCAAAATTGCTATAAAAGGAGGGTGTAGCTAGCACAAAAGAGGAGCCATAAGCAAGAGCACTATGCTATAGCTTGAGAAGCCAAGCTCAACCTCTCTAGAAGGAGCTCTTGAGTGGAAGCTCATATTTCTCCTACTAGTGTAAGCCCAACATTTGCTGAATCAAGGAGGGTGGATTTGGACTAAGTTTGGATACTTTGTCTCCCTTCCAACGTGAAGTAATGGACAACAATGATGCGTAAGTGTCTTGGTGTTTTTTGTTAAGTTCTTGATAGCTTGTCTCTGGTGTTGTCATCAATCTAGCCATAAATCCCACATACTGTAAGAGGGCGACAGGGTGGAGAGGACTCCCCTGGCTTTAAGACGGTGATTGGGGGTGGCTTTTCTTGTGATGTGTTGTGGTGAAATTTACGCAAGCTATGTTGAACAAATACTAATCTCACTTTGATTTGTCATGACAGATTTGTAAGAAGGTATTAATGCAACAAGCACCCCCACCCCCTTTCTCTCTCTTTCTTAAATATATAGTTGTGTTTGCTTGATCATTGTCGATACGTTTCAAAGCAGCCCGAGCACTATCTCTCTCTCTCTCTCTCTCTCTCTCTCTCTCTCTCTCTCTCTCTCTCTCTCTCTCTCTCTCTCTCTCTCTTTCTCTCTCGTGTTTTAGTGTGTGAGAGTGTTCCATTGGTGTTAGGGTTAGTGTAAATTCCTTGCTTGTTCGTGGGTTGCTCTAACGATTCTCCTCTTTTGCGTCCTAGTTCTCTCTTAAACTAGGTGGTGCCCCTTGTGTAGTTGGGATTTGGCTGTGGGTTTGTTGTTTTGGTTTGTGTTGTGTTGTGCCCCAGCCCCATTGAGCAGCACGGGAGCCTTGAAGGGTGTCTAGAGGTTGCTCTTCTTGTTGCCCGCCCCGGACCGCTCCAAATTGGTGCCCCCACTGAGGACAGGCTTGTGTATGTTTTGTGAAGGCTCAACCTTTAGCATAATCAAGTAGCTTGCATGAATCACGAGAATTTGTATGATCCCTTCATTCCCATTGCAAGGCAAAAGGTACACATAATTGTTAGTACTAAGTTACAATTTCAACGTGTCATTCGTAGAATTTTAGGTCCTCTTAGGTTGTCCGAGATAAACGCTTCAGTAAATCCTTTTATTTTGCCTCTCATTAGGTACGACCTTAGTTTGGACGTCTATATTTTTGTTTTGTTTTAAGCATTAGGTCATGCATAGACCATGGATAATGGCCCAGGAATAGAGGTTTTCCCCTTCCATTTCACTCCACACATTAGAATAAACATTGCAATTAGTAGGAAAATTCATTTTCAACAACGTATGGTGTTCATGTTTGGTGCCCAAAGAGTAGGAGAAATTCTTGCATCACCAAACCCTGTCATTCTACCTCTCATCAACTACCACACTTCTTTTGATGTACATGTGTTCATTTTATTTTGAAATGAAGTGCAGCCTGGCAAAATAGTGTGTATGTTTGTTTTTTCTTTGTCCAAGTTGTTACAAGAAACAAAAAACGATCATTTGTTCTAACTGGGAATGTGTGTGCAGTGAAAGTTCAATCCTTAGAGATCTAGCTCTATTACCAATTGAGTTGCAGGAGCAAGTAGTAAGGCATCTCCCTCATAACAAGAGGGTTGTGAAGTTAAGACGGAAGGTCCTACGCGTGGATTCCATTTTCCTCTTGTTGTTGGGCACTAAGGAAGACCGCGCATTCATCCAACTAGTGTGTGCCCTAAGATTGGTAAATAGAGTGAAATTTGGCGTTTGGCGAGTGCATTTCACCATTGAGGAAGACTCTTCAGGAAACTTGCGGCCAGAGTTCATGCTTCATAGACTCACATTTGGTGAATTTTTCCCTCATTTGCGTCTTATTAATAGTCTTCCTTTCGCTTTCAACAAAGGAGATAGGGAGCTATTCAGAGCTTGTCTTAATAAAGAGAGCATAGAGGAGATTGCAAATTTGTACAAATTCTCATCCTTCTCTACTTTCTATGACACTTTGTTCATAGAGACATTGTAAATCTCTTTATGCTTTTGAATGATTTAACCATAATCCTAAGGAGTTTTTGTCCAGGAATTTTGTAGCATAAGTGGAGTCTTTAAATCTTGCAAACTTGATTGGACTTGATGAGGATGTTCTTTATGAAATTGTGAGAAGGTTGCCTCACTCCGACTGTGTGGAACTCGAAGGAAAGGAGCTCCTAGTCAATTGCTACTTTCTCACGGCCTTCGACGAACATGAAGATCTAGTTTTTATACAAACCGCTTGTGCGTTGGGAATTGTAGAACAAGTGCAATTTATCACTTGGGACGTGGTTGCTCTTTTGGATCCAGAAAATGAAGTTCTAGAGATTTCTGTTTATCGCCTTAGCTTTGAAGAATTTCAACCCTTCTTAGAGCTCATCAATAGTCTACCTTTTTATTTTGATCAAACAAATCGAGACCTCATTGAAGCTTGGATAGCTGAAGAAGAAAACCTAGAGTGGTATTTTCTTACTTCTTCATTTGCAGGCGAGTGGTTCTAAATCTCTATTGTATCCCTTATTGTAACTCCTGTTGTAATCTTTCATAATAATGGAGAGCCAACGCCAAATGTCTGGATATCCTCTTTTCTTTGGAGAGCCTGGAGAGGATGCAGAATTATTTTTAGCAAATTTCAAGATGTCTTGCCGTATCAAGAGGATAGTAACCGATCAAGAACGTGTAGAAATGTTTGAGGTGGTCCTTAGGAAAGATGCTAGTACTTGGTTTGACTCTTTTCCTGAGGAAGTTAAGGGGAATTACACAGAAGTTTTGAATCGTTTTAAGAGATACTTCTTTGATCCCCAAAACACTCAAAAACTATGGCAAGACATTGTTTCTCATAAGCAAAAAGACTTAGATGACTACTACTTGTACAAGCAAGAGTTTCTACGTCTTTGGGCTCTATGGATACGAAATGTTGCTAACCCTGGTGATGGTGCATAATTTTTAAAGAAGGAGAGGTTCATAGCCGGACTCTTTCCTGACCTTAAGGTAAAAGTTGAGGCGGGTGCACCTACTACTTTTGATGCAGCTGAAACTAGGGCTGCTGAGAAGTATAGGAAACTCAAGTGCTTAAGGAGAGAGGTTCCAATAGAAGGTCTTAGACCCAAAGGTAAGTCACAAGCATCAACATCTAGGGAGCTTCCTGAGGTAACGGCTGAAGTGATTGAGAAGTTAAATGAATCTTTAAGCAGCCTGTCAATTCACCTTGCACAAGCTGTAGGTCCAAAGGGACAAGCAAAGAAGTCAGAAGAGAGAGAGCCACTAACTAGGAGAGTCTTGCAATGTTGGAATTGCGGAGAGTCTGGACATGGGATGTATAATTGTCCTTGGCCTCGTGGAGAGCCAGGGAGACCTAACTTGAATTACCCAGTAATGAATGCAGGAGAAGGAGCTGGTCAACAACCAAGGCTTCTACAAAGGCCAAATGGACCAAGACCACCTCCACAAGGGGTAGAAGGAGTTCCACCTTTGCCAGATCCAAATGTGCATGTGGTAGAGGTGACAAATTCAAATGAGTTTGACATGGAAGCCAATGGCATTAAGCATGGCCGAGGAAAAGGTAAAGAGAAAGAGGGTGTCCCATCACAGAGTGACCATGGACAAGGCAAGAAGGCAAAGGAGACCAAGGAAGCTAAGAGGACTTGACGTCGTATCAATGTCCAAGACTTCCCTCTTGGACATGGTATGGCTCCATACAACCTGCTGGAAGACATGCGAGGTAAGGGTCCTGATATCTCATGGCCTCAGTTTCTTGCATTATGCCCACAAGTTAGGAGGGATTTAACAAAGGCAGTTAGCACTAGGAGAAAGGTAAAAGAGAGTTTTCCTGTTGTAAAAATTGCACATGCTGAAATGAACGAGGATATTACACCTATGCTAGATTGTTACATAAAAGGAAGATTGGTTAGGAAAGGTCTAGTGGATGGGGGTGCACAAATTTGCATCATGACAGAAGGGCTCATGCAAAGACTAGGCATGCACATCCATGAGACACCTGAAATCAAAGTGAAAATGGCAAACAATAGCAAGGCTAGGTGCGTAGGCATTTGTAAAAATGTTTTTGTGGAGGCCTTTGGCATTAAGAAGGCAGTGGATTTTTATGTTATGTCGACCAAGGGAAGTGGTTATCCATTTATCCTAGGAAGACCATGGCTAATGAAAATGCGAGCTTTGCAGGATTGGGAGAGTGGGAAATTAATTTGCAGGAATGACAATCATAAGAAGGTTGTCTTTGACATGAAGGAGCAACGCCAAGAGGATCTCCATGAAGAATCATCTCAAAGTGAGACGGGAGAAGGTTGGACCGATAGCACTTCAGAAGAAGAAAGTAGCAGCAGCATTACTGAAGAGGAGTCTTCCCTTGAGTTTGAGATCGATTCAATGATTCTAGATCCTGTTTTGTATAGCATTCGTTCGTAGCACGGATTTCAGTCACTTGCGTATTTTAGAACTTAGATTTGATTTCCTTAGTAGTGATTGTCATTAGAAGTTTGAGTAGGTGATTTGACACCCACCTAGTTGTTTCCATGCGCCTGCGGGTCAAGCTCCGTCCTCGTCTGACAAATTCTGTTGTTGGTTGAGTTCTCGCTATTTAGCTTCCACTAGCGGCGTAACCGCCTTAACACTCTCTCTCTCTCTCATAACATCTCTTGAAGGTTGCAATGCCAAGCCTATAAGAAATAAACAAGAGTAGATGTTACCTTTTCCTGGGCTTGGCATTGCAACCTTCAAGAGATGTTATGAGAGAGAGAGAGAGAGAGAGATGACACTTCTACTTGTCTTATGGCACATGGATGTGTTGTTGGTCAGCCAATTGTCGTTCGCTCTATCAGGGGATTTGTGTTCGAAAGGTGAGCGGAGAAGGCGTAGGGCCTCTGGCTGTGAGAGGTGTGAGAAAAAGTGTTGCAGCAGACACAATTAATGTAGACAAAGCTTAAAACTTATTGCTTGAACAAGATTCAAAAGCTTGATTACTCAAAGAGGACTATTAACAACATCGTTACTTAAAATAGATGCTACACATTGGTTTAACCAGACTTATTCAAGTGATAATAGTGAAAATTAAATTTCAGTTATCTCGATGATAATAATGTCAAAGTCAATGATCATAGTACTGAGGATTACGGTGTTTTTCCCTTTGTCTTAATTGGCTTGCCAAGCTTGCCTTGATGCTCTTCCTCTCCTTCGTTCCTCCTCTGCTAGAGAGAGAGAGAGAGAGAGAGAGAGAGAGAGAGAGAGAGAGAGAGAGAGAGACAGTGAGAGATGAGGGATAGTATTCATTATGGCTTACTGAGAACCAACTGGATGATCTTTGGGATTGAGGAAGAGATTATGGATTGTGTTATGGCTTCTTAGGATTAGAGTAGCTTATGGAGGCTTAGCCTAAACTTTGAATGGATTAGGAGTTTAGCTTTAGAATTCGAGCGGGTTATGGAAGCTTGGAGAATGGATGAAGGAATCTTAGGATTAGGTGGGCTATGGAGCTTGGATTAGAGTTCTTGCTTAGCAAGATTTTAGCTTTAGAATTCGAGTAGGTTATGGAAGCTTGGAGAATGGGTGAAGGAAGCTTAGGATTAGGTGGGCTATGGATCTTGGATTAGAGTTCTCGCTTAGCAGGCTTAGGATTTTAGCTTTAGAATTTGAGCGGGTTATGGAAGCTTGGAGAATGGGTGAAGGAAGCTTAGGATTAGCTAGGCTATGGAGCTTCGATTAGAATTCTCCCTTAGCAGGCTCATTAGGAAATTTTAGAGGTCATTTGGAGGGCCATATGAAGAGAGAGAATAATAGAGCGCGTCCAATGAGCACGAAGGCTACGTTACGTAGGAAAGTACGTGTAAAGACTCAAAAAATAGGAAAATAGCATAAAACTTTCACGAATCTAGGATTATAGCATCGTAATTTCCTTCCTTTTACCGAGCTTTTAGGTGCTTGCATGTGGTCCCACTTCTGATATTCTCTTATGGTCATTAACGTACTGGAGGGTGACCATTAAGCCTGCACAAGATATTGGAATTCTAAAACACTTTCCCTCCATTAGAATGCTTTCAAAGTGAATCTCCCTCCACTAAAGCTTTTCTCTGAGAGCTATGGCTTCCACGTCTTCTCGCCCAAGAAGCTCCAGGTGTTTACTGTCTCTCACACCAACAACCAACAACTGAACTTTGCCTAGAAGGCCAAGTAGTAGCATATCCTCAATTACAATATCAACTTCAATAAGTGCAGAGAACCAATGGGTTGGACAAAGGATAAACAAAGGTTCATGGGTCCTCATGCAACCAAGAAGACCCAAGAGGTCTAGTGGTATCAACGTTTACCGCTCAGGATGGAAGGCCAGAGTGTTGGATTTCAAAGTTGAAATCGGCAAAAGATCTGTAAAGGAAGTTCTTGTTCAGCATGTGTTTACCCATCCAGAGGTGATAGCAAACGGTGGAAATGTATCAGATATACATCAACCACGTTGCAATTGTAAGTACTCTTGACATGTGAACTTACTGATACTCTCATTATAACATTTCTTATATATTTTGCAATGTTTCTCCCGCTTGTTATGAGCAATGTCTCCATTCTTCACAGCTCAATTACATTAGATTTGTCATTTTTGCTTATTGATACTCTTAGTTTAACTCTTCTTATATATATTACAGATGTTTATCCCTCTTCTTATGAGCAATGGGAGCCTGTGGAGTGCATAATAGGCCTCTTCCATGTTGTTCATGCCCACATTGGTTCTCTACAGTATTCAGGGAGGAGCAACAAAAGACTGGCTGATGAGAGAATATTTTTTTATGACCACTTCTACCAACTCAGCTCAGGGAATAAGAATGGCATGTTAGTGAAAGTGCCTCTACCAACCGATTGGAACACTGTGGACTGGCCAGTTCCCGAGGAAACAATGGTGGAGGCAATGCGAAGTAAGCTCTACAAGGATATACAAAGGTCTCTATGTAGCTCTATTCCCACCAAACTGGTTAGAATTGCAAACTTTTGTCCTGTTGCACTCTTCATAGAGTTGTTTCATAGCTACAACATCCGTGTTACGAAAACTATGTTCATGTGCAAGTCATTTCAGTAGTCATCCTGTTGAGTGGCATAAAATGGTAACCATCTTTTTGCAACATTTGTCAGCCTACTCAACGTCCTCTTCCTCATATGTGTATATATTTTTCTATGCTATTAAGTTATCTAGAGTAAATTCCCCCTCTTCGTTTAACCTTTGTGGCGACACATACATTATACTCTTCCCAAAAATGTCACCTTAGTCATATATTTATATTACCACCCTTTTCTTTTTTGCTTTGTAAATAGAATAAGCATACAATAACCAACAATATACCCCCAAACTTTCTTACCTCTTATGAATTAGTAGTAGAAAAATAATATATCCATCTTCCACCCCTTATAGATAAATTCCCATGGAAATCAACTCTCCACTTTTCTTTACCAAAGATTATGGTCCCTCTCTACAAGTCTTCTATGCCCCCTACATAGGTGGCCCAATATCTCTTAAGAATATACATATAGTTTCTCTCCTTTCAAAAAGACTCCAATTGTATATTCTTTTCACAAGCAAATAATATTGGGCCCTCCTCTATTTGTTTAAGCATCATAGCCTTTTGAAAAAGCATGATTCCCCTTGGATGCATACAAGCAAAGGGCCCATACAAGAAGACTTTGAAGCAAAAGGTTCCCTAGCCTAGTGTGGACCTTCCAAACCAAATTCCTTAGTGCATGGGCATGAAGAATAGTCCAAATTCATATCAAACATGTTGAGAAGGTCAATTTTGCCTTTTGAAGCATGTCATTCCGAGCTACAGGTAAAAACTTATGGTCAAAATAGTGTAAATCTGTCAGATTCGTAGCAAAAGGGAACTGTAAATCAAGTAAATCAAGAGAGTGAGATCTTATTTTTCCCCTACTCATCTTCTAGAAGAGCAATGAGTGTTCAAGGTCACTTGCATGTGATGGGACCAACCTAAAGATGCTTTCTAAATGCCAAGACAGACAAGTTGAGATACCCCGCAGGAGCCACCTGTAGGGCCTCATGGTGGGGCCCACCTACATTATGCACCCCTATGGAGCCTTCACGGTCTAAAATGATATTTTTGGTGAATAAATAGTCCCTTTTATGTCCAATATTCAATGAGTGGTCAAAGGACACTTAATTAGGTCTAATCACTTACTCTAATTAAGTGTAGCATAATCCCACTCCTACACAACTATAAATAGCCCCCCTTGGAGAGACTCAAGGACACACACACCTATATTTTCAACTTCATGTTGTTTCTTGATCAATAGTAGAGAAAACCCCAACTCTCCCTCTTTCACATCCTCCCTCCTAACCCTCCTCTTTGGAGGAAGTGCAACTCTATTCTCCACTCTTCCATCAACCCAATAAATCATTTGTAGCTCCTCAATAACTTGTAAATACATCATGATCTCTCTCATGGTTATGTTAATGATCATGAAATCATCTTCAAAAACTTTCAAGTGTCGCAATTCGTGATGGTTAGCCAGCGTCTGTCCTCCCCTTAAAAGGTGTGCGAGAAATCAAGTAAGTGTTCTATTCTCAATTTACCATTGGTTTGTTTCTCCACACTTATTCCATTGGTCTAAAGAAATTTCTCACTCCAACCCTCTTTTGCTTCATTACATATGCATGTGGCTACCTCTCATGGTGATTTTATTTGTGTCACGGCATTGCATAGATGGAGATGAGCTCTCTATGCAAAGTGTGTTAGTTTGATGTAAGTGATTCTCTTGTGTGTTTGAGAGGCAAGTCTTGCGCGCATGATTTTTTTGATGAGTGCTTGAGAGAGGAAGAGTTTGGATGTATTATGGATATTCTTATGGGGAGAAGGTGAATGCTATTCCACAAATTGCATATTTCATTTTGATGCACGGCATTGGGTTGCATAATCGTTGATGGTGTTCAAGTGTCCAAAGTGTATATAGAGTAAGGGGGTTTTCAAAGTGTGTTGCTTGGGTGGGTGAGTGCAAGTGTTATTTTTTTTTATTGGTTTCCTTCTCCACTCCCAAAAGAAGGTGGTGCCCCAAGTAGTGTGCGTACCTCTTTACGAACATTTTGTGAGGGTAGGCCCATTGATTTGGGTTTAGAGGCCCCATTTCAAAAAGCTCGCCCTCATAAAGTGGTGCCCCCACTGAGGAACATATTTCCAAGTTACCTTCAAATTCTTTAGTGATGAACAATGGAGTTCCCATATATCCATTTCATTTTGCACAACACATTAGAGTAAATGTTCACATGGATAGTAAAGTCTTTTTCCAGCAACGCATTGTTTTTATGTTTGGTGCAGAAAGACTTAGAGAAATACTGGCATCACCCAATCCAATTATACTTCCAATCATCAATTATGAAACTTCTTTTGATGTTCACGTTTTCATTTTGTTTTAAAGCCAGGAACAAGGAGTGGTGAAGGGGTGCTCAAGGGCCATATGAAGGAACGAGGTCTTCAAACCAACAACGAGGAGTAGCACATGAATCACGATGAAAATAATGAACCTTTTAGGCCTATTGCTCAGCAATCCATTCATATAATCATTGCAACTAAGTTTAGGTTTCAGTCTATCATAAGGAGGATATTTGGATCCACTCGCCTCAATGAAATCAATGCTTCAATTAATCCATTTACTCTACCTATGATAAAGTACGAATTAACAATGGATGTGTACATCTTCATTTTAATGTAATCAGATTTATAGTGTCAATAATCTTGTGCGGCCTGTAAGAGAAAAGTTTCTTTTAAAAAAAAAGATTTAAAAAATTCTAAACAAAATGTCAAGTTCTTTTCCCACGTTCTATGCAAGAAGTGGGGAAGATGCGCAAGAGTTTCTTGACAACTTGGAGATGGCACATCTCATATCCGGGAGAGATAATGAGGAAATAAAGCTACGAGCCTTCCCGTTGGTTCTAAAAGCAGAAGCTAAAGCATGGTATGAGACCTTACAACCCCAAATCAAGTCCAATTGGGAGAGACTGCGAGCAAGCTTCCTCTCCAAGTTCAGGCAAGGTGATACTTCTGAAGGACTATGGAAATGTCTTATTGGGCATAAGCAGGTATCACTTGAAGACTATCCCTCTTATGAAGCAACCTTTGTCAATCTATGGCGTAGGTGGGAGGCTACATTAGAAAATCATGGTGGTGCACCTAACTTTCTAAAAAAAGAGAGATTCAGTTGGCTTGTATCCACTTTTAAAGGCTAAAGTAGAGCTAAAATTCCCATCCACCTTCGAAGAAGCACGTGAGGTAGCCATCATCAAGTTTAGAAAACTACACTTCCAAGCACATAGAGCAAGGGGTTTGAATGAAGTGAGTGAGAGGGAGTCTTCACAAACCATGGAAGCACCAATTAGGGCCCCTCTTGCACAATCTTCACAAATAGGAGATAACTCTCAACAAGAGGTTTTACAAAGGCTAACTCAACAGCTTGAGAACCTCACTCTGAATCTAGTACAAGGCCTACCTCAACAACGACAACCAAGAGAAGGGAATCGCAATCAACGAAGACAAGCTCAAGAGTTGCGATGTTGGAATTGCAATGAAATGGGCCATGGCATGTGTTGAGAGGCACATGTTAGAAACTGACTCTGAATAGCTAAGTCGGATTTTGACTTATCGGATATTTACTGAGCTGTATTTTGCTAAGTCGGATGTAACTGTATTTCAGTTGCAGTCTGCTGAATGTCTTGTGACTGGGTAGTTAAGTCGGATTTATCTATATAAGTGGGGAATGTATCTGCGCATGGGGTATCTGTTCTCTGATATGAATGTGATGATGATGGTGCAGTGCAGCAACTATTCAGTGTATTTTCTGCTTACTCTGATATTTAGAGTACTCATGTTTACTGTGTCTGAATTGTTGTTAATGAAGTATGGTGGAGTAGATGGTTATTATTGCTGTGTATGATGTTCATGTGTTGACCTAACCCACAACACATTTGGCGATCCGCTGGGTTAACGTTTATTTTCAAGTAATGATGCATGTCAGAGGGAGACAGGAGAGTAGGAAGAGTGTACTACACAAGGGCTCAAGCACAGGCTGGAAACATTGATCCATTTAACTATGATCATGACAATCAGCAATCACCCGATGCTCAGGGGCAGCAACCTGTAGACCAAGGAGGGGTAGGATCAGGAGCAGCAGGAGAAGAGAGAGTGAGGCAATTTATTGGAGCTTTATTCCTGGCAAGAAGAACCACCAGGAGAAGGATCCAGTTTGACCCACTTCAGGGGGCTACCAGGCAAAGACCTAGGATACCACCACAACCCATTCCAATGGCTCAACCACCACCCAACCCAAAGGTCAAGGCAGCCAAGTTTAGAGCAGGTAGTAAGGAAGATGCTGACTGTCATGTGGCACAGTTTGAAACTAAGTGGCAGGCAAGTGGCTATCAGGTGATGTATGCTGATGGAGTAAAGATGGAACAGTTTGCTGCCACATTGGAAGGAAAGGCCATGAGTTGGTTCAGCCAATATGGCATTGCACATTTTGCTACTTATAATGCTTTGAAGCAGGCATTTCTGCAGAGATTTAGAAAGGAGAAGACTCCGACTGATGTCCTGAGAAAACTCAGAGACATTAAGCAAAATAAGATGCTGGTTGAAGACTATGCACAGAAGTTCAGAATTTTAGTAGAAAGATTGCAGGGGAATGAAAGACCCACTAATGAAATGTTAGCAGGTTATTTTTTGAAAGGATTGAGAAGCAGCTTAAAGGGAGCAGTAGCTAGCATTGATATTGCTGGAGGTCTGGATGACCTTGTTACTGCTGCTGCAAGGGTGGAGAAGAGACTTGGCATGACCAAAGCAAAAGGAAAAGAAGACAGTGACTCAGATTCAGAAGAAGCATCTGAAGACACAGATTCCAGTGGGAACTCAGATTCAGACTCACCATCAGACAGTGATGAGGAAACAGAAAAAAGAAAGAAGAAAAAGAGCAGTAAGAAGAAGAAAGTTAAGCAAAAGCAGAGTATTGAGCAAGATTTGGTAGGCAAACTTAAAAAGTTTGGTTATTCTGTTGTAGCACCTAAAGAAAAAGTGTATTGTCACATTTGTGAAAGGGATGGACATAGTACTGCTAGCTGTTGGTATAATCCAAAGAATAGAGGGCAGACAGCACCTAACATAGGAAGAGGAAGACCAGAAATTGGAGCAAATCAAGCAGTACCATTTAGGGGAAGACCACCATTTCAGAGGGCAAGACCTCCTAGACCTCCTTGGAGAGAGCAGGAGAACAATAATAATAGGAGACCCTGTGTGTACTGTGGTGCACCAGATCACTGGGTAGGTCCCAATTGTGCTTTATGGGTGAAGCATAGGGAAGAAAGGGGAATGCCCATTGTGAGATATAATCAGCCCAATCAACCTGAAAATCAGCAACAGCAGCAACAGCAGCAGCAGCAAAATCAGCCAGCAGCTCAGGCAAATGTAATCTTGTTTGATGTGTTTTCTCAGGATAAGCAGATGCAAGATACTGACCAAGAACAGGAGCAGCAAGGGAATGAAGAGGAACATCAATGGGCTTGTGACTGTAACCAATGTGTGCAGGAGGATCATGTTGAAGTTCTAGCAGTGACTAGGTCTAAGGATAAAGCACCTTTGGATTGGAAGGAGCAAAAAGGGGTAAGAGACCAGGTTACAAAAAGGATTGCCAAACACCAGGCAAAGCAGGTGGATATTGAGGATGACCCAAAAGAAAAGGAAGAGCAGAATAAAGGGAGTAAGGAGATGGAAAATAAACAGGATAAGAATTGGTTTGAAATACTTATTAGCTCACCTCTTCAATTATCTTTGGATCAGTTGTTGCAATTGGTTCCAGCTTTCAAAGACAGATTGTTCAGAAAGCTGCAGAACCTGAATGGACTTGGCACAATGGACAGGCAGTTTTATTCAGCAGCAGCAAATAGAATTGATCCAGCAGATGTGGACTTTGTGGTACCAGTTATTAAAGTACACTTTCTTGGAGAAAATTTTGATGATGTGTTATTGGATGGAGGCTCTGGGGTGAATATTTTACCAGAGGCAGTGTACAAAAGAATGGAGTTGGGAGCTATGGCTCCAGCACCTTTTCAGGTGAAAATGGCAGACCAATCTAGGGTACAACCTTTGGGAATTCTCAAAGCACAGGAAATTCAGGTGTCAAGATTATCCTTTTTTGTTAATTTTGTGGTACTCAGAATGTCAGACTCAGCAGCTGCATATGAAATGCTATTAGGAAGGCCTTGGTTCAGATTGGCTAAAGTAAGACAGGACTGGGGAGAAAATGTTGTCATATTGAAAAAAGGGAAAAAGAAAGTAACCATACCTATGAGGGGAAGGAAGATGGTTCCATTAAGTGAGAAACCACTGTTTGCTCAGACTATTAATTTTGCTGATGAGGTCACAGATGACCAAGAGGAAGAGTTCTTGAAGGCCAATCCAACTGTTGTACCTGTGTTTGAAGTAGATGTGGAAAGCATGTTACAGCAGGGTAAGAAACAGGATGAGCCAGATACAGGTTTAGCACCAGGACAGACAGTGCAGGGTAAGGAACTGTTACAGTTGGTGGACCAGAAATATGCTATGTCTGATAAGGAACAGATTCAGCAGGAAGAAAAGGAGGCCAGGGATATGGCTGAGAAAATCTATGAAAAGAAGTTTGGGGCATCAAGCAGGGTAGAAAAGGAGGAGCTTCAGGAGCTAAATTTCGGAACAGAGGCAGAACCAAGAATGGTCAGAGTGAGTGCACACATTCAAGGGGAATTTCTGGCACAGTTGTTGCAATTATTGGTTGATTATAAGGATGTGTTTGCTTGGGATTATTCTCAGGTGAGAGGCATTGACCTAGCACTACATCAGCATAGGATTAATTTGAAAGACGGTGCAAAACCAATTGTGCAGCAAAGATATAGAATGAATCCTAACTTTGCCAAACAGGTGAAGGAGGAGCTTGATAAGCTCCTGGCAGTAGGGTTCATTAAACCTGTACATGAAGTATCATGGTTGTCTCCTATACTGGTTGTGCCAGAGAAAAATGGAGCTTTAAGAGTATGTGTGGATTATAGAAAATTGAATGCAGCAACCATTACTGATCCCTTTCCTATGCCATTTTGTGATGCTGTGTTGGATGCAGTAGCTGGTCATGAAATGTACAGCTTTTTGGATGGATTTTCTTGTTATAATCAGATTAGTGTTGCTAAGTCGGATCAGCATAAAACAGCTTTTATAACTGAATGGGGAGCCTTTGCCTACACAGTGATGAGTTTTGGGTTAACCAATGGACCACCTTCATTTAATTTTGTTGCTCATAAGGTGTTTGAACCTTACTTACAGGACTTTATGAGAGTCTTTGTGGATGATTTCTCAGTGTTTGGAAAGAAGGATAAACATCTGCTACATCTGAAGCTCTGTTTTGAAAGATGCAGACAATTCAGGATGGCTCTGAATCCTTATAAAAGTGTAATTGCTGTGAGGAGTGGAATACTTTTAGGACATGTGGTGTCAGAAGCAGGAATGGCTATAGATGTCAAGAAAATAGAAGCCATTCAAGCAGCACCAGTTCCTACCAATGTTAAAGAGTTAATGAGGTTTGTTGGACAGACAAAGTGGCACTCCAGATATTTGAGGTATTTGTCTAATGTATGCTTGCCATTAACTCAATTAACAAAGAAGGATGTGGCATTTGTATGGGATGAACCTCAGCAGAAATCATTTCAGATGTTGAAGAAAATGATATCAGTAGCACCAATTTTGCAGCCACCTGATTGGTCATTGCCTTTTCATGTGTTTGTTGATGCGTCGGATATAGCAATAGGAGCTGTACTGATGCAGGAGAAGGAGAAGGGATGGTTCAGACCTGTGTACTATGCAAGCAGGGTTCTCACAGGTGCAGAAAGAAACTATCCTGTGACAGAAAGAGAAGCTTTAGGGATGGTATATGCATTGAATAAGTTCAGGCATTACTTGTTGGGGAACAAGATAGTTTTTCATGTTGATCATCAGGCCTTGTTGTATTTGATCAAGAAGCCACTTCTTACTGGAAGGCTTGCAAGATGGATGTTGTTATTGCAGGAGTTTGACTTTCAGATTGAGCATACTCCGGGGAAGGAGCATGTAATTGCAGATTATCTAAGCAGGATTGAAACAGGTGAAGCACCTACTGGGGTAGATGATGCACTTCCTAATGCTCAGCTGTTTGATGTGCAGACTGCTGTGACTGAGTCTTGGTATGATCAATTGCTGATGTTTTTGACTGATGGAACTATACCAAGGGAGTTCAATGCTGATCAGAGAAGAAAATTTGCACTGAAAACTAGACCCTATTTAGTTATTGCAGGGGCACTATATAAGAAAGGCATTGATCAAGTGATAAGAAGATGTGTACCAGAATTTGAGCAAAGTGCAGTCTTGCACGAAGCACATTCAGGCACAGCAGGAGGGCATTTCTCTGGAGATACTACAGGGAAGAAGATTTTGCAGGCTGGATTATGGTGGCCTACAGTTTTAAAGGATGCACATGATTATGCCAAAAGATGTGTAATTTGTCAGAAAACAGGTCAACCTGATTCAAACAGGGATAGGATGGGGGATCATCCTATTTTGCCTTTGGAACCTTTTCAAAAGTGGGGTTTGGACTTTGTAGGACCTGTCAAACCAACTTCCAAGAGGGGATGCAGATACATTTTAGTGGCTACAGATTATTGCACTAAGTGGGTAGAAGCAGTAGCATTGAAGGATAATAAAGCTTCAAGTGTGGCCAGATTTCTTTATCATAACATTATGACCAGGTTTGGGTGTCCAGTGGAGCTGGTAAGTGATAGAGGAACTCATTTTCTGAATGAAGTAATTTCAGAGCTAACAAGGACACATATGATTATGCACAAGAAGTCTACAGCATATCATCCACAGGCTAATGGTCAGGCTGAGAGCTCTAACAAAACACTGGTAAGGATTTTGAAAAAGATTGTGACAGAGAATCAGAAGGATTGGGATGATAAGTTGGATTCTGCCTTATGGTCCTTTAGAACAGCTTTCAAAGTCACTACTGGTATGACACCATTCAAGCTGGTGTATGGGCTGGAAGCTATGGTTCCTATGGAGTTTGTGGTACCAAGTTTAAGAGTCTCAGCAGAGAAGCAGTCTCCAAAGTTGTCAGTACTACACAGGAACAAATATCTGATGCAGCTGGAGGAGGATAGGTTGGTAAGCTCTTATATTACTGAAGTCATACAAAGAAGAAGACAAGCATGGGTGACCAAGAATGTGAAGTTCAAGATCTTTCAGGTTGGAGATTGGGTAATGTTGTACAACTCTAAGCTGGGACCACATCCTGGTAAATTGTCATTGAGATATCAGGGACCATATCAGATTGTGCAGGATAAAGGACAAGGGACATTCATCATAGTTGATGTGTTTAGTACAAGAGTGGAAAAGGCAGTTAATGGTTTCAGGCTGAAGAAATTTCAGGGAAAGCCACCTCATTTGGACTGGCCAAGTGTAGCCTGCATAACTGTAATACCCTTACAGCCAGGAGATTCAGAATCAGCAAAAGGAAAAGGAAAAATGCTGGTTTGCATGGATTTGAGGAGGTCTTTTCATAGTATCCCATATAATTCACGGGTTGGAGGAAGTAGGCAGTTCCAAAGTGCACATCCGATTCAACATTGCAGATGTTGGAAGAGTACCTGTGTCGGAACTGACCAAGTCGGAATTTTTAATAAGAAATTATTAGGCCGGACTAATAACTTCGGGGAGTGTGCTAAAAAGAAGTTTCGTAGCACTTCAAGGATACTGGGTGGAGATATGTGTGCATGGTGCAGCGAGTATAATCATACATGCAACAAAAGTTTAGTACACATGCAGCAGCGCGGAGCATTCGGGTTTTCGCTTGAAGAAGCTTTATTCAGTCCTGCCATGCCGAAAGCAAAGAAATTGATGGCCATGCAACCACAGCCTGATGAGGAGCAGACCGAAGGTTCGGGGCGACGTTTGAGAAGCAAAGCTTTGCCTATGCGGCTTGACGTTAGCAGTGCAGACGAAAATAGTGACTCTGCAGAAGAGGAAACGCCAATGCCGACTCCTGTGTCAGAAGGTAAGGTGATGCAAACATTAATGGACCCTTTTATGGATTTCAAAGTTGACATAGATTGTCAGGCAGAGCGCAACGCCATATGGTTGCAGCAGGTAGGATTGTATGAGTTTGCCATTCTGCCTTGGGAAGAATGTTAAAAAAATGTATATGCAAAGTCTCAGTTGGAAATACTTAGGAAGACTAAGGGGAGAGTGTCACCGCATGTGGTACTCAATGTGGAGTTGGTGTCTGAGGTGTTCAAGCTGCTTTTGCATCCTAATACACCTATTCCAAAGTGTTCACAGGAAGCACTGAAAAAGGAGTTTGGTCCAAGAGAAGGAGGCAGGCAGTATTACATGTTAAAGAATGTGGCATATGCTAGGAGAGAGCAGCTTAAGTGGTACTTGGAGAGGCTATGCTTTATTGTGAAGTTTGATTACATGTCAAAAGAAAACTTTGCACCATTAAGCTATGCAGAGCAGGGAGGAGAAGTGAGTTGGGCTCACTGGGTGTATGAAAAGCTGGCAGCAGAGATTCATTCTTCAGATAAGAGGAAGACACAGGCAAATAGTAGGTTATGTGGTTACTTGTCAGCATTGTTTTTTTTTGCACAGAGAGTACAGAATGGTGAATCAAGGTGTCCTGTGAAAGCAGAAAAACTGGTGCAGGAGAAGCAGCAGCCAGTTCAGATTGAGCATCCCATCATGGTGCATTCTGAAAAGACAGGATTTGTGAAGTTTAATGCTAAGCATATGGAGGCTTATGAGGATTTGGTGAAAGCCAAATATACTCCAGGAGAGGCCTTTGAAGAAATCACAGCAAAAATGCAGTTTGCAGAATTTGGCACCATGGATGTTGATTCACCAATGCAGGTAAAAGCAGAGGAAACACCAATAAGGCTTGGTAAGGCTTTCACATTATCCAACAAGAGGAAGAAGTCTGAACCAGTCAGCAGAGTGTTTTCTAGATTAGATTTCAGTACTGAGGAAGTCTCTGGAGTATCAGTAGATACTGGGAAATTGGACAGTGATAAAGTAGTTCAGATGCTGCAGCAGGTGCAGGAATTTGTGAGGCAGCAGAATAATATGCTGAAGGTTCAGAGTATGCAAGCTGAAAGGAAAGCAGAAAAATTGATGGAGTTTAAAGGACAGGTGTCACAGGTGAAAGAGTTTGAAGAGCAGATAGCTATGATGAAAGTAAAGTATGAGCAGGATATGGAGGAAACAGTGGGGAAACAGAAGATGGAGTTAGCAAAAGTGAAGAGATCATTGGGGGAGTTTAAGCAATGGACTGAGAAAGTGGAGGCAGCGGTTGCTTTGGAATTGGAAGACATGGCAAAGAGGAATGCAGAGTTACAGGTCACTGTGGAGATGCAGAGGTTGAGATTGGAACCTTTGCAGATATTAGAGCAACAGATGTTGGCACAAGAGGAAATTAGCTTGAGTGCAGTATTAATGAAAGAAGGAGAAGTGTCTATTCTCAAGCAACAGTTAGCTTTGGTTGCACAGGAGATGTGGCAAAAGACCAAGGAAAGAATGAGATTTGTCATTAAGTATCCATATGAGGTGTTAAAGGCAGGGTTAGTGCATGAGGTAGAAGCACAATTGTTGAAGGAAGTGGAGGAATTGCAAAAGGAGAGAGACTGTTTGAAGCAGCAGGTTCAGCAGATGGAAGAGAATAAGAGACAGCAGCTTGCAGAGTCAGAAAAGAAAGAGGAGAATTTTACTAATAGTTTTTTGATGCAGGATGTAGCTGAGGAGAAAGTGGCAGAAGAGCAGATCGATACTGAGATTGCAGATAGAGCACAAGAGGTGGAAATGGGAAAAGATGATGCAGCAGAATCAGATGCAGTACAGGAAGCAGAGCTGGTGGATCATAAAGTGAATACTGAGGACCAGAGTAAGGAAGAAGCTGTGCAGCAGAGGGTGGATTCCTGATCAAGGGATATGTGGATCCGGGTCAGATTTCTGCGAAATCTACCACCGGGGCGTGCCATGTGTTGAGAGGCACATGTCAGAAACTGACTCTGAATAGCTAAGTCGGATTTTGACTTATCGGATATTTACTGAGCTGTATTTTGCTAAGTCGGATGTAACTGTATTTCAGTTGCAGTCTGCTGAATGTCTTGTGACTGGGTAGTTAAGTCGGATTTATCTATATAAGTGGGGAATGTATCTGCGCACGGGGTATCTGTTCTCTGATATGAATGTGATGATGATGGTGCAGTGCAGTAACTATTCAGTGTATTTTCTACTTACTCTGATATTTAGAGTAGTCATGTTTACTGTGTCTGAATTGTTGTTAATGAAGTATGGTGGAGTAGATGGTTATTATTGCTGTGTATGATGTTCATGTGTTGACCTAACCCACAACAGCATGTACAATTGTCCACATCCAAGGCGACTTCCGGGAGACATATATTCCCCTAGACCGCCTCCTCTCACTGTGCAACAAGAACAAGCTCAAGGCCCACAAATCCTTCGACGACCACCACCACCAGCAAATATACCTCCCGTCCCACATGAGGAGGAAGAAAGAGGAGTCAACATCACCAAGCTAGAAGAGGTAATAGATGAGCATACTCTAAACTTTGATGTTATGCCGGCAGAAAAACGCACAAGAGCACATGATAAGGATGAAGACATGAGAAGTGAAGGAACAAATTCAGCCACAAGGGACAAGAAGAAGAATTCAAAGATGGAAGAAGCTGAAAGTAGCAGGAAGAAAAGATCAAGGCGAAGGGAAATTGGTATCAACGACTTCCCATTGGGAAAGGAGCTAGAGCCCTACAACATCTTGGAGGATTTACAAACCCAAAAGCCAAACATTTCATGGCCTCAACTTCTACACCTATCAGCCAAAGTAAGAAGGCAATGGCCAAAGTTGGTAAGTACAAGAATTCCAAAAAAGAAAGCAAATGTTTCCATTAAAGTTGTGGCCTCAAAGCTACAAAAAGATGTGGAACCCATTGTGCATGCTTACATAAGGGGTAAAAAGGTGTCTAATGTATATGTTGATGGTGGAGCTCAAATGTGTGTGATCACGGAAAAATCAATGAACAAGTTAGGGCTTGAAATTACAAAGTCCTCTAATTGTCAAGCTAGGCTAGCCAACAACTCAAGTGTGAAGTGTTTGGGGATCATTGAAAATGTAAAAGTCTCTGTATGTAACATAGATGCACGAGTGGATATGTATGTCATGCCAGCTAAGGGGGAGGGCTATCCCACCATCCTAGGGAGGCCTTGGCTCATTGCTGTGAATGCAGATCAAAAATGGGGAAGTGGTCGTTTGATTCTTAAGAAGGGTCAACCGGTGGTGTATGACTGGCAAGAAGGAAAGCAACTAGATATCAACTATGAAACCACGGCAGATGAAGAGAGCGAGGAGGACAGTCCCTACTCAAGTGATGAGGAAGCATCAACCAGTGCATCAACCAGTGAAGAGGAGTCTTCTTTGGAGGTAATGGAAATTGTATTCAACGCCAACACTCAAGATGTTCCAGTAGAAGAAAAGCCAACAGACAATCACACACGAGGGGATGAAAGATGCCACCACCTTGAAGAAGGATTTGAGAAGATGCTTGCAAAAGATCTTACTTGTGAGGAGAAGAGGTCCTACATCAATATGTTAAGGAGGTATCCCAATTTTTTTATCACTGACTACTCACAAATAAGAGGTGTAGATGTAATAGATCATCGAATTGAATTGAAACCAGGGACCAAACCCATGGCTCAAAAGTTAAGGCGACTAGGATCTGTGCAACAAAAGGCTCTCCTATAGGAAGTGCATCGACTCTTGAAGGCTGGCTTCATCTATCCAATATCCAACTCCGAATGGGTATCACCTATTGTAGTCACTCCCAAGAAGAATGGTAAGTGGAGGGTCTGCGTGGATTACAAACCCCTCAACGCTGCGACAAAGAGGGACCACTTCCCTCTCCCTTTCCAAGATGAAATTTTGAATGAAGTAGCAGGTCACGAATGCTACACTGTGTGTGATGGGTATTCAGGATATTTTCAAATTAGAATAGCAAAAGAGGACCAACCAAAAACCACCTTCATCACACCTTGGGGATGTTTTGCATTCAGAGTAATGCCTTTTGGGCTCACCAATGCTCCTAGCACCTTCATGAGATTCACAATATTTGTATTTCAGCCATTCTTTGGAAAATATATAACAGTCTTTATGGATGATTTCTGTATTTATAGTTGTAGATCACTTCATTGCCAAAAGGTTGAAGAGGGGCTTAAGAGGCTCCATCAATTTGGGGGACAACTCAACCCAGAGAAGCGTCATATCGGTGAATCTCAGGTGGTTTTGCTAGACCATGTGGTTTCTTCACAAGGAATTCAAGTGGATCCCTCTAAAGTAGAGGCCCTTTTGTCATTATCTCCACCAACAACAACAAAGGAGCTAATGACCTTCAACCACAAAGTGAGGTACATGTCTCGCTTCATCCATCTCCTAGCAGAAGCCATCGCCCCTTTGATAGGTTGGCAAGCCAATCTACATTTGAATGGGGGAGGGAACATGCAAAATGTTTTGGATCTGGTGGCATTAGGATTGCTCTCTCCCAATCCTAATGCCACCAGATCCAAAGGAGACTTACTATGTCACTCCAAGTGTAGGTTTCGAAGCAATTGGTGTTGTTTTGATGCAAAAAGATCCTAAAACATCATACATGAGGCCGATCTATTTTGCAAGCAAGGTGATGACTCCAGCCGAGAAGGGATACACTGAAATGGAGAAAGTGGTCTTTGCAATCTTGTTTGCGGTAAGGAAGTTTCGATCGTATCTTCTCCCTGTGCCATTTGTTTTTCTCACCTTAGAGCACAATCTACCATATGTAGTACAACACATGAGCCTCTCATCTAGAATAGCAAAGTGGGTGCTTGAACTCCAAGAATTTGAATACACTTTCCTTGTAGAAGATAGCACAAGAGCAGGACTTGCAGACATTCTCACCTACAAAGTGAGAGAAAGGGAAGGATCACGACTACAAAGAGAGGAAGGCTCAAAACAATTCAAAGTGAAGGAGATTGATAATGCCCATACTTTATGCTTTGACGGAGCCTATCAACGCCAACAAGACAAAGCAGCAGGGGGGATCCTCATTTTAAACCCACAAAAGGAGGTAATGGTTAGAAAAGGTATCACTCTACCCAATGTTCACTCTAATAATGAGGCTGAGTATGCTGCTCTAACCCTTGGGTTAGAAGAATGCAAAGAATTAGGCATACAAAGACTTATTATAAAAGGTGATTCTTTGCTAGTGGTCAGGCAAATCCAAGGGACTTGGAGGTGCAAGAATCATACATTGTTTGAGTGGCTTAGTAGTGTAAGAGCTTTGATGAAGGGTTTTAAAGCAACACAGGTACAACACATTGTGAGAACTCATAACAAGGAAGCAGACTTACTCGCAAATGAAAAGCTTCAAATGGCGGTAGGAGGTGTGAAACTATATGAACCCAAATATCAAGGTCAAGAGGAGCTAAAAGACATTATCTTCTTTCTACAAGCAGGTGAGTGTCCCAAACACTTAGACAAGGTGCAAAGACATAGACTAGTTAAGAAGGCCACACCTTACCAGTTGATCGGGGATGATTTATATCACAAAGGGAAAGATTTGGTCTTGAGGAGAGTACCAGGTGTGCAAGAGATAGAGAAAATTCTTCTTTCATGTCATGATGATGTCTGTGGTGGTCACTTTTCTCAAGATATTACAAGTAGGAAGATTTTACAAGCAGGGTTTATTTGGCCGAGCTTACATCGTGATGTCCAATATTGGTGTAAAGCATGTAAGCCATGCCAAATTGTTGGGGATAGATGACTAACATATGAGCCTCGAGTCCCAATAATATCTTATGGCCCTTTTGAAAAGTGGGGTGTGGATGCAATAGGTCCCCTACCTCGTACTTCTACAGGGAAGGTTTTCATCATCATGGGTGTTGACTACATGACATGATGGGCGGAAGCAACAAGCACAACCCGAATCACAACTGAAGAGGTATCAAAGTTTATTTTTGATCATATTTGTAGTAGGTTTGGAACACCCCTAGAAATCTTATCAGATCGAGGCCCGGGGTTTAGGGCTGACCTTCTGAATGATCTCTTGAGGAGGTTAAAAGTGAAACACCTGCATTCCACACCCTACTATCCTCAATGCAATGGATTGGTGGAAAAAGTGAATGGAATGATATGTAAGATCATTTCTAAACAGGTTGTGGACCGGCCTAATGATTGGGATCGCCATTTGACGGCTGCTCTTTAGGCGTATAGGACATCTTTCAAGGTATCTACCCAATTCACCCCTTTTCATCTAGTTTATGGACAGGAAGCACTTCTCCCCATTGAGGTAGAGCTCTCAAGCTTGCGCGTTCTTGCAAGAGTGGCAAAAAAACCAAAGGAGGTTCTACATGAAAGGATCTTAGATCTCCAACTACTTGAGCTAGATAGAGAAGAGTCCATTGATCACTACATCACCAAAGAGACAAGCCAAAGGGATAAAATCAACAAGAAGCTCAAGGGGAAAGGATTGAAGGAAGGTATGTTGGTTCTTCGCTATGATAACCGACTTGATACTCGACTTGACAAAAAGTTTTTGCAAAGATGGGAGGGACCTTTCATGATAAAAACAAAGTTTGGGAATGGTAGTTACAGATTAACAGATTTATCAGGAAAACTCCACAAGACCAGAGTCAATGGATGGAGATTAAAGCCCTACTTTCAACGTATCAATCCGTTGATAGGCAGTCATCTGCCTACATCGTCTAGGCTCCAAATTGGCATGGCTCCCTTCGGCTTGGCAAATGCTCCACCTATTTTTAAAGCTTTGATGTGCAAAGAAGAACCAGACTTGGAATCTGAACATACCCAAGGCAACCCTCCCATCTCCGATTTATGGGATTGAGGTAATGAAAAGCAGGTCTAATGGAGTAAAAGAGTGCATGACACTCCTCCTATTGAAAAAAAAAAAAAGTGGAAAAGGAAAAATGACCAAAAAAAAAGAGAAAAAAAGAAGAAAAGAAGCAACACCGTCCTCCTAAAGATATGAATATCTCTAGGCTTGGGGGAGGGCTAATATGAGTGGCATAAAATGGTAACCATCTTTTTGCAACATTTGTCAGCCTACTCAACGTCCTCTTCCTCATATGTGTATATATTTTTCTATGCTATTAAGTTATCTAGAGTAAATTCCCCCTCTTCGTTTAACCTTTGTGGCGACACATACATTATACTCTTCCCAAAAATGTCACCTTAGTCATATATTTATATTACCACCCTTTTCTTTTTTGCTTTGTAAATAGAATAAGCATACAATAACCAACAATATACCCCCAAACTTTCTTACCTCTTGTGAATTAGTAGTAGAAAAATAATATATCCATCTTCCACCCCTTATAGATAAATTCCCATGGAAATCAACTCTCCACTTGTCTTTACCAAAGATTATGGTCCCTCTCTACAAGTCTTCTATGCCCCCTACATAGGTGGCCCAATATCTCTTAAGAATATACATATAGTTTCTCTCCTTTCAAAAAGACTCCAATTGTATATTCTTTTCACAAGCAAATAATATTGGGCCCTCCTCTATTTGTTTAAGCATCATAGCCTTTTGAAAAAGCATGATTCCCCTTGGATGCATACAAGCAAAGGGCCCATACAAGAAGACTTTGAAGCAAAAGGTTCCCTAGCTTAGTGTGGACCTTCCAAACCGAATTCCTTAGTGCATGGGCGTGAAGAATAGTCCAAATTCATATCAAACATGTTGAGAAGGTCAATTTTTCCTTTTGAAGCATGTCATTCCGAGCTACAGGTAAAAAGTTATGGTCAAAATAGTGTAAATCTATCAGATTCGTAGCAAAAGGGAACTGTAAATCACGTAAATCAAGAGAGTGAGATCTTATTTTTCCCCTACTCATCTTCTAGAAGAGCAATGAGTGTTCAAGGTCACTTGCATGTGATGGGATCAACCTAAAGATGCTTTCTAAATGCCAAGACAGACAAGTTGAGATACCCCGCAGGAGCCACCTGTAGGGCCTCATGGTGGGGCCCACCTACATTATGCACCCTTATGGAGCCTTCACGGTCTAAAATGATATTTTTGGTGAATAAATAGTCCCTTTTATGTCCAATATTCAATGAGTGGTCAAAGGACACTTAATTAGGTCTAATCACTTACTCTAATTAAGTGTAGCATAATCCCACTCCTACACAACTATAAATAGCCCCCCTTGGAGAGACTCAAGGACACACACACCTATATTTTCAACTTCATGTTGTTTCTTGATCAATAGTAGAGAAAACCCCAACTCTCCCTCTTTCACATCCTCCCTCCTAACCCTCCTCTTTGGAGGAAGTGCAACTCTATTCTCCACTCTCTCCATTCTACAATCTCTTACTCCATCAACCCAATAAATCATTTGTAGCACCTCAATAACTTGTAAATACATCATGATCTCTCTCATGGTTATGTTAATGATCATGAAATCATCTTCAAAAGCTTTCAAGTGTCGCAATTCGTGATGGTTAGCCAGCGTCTGTCCTCCCCTTAAAAGGTGTGCGAGAAATCAAGTAAGTGTTCTATTCTCAATTTACCATTGGTTTGTTTCTCCACACTTATTCAATTGGTCTAAAGAAATTTCTCACTCCAACCCTCTTTTGCTTCATTACATATGCATGTGGCTACCTCTCATGGTGATTTTATTTGTGTCACGGCATTGCATAGATGGAGATGAGCTCTCTATGCAAAGTGTGTTAGTTTGATGTAAGTGATTCTCTTGTGTGTTTGAGAGGCAAGTCTTGTGCGCATGATTTTTTTGATGAGTGCTTGAGAGAGGAAGAGTTTGGATGTATTATGGATATTCTTATGGGGAGAAGGTGAATGCTATTCCACAAATTGCATATTTCATTTTGATGCACGGCATTGGGTTGCATAATCGTTGATGGTGTTCAAGTGTCCAAAGTGTATATAGAGTAAGGGGGTTTTCAAAGTGTGTTGCTTGGGTGGGTGAGTGCAAGTGTTATTTTTTTTTATTGGTTTCCTTCTCCACTCCCAAAAGAAGGTGGTGCCCCAAGTAGTGTGCGTACCTCTTTACGAACATTTTATGAGGGTAGGCCCATTGATTTGGGTTTAGAGGCCCCATTTCAAAAAGCTCGCCCTCACTGTGACAAACTTCTTGACAGAGGATGGTATGCAAAGGAAGAGATTGGTTTACGGTGCGAGGTCGCGCTTGATACTCTAGTTGTCAAGTACATGATTGCAAGCCAATCACTGTTACTCTCGTTTTGGTATATGCGATCACAAATGCTCAATGGTAAGTACATTCCTATGGACCAGGTTTCTGCAGGTTTGGAAGATAATCCTGCTGTGGATGTGGAAGTGATTGATAAAGAGCATGGCCTACTGTTGGTGGTTACAATAAGGGAGCTATGCAGTCTTCAGCATTTGCGGCATGACATAATTGAAGAGTCAATGGACAAGGACCTATCAGATTTTTCCTTTTTCCTAGCTGGCCGTAAGGTGATGCGGCGAAGGGAAAAAGATATTTTGTGCAAAGAGTTGGATGGTCGGGTTGAAGTAGTGTCAATGTAACAGATATTCTTGTGAACCCAAGTGTACACAAATGACTTTCAATACATGAAGTTTATTGAGCTCATTTTTCAATTGTGCCCTGTGAAAAAGTGTGCTTGAAATACATTTCTTTACCATGTCAAATCTCTCTCTCTCTCTCTCTCTCTCTCTCTCTCTCTCTCTCTCTCTCTCTCTCTCTCTCTCAATGTTAGACAAGACAAAGACATGATAGAAGATTCATCTTAATTCATTAGAAAGTACAAACTCGTCCGTGAACAATGGACTGAGATACAATTTCTGTAAGTATGGAATTAGAATGTCTTCAAGGTAAAAATCGAAGGAATGCCCCTCGAAAGAAGGTGGTGAGATAGTTGTTCCCAGTGGATTTAGTTCTCCCTTTTCAGGAGTATCATCAATCAGTAGTGTATTAGTTGCATCAAAGGGTACACCGATTTGGCTAAACGGTTTGTACAAAAGAGGTAAGTGTGGTTTTTTACGGTGGTAGTGGCCCTCAACGGTAACGCATTTTCTTTGATCATACAAAAAGGCAAAATCTGACGTGTGAGCGTCGCATACACTGCAAACTATTGTAACTAGTGGCGACAAGTTTTGCCTTTGCATTGAAGACCATATGGCAACTCTGAAGCGCGGAAGAAGAAACTGAATAAATTCCTTGGTTCCTAGACGAACCACGACTCAACAAGTTCCCATCCGAAACGTTTGCAAATCCTCAAAGGGTTCTGTGTCACCGAGAGGCACCTGCATTAGCAGCAATCCATTGACATCCAAGATAATCAACCTCTGTAAAAGTTGACAAGTACATATAAGTAGTTAGAAGATGAACATATTTTCCATACTTGAATAGACATTACCGGAACAACCGTATCTACAGGTAGCAAGGGTCCATACTGGGTCTCTGTAGTGTTGATGTCGTTGTTGCTCTCCTCTGCTTTAGCTTCATCATTCACATCTTCATAGTCATCATTCACATCTTCATCAGGGGTCTCCCCCATGGCTCTTTCTGCCTCATTCAAGGTTTCCTCCAAGGTCTTTTCCTCTCCCTCGGTTGACCGGCTTTCCTCATACATCCTTGCCTGATCCATATCAGTTTGCTCATCCCTAGGCCTGCTTTCCTCATCCATATCCTTTTGCTCATCTATAGGCCTGCTTTCCTCATCTTGGGTTTCAGCCATAGGCTCTTTTGGCTCCTCCACTGGCTGACTTGGCTCTTTCATTTTCTCCTCTAGTTGTACACTAGCACCTTCCATATGCTCATTTGACCTTTCCTCATCCTCGGCTCTTTCATCTTCTGCTGATACGACCCCCTCGGCCCGTTGTGATTACACTGTATCGGATGCAGGGGTTTGTCGTGGTGGCACGTCATGTATTGTTAGATCAATAGTGCGGTCATCCAAGCCGCTATCTTCAAGCTCTCTGGGGCTAGACATAGTAAGCAAGTGTTGTATTAAACTTACCCGGCATCTTTGCAAATAATCATATGTGTAGTTTTTTAAAGCACTCTGCAAAATTGAAAGACCACATGGTGAGAATTCTTTTATAAACTAAACCAAAACTAACTGAATGCATTGCCAAATGGGTACCTTAGTCATGAAAGGTTTTAATGCAAAGTAGCTTTGCAGGACATATTCTGCATGGAGAAGACATCTCCAGCCACAAGAACATTAGGAAAAATATGAACCCTTTAGGGGCCCTTTGGGATTAAGGTTAATTAGAGGCCAGCCAATGAGAAGAGGGTGGTGGACACACTCTATGCCCTCAAAAATGTAGGGGGACAAAGTAGTCTTACACTTTTTAAATGGGCTCTTACCTAGTGAGAAGGTGGGGTGGGGTGGGGGGGGGGGGGGGGGGGGGGGGTGGGCCATATGGAACCTCCAACTTCCCTCCTTTTTGATCCGGTTTTGAAAAAATCCCAAAAATTTGAAATTTTCCAAAAATTTCAAAACTCAAATTTCATCTTCTGAAAACCCCCCTAAAACTATTTTATGGTCAAAAAAGCATTTTTTGATCTCAAAAAGTCAAAACGTGCATCCAAAAACCCTAAAATTCAAAATTTTTAAAAAACTTTTAAAAAGTCTTTTTTTGCTATCCAGAGCTCCCCCAAAATTAGTTATTAGGCAAAAAGGGATTTTCTCTCTCTAGAACCCCTTTTCCAACCCCTCCTTGGTTGCAACCATCACACTCATCCTCTACTCCAACACTCTCTCTCTTTACACCATCTCCATTGCTGCAGCAAGGAAGCTCCTCTTTCCTCCCCTACCACCTTCCATTGCCACACCAAGCAAGGCTTATCCACCTTCTCCTCCCAGTGCCACACCAAGCAAGGGTTGTCCACCTTCTCCTCCCATTGCCACAAGGGTTGACCATTTTCTCATATCACTTTATCACACCTACATTGTAGCAACAAGCAAGGTTCTTCTCCTCCTCCTAGTTTGCTTTGCTCAACCATGGCCAACTCTACTTCGCAAAGGCGACCAAAGGATGAGGTCACAGCACTTGCATGCCACAACACTAGAGGTGTAGATGATGAGTGGGTGCCACAAGAGTTCACCAAAGGTGCTTGGGTATACATGCAACCATCTGCTATTGGCCCTCATCGTGTGCGGAATCGTGCAAACTTGGATCTTCATTGGAAAGGAAAGCTCCTTGGCTTCAAGAACCGCAAAGACAAGGGAACCATAGCCATTGTGCAACATGTTTTCTCAATGTCAACCATGCACTTGCAACAACCACCTCGATTTCCAACACATTGTAAGTACATGTTTTGAGAATACAAAGCTAGGTGTGAAATCACAGTGTAATGTTATTATGGATTCATACTTAACATTTGTCATGCATTTATAGTCATATTTCCATCCACGTTGGTGGAGGAGCAGCCACTACATAGTCTCTTCGGCACATTCAATGCTATACATGCGGATATTGGAGCAATAATGTTCCCGCATCTTTGCCCAACCAAACTGGTTCAAAGAAGGATTTTCTTCTATTCTCACTCCTATAGTGTCCCTACTTCTACACAAGCATTTGGATCGCTTGAACCCATCAAAGTAACTTCCTTACTAAGTATGGAGTGGACGGTCCCAGATTTGTGGTCGGTAGCATCTTTCAAGCAAAAGATGATAATGGATGTCCAAAACTCTTTGAAATACTCTAAAGCTTCTAGGTCTGTGGGCTGAGCTGGTGTTTGCCTATTCATTGTTTTGTGCACATTTTTAAAGAGTTTGGATTTGTGGAGACTACCACAATGCTTGTATGTAAAGATGCGCATTACGAGGAATTAGGAAGGCTTTTAGAAGAGGACTGGGGTTTTGTGGAGGGCATGCACAACGGGGACCGGTACCGTTGTAAGGTTGGAGCCTCAGGTATTGGAATGCGCTATTTGAAATCCCGCACCTCCTTGTACATACGATTTCACTATGATCGTTGGATGTGCAAGCTTGGAGTGTGGACTCCCTTACAGAGTGTAGACGGCGCTATTGCAAGCTTTGACATTGCAGTGAAGATGCCCAACGATGCTTTGGAGGCAGTCCAAGTGAACAAGCATTGGACTCTCAGTATTGTTCGAGAACATTTGGTTATTATGGGTTTTGAGGCCCTTCAACAAGCACAATTTCGTTTACAAGGTCACAAGGTGAGAATCCTTCCACCACATTTTCAATACATCATGGTTTGTCGATCATTAGATGCTTATTGTAATGAATGTCCGCAGATTGGGAAGAGAATGGAAGACAAATTGAAGGTCGAGGAGGACTGGGGGATAGATGGAACTATGCTATCGATCTTATAACTTTGTAACTCTTGCAATTTTCATATTGATCCCCGCTGTAATCAACATGATTTGCTTCGGCAAATCATGCCTTTGAATATAATTTTTTGCATTGGGATGAGAAATCATTTTTTGGTGAAAGTGCCTTTTTTTTTTTAATGTCTTAAAAAAGGGTACATTATAAAAGGGGGGCCACCTAACTCATTCACTATTTTCACTTTTGCAACTCCTGAGCTCCTCCACTCTCTATCCACACCCCAGGCTAAACATGGATGCTGCCACAGCCTCTGCATCTGTACCCACATCCAACCCTTTGTCACGCTTCATCCTCTTCCTCGAGGACACCAAATACAAAGGGAAGTTGGACCTCCACACCTTTTTTACTCGTCTCCCTGACCTTGACGCCAAAGTTGCCCTTCACATGGATGCATTTGAGGAGATTTCTGCGTTCATGGAGGAGCACATCATAAAATATTCTGTATCTATCCCCCCACATGCAGGGATCTGGGTGCCTTGCGATCTTTTGCGCTATATACACAAAGGTGATCGCCCATTCGCCAAGCGGTTGCAACGATTCCAAGAAATTGCAACCAATGCAGGCCATTACTTGGATGAGCAAGCCCCTGGGGTGTCAGCGCTCAAGAAGCGCAAGTTGGGGGTGGAGTACCTTTCTCGGCTCGCAACATTTATCTTCTTGGTGAGCGAGGAACCTGATTTGGAGGAGCTTCGCTTACCACACCTTCAAGTTGGGTCCTTTATCAAGGACACCAAGGAGCAGCAGGTTATCCCCATGAACCCTACAGCGGAAGGAAAAGCACACCAACTCGAGTACCCTAGGGGTCTTGAGGAAGTGGTTGAGAAATCCATAGTTGCGGCTGGCCCTAGTGACACTCCAGTGCAACTACCACTGACGGATGTGGCTATCCCAGAGGTAGAAATTAGCTGCTTCTCCTCAGTGTTAGTGGATGGGGAGAAGTTTGTGTTCCTGCATGATTTGGAAAAAGCATTTGGCCTGCGCATGGATGAATGCTTGAGCGTGCTATGCAACAGCAGCAAATGTCCCTTAGACAATACGCCAGATGCCCTAGAAAGCAAGCTCTTGCCAGATGGGGACTCTGTTGCTGACACTATTGCAGTTGTATGTGTGGAGGTCCTGGCAGCAGAGCAGTTGTACGTGGCTGATGAAGATTTCCAAGCCACGCAAGCCAAGGATGAGGCTGCTAGGATGCCTATGCCATTATGCAACCTCCCATCTGATGATCCAAAGCTTGTATCTATGGTGCATGGGACCATTGACTTGGATGCAAAGGGCAACAGGGAGGAGGATGACAAGGAGCAGGAGGTAAACTGTATCCTAATTTTCATGTTACTATTTTATCCTTCGTTGTCTTTTTTCTCAACCTTCATCGGTTTATGACAGGATGTTGTGGAGGTTGATGATTTTGCTGCAAGGACAGGTGGCAAGCGAATGGGCTTTGGACCTCAAGCTTCCCTTGCGCATTACCTCGGACAACTCCCCCCTGGCGATGTGGCCATTATCCATAATGAATTTACTCCCCAAGCCCATTTTATGACTTGGTCGTTAAAAGCTTTGAGCAAGTTTTTGTGTTTGAGTACCATTGCTCAAACTGCGCATCAAGTGTTCCTAGTGCGTAGATCCCTTGTATGCACAGCGTTTGGCACTGGCTTTCGTGGTAAAGTGCTTGCCCAGATAGGGATACATGCTTCCATTGGCTCAACTGACCCAAATGCCATAGCGCAGTCCCTCTTGACTCGGGAGTTGCCTTACGTGAAAAATAGGTGCCAGGAAATGGTCAAAAAAATTCTAAACTCCTCAGATACATGATGTAAAATCACCGTGCTAGAAGGAATAAAAAATATTTGAAATTGTCTCTCTATATTGAAAATTCTTTTCAATCTGATTTGTCAATCTTGAAAATTGTTTCAATTGGTGATATAAATTGTTTTTTGACTTTGTTATTTCAAGGTATGTAATTGCAGTCAATTTGAGTATAATTGTGATTTTTAAGTACCCTAGGGGGTTAGATTAGCCTATAAGGGGCAAAAAATGTCTGGCCACAAGGGCGCGCAAATGGCCCATCCATCAGTTTTGGATGGGCCATTTGCGCGCCCTTGTGGCCAGACATTTTTTTGCCCCTTATAGGCCAATCTACCCCCTAGGGTACTTAAAAAGCACAAATTTATTGCAATGGATTAGTTTTGTATCATTCATTTAAATGCAACCTTTTTATGTCAATTCCAGTATATGTTCACACTCAAGGACACTAGAAAAGCTCAAATCAATTATGAAATGAAGTTTCAAGCAAACTATCACTTGCTTTAGTTCTACCTACTACACCCTTGCACCAAAAAGTCAAATTACATTGGACACTTGGTTTCCCAATATGTTATTTGTTTTGATATCCTATAAGGAATTCAAAGCTTGAAATGACCAAAAAAAGGTGTCCATAAGGATCCATAAAAAATATTGATGCAAAACCAATAGGTTTTAGAAAATTTGGTTATTTTAAGTACCCTTGGGGGTAGATAAGCCTACAAGGGGCAGAAAAAGGCCTGGCCACAAGGGCGCGCATATGGCCCATCCATCAGTTTTGGATGGGCCATTTGCGCGCCCTTGTGGCCAGGCATTTTTTTGCCCCTTATAGGCCAATCTACCCCCTAGGGTACTTAAAAAGCACAAATTTATTGCAATGGATTAGTTTTACATCATTCATTTAAATGCAACCTTTTTATGGCAATTCCAGTATATGTTCACACTCAAGGACACTAGAAAAGCTCAAATCAATTATGAAATGAAGTTTCCAGCAAACTATCACTTGCTTTAGCTCTACCTACTACACCCTTGCACCAAAAAGTCAAATTACATTGGACACTTGGTTTCACAATATGTTATTTGTTTTGATATCCTATAAGGAATTCAAAGCTTGAAATGACCAAAAAAAGGTGTCCATAAGGATCCATATAAAATATTGATGCAAAACCAATAGGTTTTAGTAAATTTGGTTATTTTAAGTACCCTTGGGGGTAGATAAGCCTACAAGGGGCAGAAAAAGGCATGGCCACAAGGGCCCATCCATCAGTTTTGGATGGGCCATTTGTGCGCCCTTGTGGCCAGGCCTTTTTCTGCCCCTTGTAGGCTTATCTACCCCTAAGGTTACTTAAAATGCACAAATTTACTGAAATTGACTACAATTACATACAGAACTTGAAATTACAAAGATAATAGACAGAGTAGACACAACTGTTGATCATATTGTCATTGGAAAGTCAAATCATTACAAAGATAAGGGTGTGCAATACAAAAAGAGGGGTAACTTCGGCTAATGCTCGAAGTCTCATCGCAATCGTCGTGCAAGCTGCATATCTTTTGGTTGTATTGTCACTCGCTTTGCATGAATGGCACATAGGTTGGTATCTTCCAACACTGAAATGATGTGGGCCTCTGCAGCTTCTTGAATAGCCTCTAGCGCTATTGCTTGCATTTTATACTGATTTCCATAGCTTTGAAGCACTTCCTTCACAGTGCGAGCAAAGGGGGCGCGTCGAATCAAGAGCTCCGTCGTCTTCTAGTAGTGGCGGGTTTCTACAAATGCCCTTGCTATTTTTCGTCGTCGCTGCGGTTGTCTTGGGGGCACTTGCACATTTGCTGGCGGGAGGCGTGAAGGCTTCTTGAAAAACTTAGACTTGCGTCTGTTTACATGCTTAGGGGCTGGTTCTGCAGCCTGTTCTGATTCTTCCTCTTCCCTTGGTTGCCGATCTTGTCATGTGGGGAGAGCTCCCTTGCCTTGAGGCAATGTCTTCCCCCCAACAGCCACCCGGTGTGTGCGCGGTATGTTTTCTCGCAGCCATGGTGGCTCACTCTCTGATTCGGTGTTTGTATTGACCACCCGAGTCTTGGATGGTCCTGTTTGTGATTGGGGGCGCGACGGCTGCTCCCTATCGGACTCTGATGTTTGCTGGCCCTCTGCTTCTCTCCAGCGCTGGGCACGTTGCTTCATTCTCTTTCTAGGTGTTATATCTTGAGAAGGTGGAGATTCAACAGTCCTTGATGACTCTCGTGCCCTACCACATGCACACTACCAGAAGAGTTCTTGGAACGGCCAGGTGTTCGTGGCCGTTTTCTTGTGCCTTTAAGCCATGACGGCTTCTCACATCCTTGGAGGGTGTTTTTGTTGGCAGGCGGATGCTCTTTCGCGGTTTGTTTGGTGCGCGCCATTTCGTTGGTAAGAGCTCACCTGTTCTTAAGAAATGAGTGATTTATGAGAGCATGCAATATTTATAAGGGCCCATTTAAAAAGGGCCCTGTTCACACTAATTTTTTTAGAAGAAGTATTATTTTTTAAATAAACATGTCGCTAAGAGTTGGACCCTGCGTTCACATTTAGTGACTCGCGCAGTATCCACTTTGATCCTTGTCGCACTCTGCATCGCCGCCATGCAGCATGCTTGGTGGGACCTTGCGACAATTGCCACTTGTTGCTATGCTCTTGAAGACTCCATTTGCGCACTTCAATAGCAATCTTGGATTGTCGCGCACGCTCCATTGTGAGCTTACGAGCAAATGTTGTGCGAAAATACCAGTTGAACATCTCCTCCAAATAATTGGATTGCACCATTCCACCACCATGTCGAGTATTTTTGAAGTACACTCCCCTTGCTCGATAATGGGACTTCTCCATGCCTTGAGTGCTAAAAATTTCAAGCGATCCATACTTGTGCATAAAAAATGCACCATGCGCAAACAAGATATGCTGTTCACATGAGCAAACGATCCACATTAGTAAATAAAAACAATCCCTTGTAATGAATACACCATGAATGACTTACCATGTAATGTGTGATGTTATTTTCACCCCAAGAAAGGGTGAAGACCTTGGTAAAATCCGCCAAAGCTTCTTGAAATGATTGCCGTTGTTCTTCTGTTGTGTTGTTAAGGCTCATAAGCTTGACCATTTTATCAAAATGGGCCCAAACTTGCTTGCGCTTGTTTGCAAGCTCGCCATTTGAATCATTGTCAGTAGTAGCTTTGCATAACTCCTTCCAAAGCTCCCAAAGGTTACCTGCCTGCTGGTTGGAGATGCTTTGAGCATCATATCGACTTGGCTTTCCTTGGGAAACTTTCTTCAAAAAGTGTCTAGCTTTTTGTCCACTCATTGACACTTGTTGAGCAATTTCATGGGCCTCCCCTGTGTTCTTTGCAGCAACTATAGACACATTTCCACCATGACAGCCAATGGAATTCAAGAGTACCTCCACTCTTTCGATCGCTTCCTGGGACTTTTCCAACGGTTTCATTGTGAAAGCATAGTCAATGTGGAGCTTCAATAGCCTATCAAAAATACGCATGAATGCGTGTAATGTACAAAAATGTACATTCGATAGAGGAAATCGAAAGATTGGATTCCAAGTATGGTCCTTTTGATCACGGTCTGGGGCATTGAGCATGGGACATCTCAAAATAGACGCTTCCCATTCTCTACATTCATCTCCGACATCATGACAATCTAACCCTTGTTCTCCATGCCCTTGCCATGGAAGCATGTAACTGGCCTTTGCAGTGCTCTTATGTGATTTTTTTCCATTAGGTTTGTACCCTCGAGTGCAAAATGGACAAGGCATGAGAGAAGAAGCCCCTTGTTTGCAGCCAAGCAAACACTTTATGGTCTTCAAATCCCCACCTAAGTGCCACTCCACATCATAACTACCAAAGCCCTCAATCTCCAACTTCTGACCTGCAATTTGGGAGTGTATTACTTCTGTGATCCATGGAGTCCTCGCAAAAATCCATGAAAGTACTCCATTGGTCTCTTTGGGCACCTCAATAGCACCCAACCACCAAATGTCTTTCTCTGATTGCACGCTAAAAGATAGGGTGGGATATGGCTCGACTGAATCCCTTCGCTTGGTTTGCAGAAGGGCCTCGTTCATTAGAGTGACACTTAGCCTCTCTAACCTTCGGCCTTTCACTATTTGACACTCATCGAGTTTCAGCACAAAAGCGACTTTTGTGCCAAGCACTACAAAATAAATAGTGCTAAGACCTTAAACTTCAGCTTCTATGAAAAGAATAATACCAAAGAAAAAAGTAAAGTGTGTCACCTTCTTCAGGTAACTCGTAAAATCTAAGCATGGCTTCTTGAAGCCTTCTAAGATCCACGAAAATATTGTTCCACATTGTGTAAGCAAAGCCCTTATTCGAAGGTCTTATGGATTGTTTCTTACCTTTTCCCCTTGTCTTTGTTGCGCACGAAGCATAAAGGGAAGTTGGCATTGTGTCCTCAATGTGTAGGTATGTCCCAATGCGGGAGAACACATCTTCGTTTGTGGCCTTCTTTGCGAGCTTGACCTTGTGAGGAACGGGAAATAGGTTTTCCACAATGCCACGTTCTTTGAGGGCATCCTTTAGGAGTTGAAAAATAGCCTGATAGGCTTTGGTGCTGATTCCAGCCTCATCACAAGCTTGTTGGTCATCATCATTAACCACATTTCTTAATTTACGCATAAGATCCTTGGTGATTGCATCCTTAATGTGCTTACCTCTAGGTGATTGTAAGATAGAAATAACGTCCTCGGTATTGAGACAACTAGTGAGAAGGTTGACTCGATTATCTTGGCTTGTTCCACCGCATGCCTCCTGGATGAAGTTTCTAGCAACAAATAAACATAAATGTTAGAAAATAGTGTGAAGTAAGAATGCAGCATGCAAGTAAAGACCAAATCACCTTGTGGCTGTAACTCGTCGTTTGCGTGCTCCTCCGGAATGTGCAAGAGTTTCAATGGATGAATACAGGCGTTTGCGTTCCCTTGCACCAAGGGGTGTTTCTTTCAAGTATGTGATGGTGTTGGTAAGCTTCTGGATGTGGGACTCCTTTTCTTGCATTTGTTGTTCAAGACTTTTAACTACCCTCTCCGAAGAGGCAACACTCTCTTGTAATGCCGTCGTCTTGAGGTGAAGAGCTTGACATTCGTGCATCCACATATGCAAAGAAGCACCTGCACCCATACATAGCCGCTTGCAATAGCCTAACAAGCCTGCTTCTCTCCTCCCAAGAAATTGAAGAAATGTGGAAAGGCTATTAAACGGTGGATGGAAGCGGCTTATAGGATCGTAAGGGTACAAATGGCCATCCACCCAAATGTCAACATTGGTCTCACAAGCGGTGCGACGTTCCTGTGATGACCTTTGATCACCTTCACTAGTGGTCTTCGGTGCAAATGCCGTGGGTAAGCGAATATGTATGCTTTTGGTGTGCGGAGTACGTGGTGGTGGAAGCAAACCATTTGTGATGTCCGTGAGCACCATGGAAGCTGTTGTGTGAGGAAGCAAATGATGAAAAGATAGAGGGGGAAGGGTAGAGAGGCCGAGCAGGATGGGAGGAGAGAAGGAGGGAGGGAGGGGAGGGAGGGGAGGGAGAGATTGGGGAGGAGGAGGAAGGTAGGGGCAGAGAGGGAGAGGAGAGGGAGAGGGAGAGAGGAGGGAGGAGGGAGGAGGATGAGAGAACAAAATGTTTATTACTTTTTGGGGGAAAAGATTTTTGAAAAAATGGACTTTCTAAGCTTGTGGGTTAAAAACTGGGTCAAAAAATGATTTTTGGATATGTATATATGTTGGGAGGGAGTTTTAAGTAAAAAAACAAATAAAAATGAAAATTTTAAAAAAAAGTCAAATTTTGACTCTTTTTGACCCACGGAATTGCTTATGTGGACACACCCCTATGCTTCCTTCACTTTAAAAAAAGCTAGAGAGAGAAAGCAACCCTTTAGGTCCACATTCTACATTTGTCTAAAAAAAAGGCTAGAAAAGCCTACTCAAAACTACCTTCTTCAATGCCCTTGCCCCCTAAACCCCACACAACATTAGCCTTAATCCCTAAAAATTAGGATTCCTTACAAGGCCCATGCAAGGTTCATATTTCTCCTAATGATTTCCATCGGTTTGATTTGGGATAGGTACATCTTTGATTGGGGCCTTGTATAGTTCATACCTTCCACATAGCTTGCCATAGGCAAGCAACAACCTCTTTATACAACTGCACAAACCAATGTCAAGATGTTAGCATGAGGCTTCAAATTTACATGGATATCTATAAGAAATACTTTCTGATACAAAACACTTACAGCCTAATTTCAGGGTGGGTTCCTTTTATTGAATTGAACACCCACACTACTGGTTGGTCAACATCAAGGCATATGAGACTCCAGTGATGGTTGTTCTCATATGGAAAGATGATGACAGTAACTTCCAGCATAGCACAGTGGACAAACCAACTCTCAAAGGTCCCAGATGGACTGTTCTTTTGTCTAATAATCACTGACATTTGTGGATCAAGAAGAAACACCTCTTTGTGGGTGTGCAGTGGGAGTTGACTTCTGATCAGGCTGTAGAGACTTTACCTGAGTTAGCAAACCTATTATCTGAGTTTTCAAAGCTAGCAAGATAGTAACACTTACTTAAGACAAGCATAGATAATTGTGTCTGAAATCTGAGCATCTGGATTCTGCAATAAATTAATGTCCACTTTTTCCAGAGCTAGCTTTCTGGCTCCATCTACAAATGGTATCTTTGCAAGCAAACCATCCTTCATTGAAAGTAGAGTTTCTCGATTGCTTGCCTCTATGGACAGGGTCACATTGCATTCTATTTGCCTCTGGGACTCCACTGCTACTTTTGCTTTCTCCTTAAGCTCTGCTTCCCTCATGTCCTCTGTTTGGCGAGCAATAGTCTCTGCCCTTGTATTCACATCATGTGTGACATCTACAACTGTGAGTTGTGGCACTAGCTCCGGGGGGGTATAACAAAATTTCCCTCATTTTCTTATCCCTGCAGACATTGGGGACCAGTAGTTTGTCATACCTCCACCTTATTCTTTTCAGTGTCTCACTATCTTTGTCCATTATAGTAACCCTGTGGGCATGGGCTGCAACAATGGTCATGTCACTGAAGTACTCCAGTAGGAAGTCCTCTGCTGCTTCTTGTAGATCCATTAATGCCACCACCTTCCACCTTTTGGTGCCCCAGGTAGCTTCTTCACATATGGACCTCACCATCCTCTGAAAGGGCAGCTTTGGTATACATAAATCTACACATTTCTGTGCCTTTCTGATTTCTCTGAAAAGTCCCATGCAGGTTTGTAACTTCTTCACCCTTGGACCTTTCAGAATTTTATTGGGTTTTCCAGGTCTTTTCTTTGGGGTTGCAGATCTGCTACTTGCTTTAGCTGCTAATCCTGGTCCCTTGCCTGCCTTCCTTGCAGTGGCTTTTGTTCTAGCCATTTCACTGTATACAAAAAGAGGAGTCTCTCTCTCTCTCTCTCTCTCTCTCTCTCTCTCTCTCTCTCTCTCTCTCTCTCTCTCTCTCTCTCTCTCCTTTCTATAGCTTAGCATATTTAAATAGAGAGAGAGAGAGAGAGAGAGAGCCCATTACTAAAGGCGCGCGTGGAGCACAATTTGACCTCAACAAACACCTCCGCGCGCCGTTAGTATAAGGTAAAAGAAATACTCACTCTCTCTCTCTCTTCTCCCCGCTTTACATCCTCTCTCTATAACACTCACACATACACTAGTCATTGCACAGTACTAACGGCGTGCATAGAGACATGCACACCGGTTATGCCTCTCTACGCGCGCCTTTAGTATAGAGAGAGAGAGAGAGAGAGAGAGAGAGAGAGAGAGAGAGAGAGAGAGAGGCTATGTGTGTGTGTGTGTGTAATTTATATTTGTGTGTGTGTGTGTGTTTGTGATTTGTGTGTGTGTCTCTCTATGTGTGTGTGTGTGTGTCTGTGTGTGTGTGTGTGTGTGTATAATTTATATTTGTGTGTGTGTGTGTGTGTGTGTGTGTTTGTGATTTGTGTGTGTGTCTCTCTATGTGTGTGTGTGTGTGTCTGTGTGTGTGTATGTTATATTTGTGTCTCTCTGTGTGTTTGTATGTTTTATATGTGTGTCTGTGTGTTTGTGAGTGTGTGTGTGTGTGTGTGTGTGTGTGTGTGTGTGTTGTTTGTTAAGACTGAGCTTGATACTGTGACAGAAACAGAGAGAGAGATAGAGGCAAAGGCAGAGGGAGAGAGAGAGAAGGCCAAACCTCCTGAGGTCGCAGACCTTCGTTATGTCGATGGGTCGGCTTGCTGTCGGAGACGCAGACGACGGCTCTTGCACTCTCTCTCTCTCTCTCTCTCTCTCTCTCTCTCTCTCTCTTTCACTCACTCTCTTTCACGAGGTGTGGTTTTTCTCTCTCATGACCTCTATATATGACGTACAAAAGTATACGGTCTCAATAATGACCGCACGTGTGACAACATGCAATTATACTCTAATTTATAGTAACACGTGGGGCCCCCGCCATGTGTATCCGTTATAAGTGTGATTTTGAGAGAGAGAGAGAGCGAGAGAGAGAGAGAGAGAGAGAGAGAGAGAGAGAGAGAGAGAGAGAGAGAGAGAGAGAGAGAGAACAATAGAGAGAGAGAGAGAGTGAGAGAGCGAGAGAGAGAGAGAGAGAGAGAGAGCCATAGAAAGAGAGAGAGTGATAAAGAGAGAGAGTGATAGAGAGAGAGAGAGAGAGAGACTAGATTGTGAGAGAGATAGAGAGAGGGAGAGACACAGATTGAGAGAGAGATAGAGACAGGGACTCCTTACTCTGAGAGAGAGAGAGAGGGAGAGAGACAGAATTAGTTTGACACACAAAAAGCAATGGAGGAGACACCTCCCTTGGAGTTTCTACAAACCCCACCAACAAAAGGTGATCTCTCACTCTTTCTCTCTGTATTTCCAACAGTTGGTACAAATTGTGTGTGTGTGTGTGTGTAAACAAAGAAAAACCCAGACTGTTGTTCAACACACACACACACACACACACCTTAACACATACTTCCATAGACAGAGACACACACACACATACACACTGACACACACACAGAGATATACACATTCTCTCTCTCCCTCCCCTCTCTGTCCCCGTTACTAACGGCGCGCAGAGCCAACCAAACACTGGTTGCAGCTCTCTCCGCGCGCCTATAGTACAGTTATGACTCTCTCAAAAAGCACGTTTTCGTCCTTGCGCGCCTTTCTCTCAATTGTACTTAAGGCGCGCGTAGAGAGTTGCAAAAAGCACGTTTTTGTCCTTGCGCGCCTTTAGTACAAAGAGACACATACAAAGAGAGAGAGAGAGAGAGAGAGAGAGAGAGACTATGTGTGTTTTTGTTTGTGCTTTGGAGAGAGACAGATATATATATATATATATATATGGAGAGAGAGAGAGAGAGAGAGAGAGAGAGAGAGAGAGAGAGAGAGAGTGAGACTTGTCATGTTTCTTGATGAATAGGATTAAGGTCCAGTAGGCAGAAGATGTTGAAACCAGACCCAGAGCTTGTGCCAGGATTTCAACCTTTGCAGGCTCAGTTGCTTAATGTTTCTGCCAAAAGAACTGTTGACTTTTTTCGGGACATATCTGAAGAAAAGTCAATTGGTGAAGATCAATCAGAGAGGTCACCAGGGCAAGAGGATCCCTCACCCTACAAGGCTCCCTCACCCTGTACAGTACCTGTGAAGAAAAATACAAGAAAGAGGAATATAGACTTCTCAGATGATGCATATGTGCTAGAAAGTAGTCCCTGTGCAACTAAATGTAAAGCCAAAGAGGATGTGTCTTCTCTGGAAGACCCAGCTGCAACTGATGAGAGGCTGTTTGATTTTGCAGCATCTTGTGGTGCTGGGGACAAGTTTGATCTAGTTCATTCTATGTTTAATCCAAAGTTTGACATTGAAGACCTGTTAGCTCAGCACAGTAATTTCTTGCAGTCCTACAGAGATAAGTTTGAAGTGATGGTGCAGGTAGGGAGGGTTGTTCTGCCTACTATGACTCTTGTGCATTTAAATGATTGTGGTGGAAAGGGACAGGGACTGAAGAAGTATAGGGAATTACCACCTTCTTGCCGACATTCAGCCTGCCCTTTGCACCAAAAAGAATGCAAACTCATCTAGGAAGCCTTTGGCTTTATGATTTACCTGAACAGCCTGTTTGGATTCCTCATGCAAAATCCTGATGAGGTGTTAGAGGAGCAGGATGCAGCACCAGATGAAGAATGAGAGGAGACAAATCATATACAAGAAGTCGAGGATGTTGAAGACACAGTCGACCTTGAGGTTGAGGCAATTGAAGTACAAAGAAGTAAGATGTTCTCTGTGAAAACCACAGAAATCAAACTTCCATTGGATGTCAGTAACTTCACTGAGAAGCATGCTCAGATGATGTTGCCTGTTGTGCCTGACTTCAGGATTGGAGACAGGACCTATATCTTCTTACATGATGTGCAAAGTGTCTTTCATTTAAGGGAGGATTTCTCCCTGGCTATTATTTCCAGAGTCCAAGAGGAGAGGAGTGGATTTGTTTCAGAGGATAGTAGTGATGATGAGGCAATGGAAACATCCAGCAATCCAATGGAATGCCTCCGAAGATGCTTTGAGAAAGCTGAAAAATACAAGGAGACACTACCTGATGAAGCCACCTTCCAAGCAATAAGAAAAAGCCTAAGACCATCAACAAGTAACAAAGAAGTGGAGGATTGGTTTAACCATTCAGGTCAAGGGTCAACTACATCTGTAGACCTGTGGCAGGAAAACCTCTTTCTGCAGGATGAGAGCTTCATGGTAACTCTCTCTCTCTCTCTCTCTCTCTCTCTCTCTCTCTCTCTCTCTCTCTCTCTCTCTCTCTCTCTCTCTCTCTCTCTCTCTGTGTCACTTCTGACATGATATGTGCAGTCTTGGATTGCTGACAAGGATGACTTCCTTCGGCGGCGGACTCGAGAGTATCGTGGAAGGGATGCGGCCCTAGCGTAGTACCTTTCAAAGCTTTGCGAGTCGCCGATAATAGTTTTTCACAATTCCATGTCACAAGAGGATTCAATAGCAACTTACACATTCAAGACACTATCACGCTTCTTGGGTGGACCGGTGCTGCCCAAAAGTGCAGATAAAGTCATTCTTGTGGACAAAGTGTTTGCTAGAGATTGTTTTGGTTACTGCCCGGGCTATACAGGTGGTCAGGCAGCGTATTACTACACCTACACAGCAATGGCACTAGCTCTTGGTAGACAAAACCTAGATGAACTTTTAGAGTATGGCAAACATCTCATGATTCGTTACAAGGGTGACGTGCCAAAAAACAAAATTGAACCTTCAAAATCTTGATACACTTCAAGTAGCAATTGTATAAGATCATGTATTACATAAATTTTGTACAATGTCATCCACTCAGAGTATCTTTCTCCACTTGTGATTCACATACACCATTGTCTCTCTCCACCTTCGTTGACTTTCACGAGCTCCGGAGTTGTTGTATGCCATTGATCTTTTAACTTTTTGTTGTTGTAAATGTCTGATGGCTTGTGCTGTTGCTGAATTTGCCAAGACTTCTTTTGCCTGCATTCGATGAATGATTCTACGATAGAACCATTCAAATAGTTCTCTCAAACTGTTAGCCTTGATTCGAGAGCCACCATGTCGTGTGTGCCTGAAATAAGCATTTCTCGCCATGTAATGAGACTTTTCCATCCCTTGGGTATTCCATATTGCCGGGTTCCCATACTTTTGTATAAAATATGGTAAATGATTGAAGATGATGTGCTGGATATGAAAACAGATTAGTTAGAATGTTTTACACTCACATATTTGCACATAAGAGAGAATGAAATACACGATAATACCATGTAGTGAGTAATCTGGGTGTCTGTCCATGCTGTCTTGAATGATTTTTTCAGAAGGTTGAGATTCTCCTTGAACTTGTTCATATCACCTTGTGACCAGTCATCTTTGTTGCACATCAAAAATAGGATGTCTATTGATCGCCAAACCTCAGCCTTCGCGTTACGAGTAGTTGGTTCTTGGTCTTTGACTGCAATATGTAGCTTTTTCCAGCTCTGATACTCTACCTTGCTAACATAAGATGTGTTATATATTTTTCCATGTTTTGTTAGCTTCGGATCTCTTGTACCTTGGGGTTTAGATAAAAACCTCCGTGCCTTCACCCCACCGATGGATGGTTTGCATGGGACATCCTTCTCAGCAGTTGATCTCTTTTCATCCCGCTGGATTTTCACATTGCCACCATGAAGCCCCATATCCGACAGTACCATTTCTAAGCACTGCAGGGCTGCTTGTCGTTCTGCCGAGTTCTTAATCTTCCAAGCAAACCCGATGTATAAGTAGACCAATTTCTCCACAATTCTACAAAGGGCATGCATTGTACAAATGTGGACATTCACAAGTGGTATTTTCAAAACCGGTCGAAAAGCAGGATCCTCAATGTGACGTGTTGGAGCTTTTCTCCACCACTTTGGGTCCATGACCTTTGCAGGCTCCATGCAGAACAAACACGGCGACTTTGCCATTGCACCCATTCCACAATTATACATGCACTTTAATGTTTTGAGGTCACCTGCAAGATGCCACTGAACTTGAAAGTCTCCCCTTCATCTAGACGTAGTACCTCTCCCTGGTTAGTCTGTCGATCAATCACCTCCGGAATATTAGTTCGATGGAACACCCAATATAGAATCTCATGATCTTCTTTCTTTACCTGCAACACAAAATAAATGAGACTTAAGTAGATGTGAACATTTGAGCTTACCTGAGAATCTCGCTTACCTCAAACGCACCAAGCCACCATATGTTAGATTCCGATTGAACACTAAAATATAAAGGATCATCACTGGGACACTTTGAGAGGGCTCTATTCATTAAAGTAATAGTAACACGCTCTAGCTTTTTCTCTTTAACAAGCTCACACTCATCCAGTTTTAACACAAAATGTAATACCCCTCGTGACTCTTCAAATGTGATGTTGTAAAACTCCACCATTCTCTTCTGTAATATCCGCAGGTCCATAAAAATATTATTGAACTCATCATATGCCATGTTTGCTCCATGGCCACTATAAGTTTCTTTATCAGCGAATAAGGTGAGTAGAATGAAATCAGCCCGGACAGAGTCTAGGAAACGAAAAATCACCAGGACGCCACTGCGCTCCATGCAGTGGTGTGCTGGTGACTTTTTTGTTTCTTGGACGACCTCAAAGGAGCAGCACAACGCTCAGTGCGAGCTCATCACTCCTCCTTCACGCTGCTTGTCGCCACCCTGCTTGCCATGCTCCTATTTTCCTTCCCCATTCACAATATGTTTAAAAAAACCCCTTTTTTGGATAATGGCCATAGTCTTTTTGACTTACTGGGCAGTCATGCCCCTTGGTGATTGGGTAGTCGGCCCCTTTAAGGCACCACATTTGGCATACATAGTCGCCAACGCACCATGTTTGGTATACATATCAGGCAAAGCATGCTCCACTTTTGCTGCTGCTGATGACTATCAATGAGCGGCCATGGGTTGCCGCCGTACTTGGCATATATATCAACCAAGGCATTGCCGTGTTAAACCTTTCAAAGCTCATCAATATTTTAATGTGCTTTCATGAGTGCATCACATTTGGTGTTTACATCATCCAAGGCATAGCATTCGGCTCCGACAGCTCCTATGGTAATCAATTTGAACTTCCATTAGCCGGCCATGGAACTTACAATTTGATTGAAGCACTAGCTATCAATGACTACAAGAGATAAAACTTGAACAAGATACAATTTCCCAGAACCTAGATGAAGCTCAAAACTCTCAGATGAAGAATTGACTGAGGCGTTCAAAGTGGTACGGAACTGGCCCCCGGTGAAACTTAAACTGGCCATATCTTGACAACTGGAACTCTGATTGAAAAATTGAAAAGACCGGCATGCTCCTGAAGGTGAGCGCTTTAGGCCCATGCGTTCATATTATCTTTGACCCTTCATCAACAGATACCAAATCCGTACAGATCTGCTATCAACTCAAAATTCAAACTATCATAACTTCTTATCTGTAACTCCGATTGACAAGCTGCAAAGACAGGCCTGTAGAGCACTTCAAGTAATACAATTTTAATCAATAAAATCCCAGCTATGGCCACTTCAAGAATACTCACTGTTAGCATTATTAAGACAAATTTTGGCCCTTTAAAGCTGCATCTGGCATACTTTTAGCTTAAATTTTGCTTGTTAGCAAGCCCTTATTACTGCTGAATAATCATGTAGGATTCAAATAAATCTGATTTCCATCCCTTTGCTCATTTTCTTGTCATGGAAGTGGAGCTACACAACATCCACCCCCTCTGAACCTGCACAGCCTCCGATCTATGCCAATTGCACTTAATCAGTTTCATCAAAAACATCATTAAACAAATTGTCTAATGCATACATAACAGTATCTTCTGGAGGTTGATTTAAATTAAAATCTTCAAGAACAATCTTGCCTTCTTGCTTCTTAAATAGCTTAATCCGTTTCCATGCAATAGGCACCTTGAGCACAGTGCCATCAAGTTTGCATAATTGATATGTTGCATTATCAAAAACATGAAGCACCATATATGGTCCAAACCACCATTTAACCATTTTCCACGTAGTAGTATATTGATTCTCCAAGCTACTATCATAAACAAGTACCTAGTCACCATCCTTGATAGCATGAGGTCGTAGTCTATGCTTTTCATCAAATGTTGCTTTATTCTTCAATCTTGCCTCCTTAACCTTCTCTTTAGGTTGTTTAATATCTTCTTGATGCCTCTCAAGTTGGCAAATACGTAGAGCAAGCAAACCTTCTGTAGACATGCCCTCTTTCCATGGCATTATGGTCCAAGTCATAACCGCTTCCTCTGTAGGTGTAATGGGTTTTTCCTCGTACATCAACTCAAATGGCATAGAACCTGTATCACAGAACTGTGTTTAGTGCGATCAGCCCGTAAAGCAAATGGCAAGAGTTTAGGCCAATCATCAATATGCCCTTGACACGCCTTCGCTAAAGCTTTAACAATAGGTGGATGTCCTCTTTCAATTTTTCCATTCCCTTCTGGATTGTATTTTGTAGTGAGAGCTAATTTAATGCCCATACGAGCAACAAAATCTGGAGCTTCATCTGCATCCAACTCTCCTCTATTAGCAGTAATTATGCCAACACATCCATACCTAAAAATAACATCTTCAAGCAAGAACTTGCATACTAAACTGGTAGCTTTGGTACGCAAAGCTCTACCTTCAACCTGGTTAGTAAGGTCTTCTTTGGCAAGAAAAATATATCATCTGCCACACTCCTACTAGCATTGTAATAAGGTCCACCACCCACTTGTAGTGCATAGCTAGTGGATAGATGGGATGCAATCCATCTCTATGTCACACATTAGAATATTGTTGGCATATTAAGCATGATTCCACAAATTGAACCACATCTTTATACATACCTTTCCACTAGTATCGGTCTTTAATCTTGACAAAAGTGCCCATACTCCTCTGTGTCTAGCCCATAAACTTTCATGAAATTATTTAACTTGTTGTTGAGTTGCTTTATCACAAACAACTCGTTGCGGTACCCCTCCTGGGTGCCTTGGTTGCTTCCATAAATGTCCATCCTTTAGAAAATAGTCATAGGCCGTTTTCCTGATCCTCTTGTAATCTTGGTCACTCCATCCTTCTTGTCTAGTGAGAGTGCTAAGGTAGCGGCCAATCATAAGCCACTCTCCCTCATAGAATTCTTCAAAAAATACCTCAAAAACATGAGCAATATTACCACAATTTGCATGTAGATAAGAAGATATATATAACTTTAAGCCAACATCATCACTTAGGGTAAGCATCTCTTCTTCATCTTCAAACCTAACCCTTGATAACATATCTGCAACAACAGGATTATCTCTACCTGGAATATGATAAAATTCAGGGTTAAGAGAATTAATATAGGCTATCCACCGTAGCATGGCAATGTCTGGAGTAGAGAAATTTTCAATCATCCCTATCAATGGCAAGCAATTTGTTTCTACCACGCCTGAAGCTCCAATAAAATATTCTTTATCAAACCTTAGAGTAGTAGCAACACCCCAAAGTTATCTCTTAACCTGTGGATAACCTCGTTGACAAGCATTGAGCACCTTGGATCCAAATTGAACTGCATACATGTGTCCTTTTGCATCATCTTGACCTATAGCCCATCCAATACCTGTTGAGCTAGTGTCAACTGTTGAGATAACCAGCCTTCCGTATTTGTAGTCGACTTTCCTCAAGGTTGGAGCCTTGAAAAGCATCTTCTTTAATTTCCTGATAGTCTGTGTGTGAACTTCTTCCCAAACAAACATTTTACCTTTTCTTAGCAATTGATACAACAGCTTTGCAACATGAGCAAAGTGTGGAAACCAAATAAGGTAGAACACACACGCACCCAGAAACCGATGAGCTTCAGTAACCAAAGAGCATGTTTCCTTCATCTTTTGGATAGCTTCAACTTTAGTTGGACTTGGCCTTCTACCCTTAGGATTGCACATATGCACCACAATTAAGACCTCGTTAGCACTCAAAAGTTGATTTTTGACCCGAAAGTGTTGAGTTAACTTCTTCAAACCTGGATAAAATAGCTGCATAGTCAGCAATATTTTGAGCAACAAACCACCAGCACCCCCTCTGATCTTTTACCTCATCTTTGGATCCTTTTTCACATCCTTTAATTGGTAGATCATCAATGAAAGGCATAGTAACATGAGGGATAAATTCCCTTAATACCTTACTCATGTTGTTCATCATAGGAGCTACAAAATTAGTAGCACCCTATGGTAGAGTGCACATCCTTACCAAACCAAGAGGAGTACGCATTGTAGTAAGATCCTTGCTCTCCAAATCTAATTGGAACTGGTCATATCCAGAATAAAGATCACCCATGGAGTAAATAGATCTACCTGCAAAGGCCTCAGCAAGCTCATCCACAATTGGGCCAGTACCCACATTGCGGATTGTTACCTTATTAACCGGTTGCATATCCTAAATGAACCTTAACGTACCGTTTTTATTTGGAACAGTAAACCATCAATTAGAATATGGTGCACATGATGGCTCCAAATGCTCATTTACATCTTCTCATTAAGCAAATCAATAAGCTTTGGGAAGTGAGCATTAGGAACTGGAATAGGACGTAAGCTCCATGGCATGTGAGGAACAGTGAATATAACCATAGGTGAAACAACACTTGGATCCACACACCCAATCTTACTTGGCTCAAAAGAAAACGCTTTACCGTGTTTTTCGAGCATTGATTTCCTCTTTGTTGAGAAAACCATCTCTTCCAACCTTCAGCTGCTGCAATGTCTCCTTAGTAAATTTATGCCCAATGTTCTTTGGATTCCTGATCATAGGCTGTTGAGAAGATTCTTTGATCACCCCATTGCTTCCTTCTGGTAGAGGTGTAGCCACTGGTCTTACTTTCTTTGCAACAGTCTTGTACTTTGTCTCTATTTGTGCTTCACTGCTTTACTTGAGTCATCCTCAATATGCATAAGTGCTTCATATATACCCAACTCTTCATACATGTCTATTGAGTGGACCTTAAGCAATTCAGCTCCGCTTTGTAACCTGTGTTGCCTGATCTCCTCAAACTCTGACATAGTATCTACATAAGATACCTCTTCAAAGATCCCTAAAATCACATCATCCAATTCAAGCACATCACGTCCCTGCAATTCACTTTGGACACTTGAAACATACTATTTTTCCCACTTTGGCAAATCATTAATTTTTCTATAAGATATTGAACCTTCAGATGTTAACCCCAAAAACCCTGAAGAGAAATCTTCTCTTTGCGATAACTTCTCCTCACTTGTACCACCATAGTCCCGCTTTATAGTGGCACTCCGAGAAAACTATGTGCAAACCTGTGCTGTCTAATCTCCTTGCATATATTTGGCAGTCGATGATCACGTACAGTTAAGAATTGAACCGCTTTCTTACCATCTTGGCTCCAAACCCTGGCATACGCTGAGCCATCATCCAGCACCTTGGTTTCCATCCTCATAGCCATAATGTAGGGTTGACCCAAAATCAATGGATAAGAGGAATGCTCCTGTATAAAGAAATTTTGCTCATCAATGACATCCCCTACAATCACCTTAACATTTGCACATGCACCTAGAGGTTGCCTGGAAGCATGTTGCCAGCTCAAATCCGCCAACCGTGGTCTACATCAATAGGTCATTTCCCTTTTTGTGTAAGCTTTTTGCCATCAAATTTATCTCTGATCCATGATCTATTAGTGCTAAGTCCGTTTCTTCAATGTCGCCAAGCTTCACAAAAGATTCAATTGTTGTCCTTGCTCAATGAGTCCTTGAAAAGTGACTCCTAGGTATAATTTCATTGTCTTTGTCATCATTAAAATGAACATGTCTTACCGTAGAGGTACAATTGGGTTTGAAACCACCACAGACTTCGACTCTTCTTCTTCAAGATCTACCAAATATTCTTCATAATCATCCAGAATTGCTTCAATGTGCCGAACCATCAGGCTCGTAATTGATTCTGGCTCCTGTTCACTCGGTATATGCCGCTTCCTCTTAATAATGTCAATGATCTCCTTGTGGAACTCGCGTTTGGAAATTCCCAAAATATCGCCCAATGTGAGCTCTCAAAACCTTTCTTTAGATCTGTAGCTAATTCAATATCAGATTTAAGCTTATACGAAAGTCCCCTAGGCTAACCTTGCTTTTTTTCCTTGGGTTCCTCCTCCATAACCACTCCAGAAGCGGGCTTACGAGTAGGACCTTCTTCTTTTTTGCTGTCGAATCTCGTTGCCCTTTTTGACGTCCCTACAACTTCTTCATCCCTTTTCCACTTTTCTTTCACCATTGCCTCATTAGCTTGAGACTTAGCAATGAATGCATATACTGAGAGGGAATCCATAGGATCAGTCCACCTTGTGGTTTCTCAAATAGAATCCCCTACATGTCGTAGCTTCCCAAAAGTTACCTTTCGTGCTTTTTTTGTCTTCAAAGCATAAGGCCACAATTGACCCTTTGTTCTTGCACCATCATCATCACCATTTCTGCAAACCTGCAATCCATATGTAGCTACTTACACAAGAGAAACATTATGCTATATTTCTTCAACTAGATTTTTCATGCCGCCCCTACCAAAGTTCAAGCGGATCATCTCACATGTTGCCCTAAGGTGAATCTTCTTCTCCTTCCAGAAAACCACATTCCTTTTGTAATCCTCATCAAACTCATCACACACCTTAGCATACCTATGGTCTTCACTATCGCACGACATGCATCAATCCCAACCTTTGCGCGGAGGTTGTTGCCTAGCCTCAAAAGTAGACCCCTTTGCAGCTGTTACCATATACATGTGGTAGTGATGTGTGTGAACACACTAGGACCGCCGAGGCATTTTTTCCCTCTTTAGGAGGTTTTCTCCCCCGTGCATTGTATATACGCCCATCACTCTAGGGCTATCTATCTTTCCAACACACACTAAGTAACACACTCTCTATTGTGTTCCTTGAGCTTCCTTCGTCTTCTCCAAGCTGTGTGTGTTTCTCTGCAACCCTAATTCCAATAATTGGTATCAGGCAGGTTACGTCCTCCCAGGCTTAGTCGCCAGCTGCTCCAGCATACGCTTGCTCACTTTCTCCAGTTTTAGTGAGCTTTGGCAAGTGTTCATAGGTCGACAAATTTTTTGGGTGAGCTCGCAGAGCACGGTCTGCTCAGAATTTTGATTTGGGCTCATTACGACCTCTGTTTCCACTACAGGCAGTACTACACAGGCTATTTCGTCATTTTGTGTAGAATTTTTGTCAGTGCCGTTTTCTGCATAACAGGTGCCTTATAGTCTTCCACGGTTTTTGTAGTATAGCACAGGTTGTTCCCGCTCCATTTCTCTATTTTTGGGCAGTTTTCACATCAGCTGTAGCATTTACCATGGCTGACAACAACAACACAGATGTGTTCAAGATGTTTGCTGTTGAGGATAGGTTGGATGGGGACAACTACCCTATGTGGGCGTATATGATGCAACATGTTCTTGTGTCAAAGGGTGTCTAGAACATTGTGCAGGGCATTGATGTACGTCCTGGTTCTGAGGATGTAGGCGATGTTGAGGATGTTGTAGCTGTTAGAGTTGTTTTGCCTACAGCAGAACAAGCTCGTTGGCATGTTAAGGATGCGCGGGCTCATGCATTGATTGTGTTGTCTGTGAAGAGCACCCTTGTTCCTCACATCCGTTCAACAAAATCTGCAAAACGGGCTTGAGATATTATAGCAGGTCTTTATGCAAGCCACAATGATGCTAAAATTGCTTTGCTGCGTAAAGAGCTGGAGTCAAAGATTACGCATCAGGAAGATGATATGGACACTTTCCTTGCTAGTGTCAAGGATATCAATGAGCAACTTATTTCTGCAGGTGAAGTTATTTCAGACAGTTCCCTTGTGCAGACTGTTCTTGATGCCTTACCAGATTCTTACCAGACTTTTGCTAGTACTTGGAGACTTATGACCCAAGGAAATCCAGAAGTTGTCAAGTTTGATGCATTATGCACATTGCTGTTGCAAGAGTCACTTTCCAGAAAAAACAGGACTGGACAGCGTGCAGTTGAACAGGCTTTTATTGCTTCTCAAAGAAAGGGTGGTAACAGCAATGCAGCCACTTCTTATGGTTGTGCTGCAAGTGGCAAAAATTATGCTCCTGATGCTTCTGCTAGCAGCAATTCGTTTGGAAATTATGGCGATAATGGAAAAAAGAAGATGCGTTGCCATTATTGTAAAGCCAATGATCACTTGATCAAGTCATGTCCTAAGTTGAAGGCCAAAGAGGCTAAGAAGAAAGAGGGTGGTTCCACTACAAATGCAGCCATTGTTGAGTCTTCTGTGAAAGGAGACTGTGTTGCTGATGTTGATGCAGAATGGGCTTTTAGCGCAGAGTGCACTTACAATCCTGTTGTCCATGATGCATGCTTTTCAGATGATGCAGATTCACATGTGTGGTATTTCGACAGTGGTGCTACAAAGCACATTACCTCACATCGTGAATTGTTTACCTCTCTCGAGTCTATCCGTCATGGGAATTCAGTCACTTGTGCCAACAACGCCTCTTATCTAGTTCAGGGAGTTGGAAAGATTGTGCTCACTGCAGCTAATGGCACTTCCTTCACACTTGTTGATGCACTTTATGTACCTGGGATCAAGAAGAATCTCTTGTCTGTATCCGCAATTGCTAGACTTGGACTTGTAGTCAAATTTGTGAATGACAGATGTACAATTCATGATCTCAGTTTTGGTGATGAAATTGTTGCATCTGGGCTTTTGTGTCGTGGGCTATATAAGATCACTTTGTATGACAAGTGTGGACAAAATTTTGCAAATGCTGTTGCAGATTCAAGGGCTATTTCAGATGCAAAACTTTGGCATGCACGTTTTGGTCATCTGAATTTTGCCAGTATGCTGCGTTTACAGAAATCTGATATGGTTGCTTCTTTGCCACCTCTTGAAGCACCTGTCAAACATGTTTGTGAAGGTTGTATTTTGGGTAAGATGCAGTGTTCTAAATTTCCAAAGGATGGTTCAGTTCGGGCCACATGCAGGTTGCAACTTGTGCATAGTGATGTTTGTGGGCCCATGAAAACTCCGTCATTGGGCAATTACCTATACTTCGTGACTTTCATTGATGATTACTCCAGGCATGCATGGATATTTCCGCTTAAAGCGAAGTCCCATGTTTTTATGTGCTTCAAACAATTTCTGGCTATGGTTGAAAATGTCTCGAAATGTACTATGGGCACCCTCCGTTCCGATCGAGGGGGGGAGTATATGTCTCATGAATTTAATGCATTTCTGGCTAGTCGTGGGATAAAACACCAATGTACAGTGCCTTATATACCTCAACAAAATGGTGTTGCTGAGAGGAAAAACAAGTCACTGACGGAAATGGCACGATGTATGGTCAAAAGTCAAGCTTTGCCGCATTCTTTTTGGCTTGAGGCCATCATGTGCGCCACTTATGTACTTAACAAGTGTCCTACAAAAGCTTTGCAGTCTATTACTCCATATGAAGCATGGCATGATAGAAAGCCTTCTATTGAGCACATGCGTGTTTTTGGTTGTTTCGCATATGCTTTGGTGCCACAAGTGCAGCGCAGAAAATTGGATGATAAGGCTGTCAAATGTATTTTTGTTGGTTATAGTGCTGAAAGCAAAGGTTACATGTTGTATCATCCACAAAAAAAAACGTATTCTAGTTTCTTGGGATGTAGTGTTTGTGGAAGATTCTGTTCAGCCCTTGCTGTCATGTACTAGAGACAGTAATGTAAGCTCACAGGACATTTATGACACTTTGTTGCCTCTTTTCAGTGGTGGAAATATGAATGTAAGTTCAAATGAGGCAAATGTACAGCCTATGGGGGTTTCTGAAAATGTTTTAGATCATTCTATTACTGATGCAAATGTAAATGATGTACTTGATGAGGAAAGGGCTGAAAATGAGCAGGCTAGAGGTATGCCAAAATGGCAAGTACACACTTTGCGTGACAGTAAATTGGATGCACCTTTGTCTAGTCGTACTCGTTCAGGATCTCACCATGCATCTTATGCATCAGATTGTTATGCTTTGGCTGTGTCTAGATTACATGATGTTGAGGAGACTCTGTCTTTGATGAAGCACAAAATTCAGAAAATTGGATGGCTGCCATGCAATCAAAATATGATGCACTTATAGAAAATGACACATGGACTTTATGTGATTTGCCTCCTGGCGAAAAGGCCATTGGTACGAAGTGGGTTTACAAGTTGAAACGCAAGCCGGATGGTGAGATCGATCGCCATAAGGCTCGACTTGTTGCAAAAGGTTATGCACAACAAAAAGGCATAGATTATGAAGAGACTTTTTCTCCCACTTGTCGTATGACTACTGTACGTTTTCTGTGTGCATTGGCAACTCATTTTGGTTGGGATGTACATCAATTAGACATTATTACTGCTTTCTTGAATGGTGACATATTTGAGGAAGTTTATGTAATGTAGCCTCACGGTTTTGTCATAAAAGGACAAGAGGACAAAGTGTACAGATGTAAGAAGGCTTTGTATGGGTTGAAGCAATCTCCTCGTGCTTGGTATGAGAAAGTTGACAGTCATTTGGTTAAACGAGGCTTTCGTAACAGTCCAACAGAAATCACATTGTATGTAAAGCGTGAGGGTGATGTACTTCTCATTGTGGTTCTTTATGTTGATGATTTGCTGATCACTGGACCAAATGAGAGACATATTGTTGAATTTAAAGCTGATTTGAATGCTACTTCCAAGATGAAAGATTTGGGGTTGTTGCATCATTACTTGGGTATACAGTTTAAGCAGTGTGATGGTGGTATTGCCTTGTGTCAGAAAAGTTACATAGAGACATTGCTATGTAAGTTTGAACTTGAGGATTGCAAACCTATTGCCACTCTCATGGAAACAGGTTTGAAGTTGAGTCTACATGATGCTGGCGATCTTGCTGATGTCACTCTTTACCAAACTGTTGTTGGCTGCCTCATTTATGTATGCAACACGAGGCCGGATATTCAGTTTGGAGTCTCACAGGTCAGCAGATTTATGCATAGCCCAGGGTCTAAGCATTGGCAGGTTGTTAAGAGGATTTTCCGCTACCTTAGTGGCACTTTACATCTTGGCTTGTTTTATCCCAAGGGGGGGTCATTGCCGCCAGACTTACATGCTTTTTTGGACTCAAATTGGGCTGGTTGTTTTGACACTCGAGTGTCCACAAGTGGTTTTTGTTTCATGCTTGGTAGTTCGTGTATATCATGGTTGAGCAAGAAGCAACCTACTGTGGCCACTTCGAGTTGTGAGGCTGAGTACAAGGCAGTCTTCACAGCTACGGTTGAGTGTGTATGGCTCAGACGCCTTATGGCTGATTTGGGTGTTGGACAGGCACTGCCAACACTATCTACACTGACAGTCAGAGCGCATTGGCAATTGCAAGGAACCCAGTTTTTCATGCTCGCACAAAGCACATTGAGGTGCATTACCACTATGTCAGGGAGAGGCTCTCAGCAGGAGAGATCAGCTTGGCTTATGTCCCAACACAGGACAACCTTGCAGATCTTTTCACAAAGGCATTGTCTCGTGAGAAGCTTGAAGCTTTCCGTAAATCTTTGGGCTTACTCCCCTTTGTGGATTGATCCTGTCCTCAAGGCATGGCACTTCCCTTTACTCATGTGCCAACTCTCGTTCACCGCATCACTCCAGGGGGGATTTGTTACCATATACATGTGGTAGTGATGTGTGTGAACACACTAGGACCGCCGGGGCATTTTTTCCCTCTTTAGGAGGTTTTTTCCCCCGTGCATTGTATATACGCCCATCACTCTAGGGCTATCTATCTTTCCAACTCACACTAAGTAACACACTCTCTATTGTGTGCCTTGAGCTTCCTTCGTCTTCTCCAAGCTGTGTGTGTTTCTTTGCAACCCTAATTCCAACAACAGCTAACCCTTCAAATTTAACATCTTTGAAGTTCAAAGTTAATTCCTGAATACCTTTCACCAATTTGTCAAGAACTTGCTCCTCCACTTTGGGTATTGTTGAGGTTGATTTCTCCTTAGTTTCATCTTCCACATCATCCATGACATCAGCTACAATCAACTTATCAACTCTCATCTGTTGTTTAACGATCATATTTAGCACTTCAGTGACTATCTTGTAATCAGATGTTAAGCCCAATTCACCTCTCGAATCCTCTAGCAATTGCGCCAGACTCTTTTGAAGCCATGGATCAGCAGCCTGAATGAACAGTTCAACCTTCTGATCCTTCATTGAACGTTGCTCTGTGGGGACTTTTGGTCAAATTTCTCGTGCAGATAATTTTTCTTTTCCTTATGTACCCACTTCATGAATCTCTGTCTGGTTACCCTTTGTGAATCTTCAAGAAAATATTCTTCTTGCAACACCTTCTTAAATTCCAACCAATTTGGGCCTTGAGTCGCCTAAATTTCTTTAATTTGACCTCTAAGCTCTGGCATCGCAATTAAATGAACCTTCCACTACATTCTAATCATCGATTCCATTATCTTCCATTGCCTGCTTGTAGATATTGCAAAATTTGCTCATATCCCGGCCTTCAAATCCCTGTACTTTATTTGTAAATGTCTGTCGAGCTTTACGAATTTTCTCTTGCAGATTATACTATTGTTAGGCCGCCTATTGTTGTTGCATATACGTTGCAAACTACTGCATCATTTGCTGCATGGCTGTCTCTTGCGGTGTCGACATCTTCCTCCACAAATTCTTCCCACCCCGGCTCAGTTTCACATCACGTTCACCAAGAATGTCGAGGGATTTGTGTTTGAAAGGTGAGCCGGGAAGATGCGGGGCCTCTGGCTATGAGAGGTGTGAGAAAGAGTGTTGTAGTAGACACAATTAATATAGACAAAGCTTAAAACTGACTGCTTGCATAAGATTTTGAAGCTTCATTACTCAAAGAGGACTGTTAACAACATCGTTACTTAAAATAAATTCTACACATTGGTTTAACGAGACTTATTCACGTGATAATAGAGAAAATCAAATTTCAGTTATCTCGATGATAATAATGTCAAAGTCGATGATCATAGTACTGAGGATGATGGTGTTTTTCCCTTTGTCTTAATTGGCCTACCATGCTTGCCTTGATGCTCTTCCTCTCCTTCGTTCCTCCTCTGCTACTTCAAGGTCAAGAGAGAGAGAGAGAGATATGAGGGATAGTATTCATTATGGCTTATTGAAAACCAACCGGATGAGCTTGGGATCGAGGAAGATATTATGGCTTGGGTTATGGCTTCTTAGGATAAGAGTAGCTTATGGAGGCTTAGCTTAGACTTTGAATGGATTAGGAGTTTAGCTTTGGAATTCGAGCAGGTTATGGAAGCTCAGAGAATGGGTGAAGGAAGCTTAGGATTAGGTGGGCTATGGAGGTTGGATTAGAGTTCTCGCTTAGCAGGCTTAGGGTTTTAGCTTTAGAATTTGAGCGGGTTATGGAATCTTGGAGAATGGGTGAAGGAAGCTTAGGATTAGGTGGGCTATGGAGCTTGGATTAGAGTTCTCGCTTAGCAGGCTTAGGATTTTAGCTTTAAATTCGAGCGGGTTATTGAAGCTTGGAGAATGGGTGAAGGAATTAAAAGTGATATGGAAGCTTAGCTTTGCATGGGCAATGGAAGCTTAGGTTAAAGAGCTCAAGGATTATGTCTTTCCCCTTTTGCAAGAGAAGAGAAAAGAAAAATGTGAAACCCCCCCACCCCTCATGATCCGACTTTGGGAGCCTTTATCCTTCATGGGAAAACTCCTCTTGCTATCGCTAGTGGGCACGGTCTTGATGATTGGCAGCGGGTAAGGTGAGCAGAATGAGATTGGCAGAGATAGAGTTCCAAAGGGAGCGCATTGGCGTGCTGGAGATTTTCTGTTTCTTAGGCGACCTCAATGGAGCAGCACAATGCTCAATGCGAGCTCATCACTCCTCCTCCACGCTGCGTCATTTTCCTCCCTCATTCACACTATGTTAAAACAGAACCCTTTTTTGGATAGTGACCATAGTCTTTTTGACTTACTAGACGGTCATGCCCCTTGGTGATTGGGGGGTAGGCCCCTTTAAGGCACCACATTTGGCATACATAGTCGCCAATGCACCATATTTGGTATACATATTAGGCAAAGCATGCTCCACCTTTGTTGTTGATGACTATCAATGAGCGGCCATGGATTGCCGTCATACTTGGCATATATCTCGACCAAGGCATTGCCGTGTTAAACCTTTCAAAGCTCATCAAGATTTTAATATGCTTTCATGAAGGCATCACATTTGGTGTTTACATCATCCAAGGCATAGCATTCAGCTCCGATAGCTCCTATGGTAATCAATTTGAACTTCCATTAGCCGGCCATGGAATACAATTTGATTGAAGCACCAGCTATCAATGAACTACAAGAGATAAAATCCTGAACAAGATACCATTTCCCAGAACCTGACTAAAGCTCAAAACTCTCAAATGAAGAACTGATTGAGGCGTTCAAAGTTGTACGGAACCGGCCCCCAATGAAACTTAAACTGGCCATATCTTGACAACCAAAACTCTGATTGACAAATTGAAAAGACCGACACACTCGTGAAAGTGAGCACTTTAGGCCCATGCATTCATATCATCTTTGACTCTTCATCAACAGATACCCAATCTGGTACAGATCTGCTATCAACTCAAAATTCAAACTATCATAACTTCCTATCTATAACTCTAATTGACAAGCCACAAAGACAGGCATATGGAGCACTTCAAGTACTACAATTTTAATCAATAAAATCCTTGCTATGACCACTTCAAGCATACTCACTGTTAGCATTAATAAGACAACTTTTGGCCCTTTAAAGGCCCATCTGGCATACTTTTAGCTTAAAATTGGCTTTTTAGCAAGCCCTTATTAGTGCTGAATAATCATAGGATTCAATAAATCTAATTTGCATCCTTTTGCTCATTTTCTTGTCATGGAAGCTGAGCTACACGACGGCACACCATAGAGCACTAAATGGGTATGTTGGGGGGTAGGCACTCAAATAAGTGGAGATTCTCTACTAACATCTTCAAAATGCCAACATGAACTATGAGACCTATCTATCACAGGGAGAGAAATAAAGAGAGATAAAGAGAGAGAGAGAGAGAGAGAGAGAGAGAGAGAGAGGGACAGAGAGAGAGAGATAGATAAAGTGAGACCAACACAGAGTGAGAGAGAAAAGAAACGTCTATTTGATGTCCTATGGCATGCATATATGTAGTATCGGTCTTGTGATTGTTCTTCATGCGCCGTGGAGCATATAAGGTGTAGCAAAATAGGGAGAGAGAGGAGCTGGAACTCAAATAAAATGAGTTGTTCTAAGTAACCTCTGTAAAAATGTCAACATGACCTATGAGACCATTCTGCCACAAAGAGAGAGAGAGAGAGAGAGAGAGAGAGAGAGAGAGAGACCGATAGCTTGCAATTTAGGAGAAATGTGTTATAATATTTAATAAAAAAGTGAAATGCTGGTGTGTCCCAATACTTACCTATTATTGCATGTATTATGTTTTTCTTAGGATTCAAATCTCACAGAATAAAGAGGCAGAGGGTCGATCCAGAAATTTTCTTAGGTGAACAGGAAGCAGAAGAGAGACCACCTAAGTTGCTGAGAGGATCTTTAAAGAGAGATGTGGACTTTGCTCAGGCCAAAGATACATTTCTTGGAGATGATGTTGTGGGGACAGAGGAACCCCGAAATGACTTAGAAGCTTCAGAACATGAAGAAGTGCCTGTAAGCTAGAAGCTTCAAGTGACTAGTACCAAAAAGAGAAACATTGATCTTTCTTCTGTCAATGAGCCAGCTACAAAATGTGAGGAGGGGTGGATGGGGTTGAAAATCTTGCATGTGTGGATGAAAGACTATTTGATTTTGCAGTATATGTAGGATCTACTGAAATGTTCGACAAGGGAGTCTTCTATCTTCAATGCCCCATTCATTCTGGATGACCTTATAGCTCAGCATATAAATTTCCTCAAGTATGACAGAGAAACGTTTGAGCTTGAGGTCCACAAGGGTAGGGTGGTTCCTGCTGACATGGTGCTGGTGCACTTAAAAGATTTTGATTCCACAAGACGATCATACAAAAAGTACTATCAACTGCCTATCATCTATAGACTCTCATGGTGTCCTATGAACGAATGAGATTGCAAGCTAATCAAATAATTGTTTGGGTTCCTTCTATTCTTAAATTCTCAATTTGATAGTCTATTGAAAGATCCTTCACAGGTAATGGATGAGGAGGATCTACCACCCGATGAACAAGATGATGAGGACAAGGAGTCCAATGAGGTTCCCGACATTGAGGAGGATATCAATCTTGAGGTAGAGGCTAAAGAGGAGTAACAAAGCAAAATACTTACGGTTAAAACATCTGACATCAAAGTACCTTTAGATGTCTCTTGCTTTAATGAGAAGCAAGAAAAATTGACACTTCCTGGACTAATTTGGTGAGAGATCATACATTTTCCTCCATGACATTCAAAGTATATTTTCTGTAAGCGAGGACTTGCACTTGCCACGCTCTCCAAATTTCAAGAGGGGAGGAGTGGTTTTATATGAGATGACAACAGTGATGACGAGGTGAAGGAAACCTCTAGTAACCCAATGGAGTGCCTAAAACTCTACCTTGACAAGGCAAAAAAGTATAGAGAGACACCCCCTGATGAGGCCACATTCTAACTATCAAAAACAACCTCAGGTCATCAACCAATACTCAAGACATAGAGGACTGGTTTATGTGTCCCTCACAAGGGTCCACGAGGTCAGTGGACCTATGGAAGGATGACTTATATATGCAAGATGAGAGCTACATGGTAACCCCCCCCCCCCCCCAAAAAAAAAAAACAAAACACAAAGAAAACTAGCTATCATTGTCTTTCTCTAACGCATCCTTTTGTGTACAGCCATGGATTGTTGAAAAGGATGACTTCCTTCGCTGTTGGACAAGAGAGTATCATGAAAGGGATACAGCACTAGGACAATACCTTGCCAGACTCTGTGAGGCACCCATACTTGTCTTTCACAATGGAATGTCCCAAGAGGGAAAAACTACAACATTCTCCCTCAAGACGCTCTCACACTTCCTAGGTGGACCAATGCTACCACAAAATGCAGACAAAGTTAATCTTGTCAACAAAGCTTTTGCTACAGATGTTTTGGATACTGTCCAAGGTACACTGGTGGTCATGCATCTTATTATTACACATACAAAACCATGGAACTCACTTTGGGGGAACAAAACCCAAATAATTTATTAGATTATGGCAGACATCTAATGATCCAATACAAGGGTAATGTGCCAAAAGATATCCAGTATCTATCATCAAGTTGAGAGACTTGTGACTTGTACTATATCTATTATATTATTAGGCATCTCTTGTACACGTTGTAACCTAAAATCAAAATCTCTTGATCCAATGGTTAATACCACTAGAGTTGTTAAATGCCTCTACTCATTCCCCTTTCCTTTATTGCAAATGCCTAATTGCTTGTGTTGTTGCCGAATAGTCCAATACATGTTTTTGATGCACCGATGAAGGATTCTGCGATAAAACCATTGAAACAACTCTTTCAAATTGTTTGCCTTATCTCGAGAGCCACCATGTTGTGTGTGTCTAAAATATGCATTCCTGGCCATGTAATGAGACTTTTCCAAGCCTTGGGTGTTCCATATGCTTGGGTTTTCATACTTTTGAATGAAGTATGGTAAGTGATTGAAAATGATGTGCTGCAAATAAAACAAGTTTTCAGGAATTTTTAACAACCTTTCAGCCCTTATCATTTAAAAGGGTGCTTTAACAGTACCATGTGATGAGTAATCTCGGTTTCAGTCCATGCTATCATAAATGCTTTCTTTAGTAGCTGAAGGTTCTCCTTAAACTTGTTTATATAATTTTGTCTCCACTCATCTTTGTCACACGTCTGAAATAGCACATCGACACTTCACCCTTGACATTGCTAGTTGTGAGTTCCTGGTCCTTCATTGCCATATGAAGATTTTTTCATTGTTGAAACTCAATCTTGCTGACATAAATGGACTGATATATCCTTCCATACTTGGTTAGCTTCTTATCTTTGATGCTGATAAACCACTTTTGTTTTGTACAAAGTAGTTCATATATGCATGGTCATATGTACAAAAGTATGTAAATACATGCAGTTGGGAGCTTTTCAAAGTGGTTTCAAGTTTAAAAAATGATGCGACGTTGGTGCGACCAAAGTTGGCATGTGCTAGGAAGTGTGAAATCTAATGTGGAGTATGTTGAGAGGTGCATGGCAAAGTTCTGAGGCAGTTGTGAAGGCCCTGAGCATGACAGTGTTAGTGCTAAAATATATGCTTAAAGCGGTTTTCTTAGGTCAAGCAAACCTCCGTAGTGGGTTTATTGGGATGGTAGTAAAAGTGCCTAAGATGTTGAGTTGGTGCTTTAGAATGTGGTCTCTGAGATGCTCTAGGATCCTATCTAGATGGCTCATCAAATGGAGCCACAGTGTGAAAGTTACGCTAGTCCAAAGTTGGAAGGTTTTGTAGATCCTTGACAGACAGGGCAAATGGGGATAGATGGCCGGAGTTGGTGTGAGTGGATAGATGTAAAGTGCTCAAGCTATGGAGCATGCCGGTCTTTTTGGATTGTCAATCAAAGTTCAAATGGGAAAGCTATGACCAATGGAAAGTTTGCCAAGGGTAGGGTGTGTGCCAAGTTGTCCTCATTAAAAGGCGTTCCATTAGGTGTTTTTTTCTTTGCCTTAACTGGGTGAAAAAAGGTAGCATGCACTGTGTAGAGTCAGTAGAAATCGATGGTTTGCTAATCAAAATCGTGGGCAACCAGATATGCCAAGGTGAATGTGGGGCAATCACAAATATTTTCTTGGATTTTTGGCGATCTCACTTGGCGTGCTCAAGAAAGTTGGTGTGCTGTAAATTTCTCATGGTTTCGAAACAGCAAGACAGGATTTTGATGCGTTGACAAGGTGGGTGTTTTTCAAATTTAGTACAGGGAAACACCAACCGCGTGGAGCTTGTGCCCAAAAAATCCATGTGTTGGTGGGTGTGTTAAAATACAAAAGAAAGTGGTGGTTGGGGTTTGGAAAAAGAAAGGGGTGCTAATACTTAAGGGGAGTGCAAAAGAAAAAAAAAAGACTAAGCTTGAGCAAGTTCAGGCCTGTTGATAAAAGCTATCATTTTTTTATAAAGTGTGGGTAAAGGGGGGGTCTCAAAGGATAGAAAATAAGCATCATTTAGGGGAACAAAAGAAAAAGAAGCAAGGGAGCAACGATGGCGCCCCTTGGAAGTAAAATAAGGGGGAAACTTTCTTTTTTGGAAAAAAAGGAAAGGAGTACCTCTCGATTGCTCTGCTTCTTCAGCTTGGAAGAGAGTGAAGTGAAAAAAGGAGGAGGGCTTTCCCTTTGGAGTGAGGAGCGGAGGAGAAGGTTTTTTGGCCACCATGGAGGTGTGTGCCCGTGCGCAAGGAAGCCATAGGGGAGGCTATTGAGTCAAAGGTCTTGGCTTGTCGAGGTGCGGCTATGGTGATGGAACGGAGGTGGAGGGCTACCAAATGGTCACTTTGAGCTTGCCAAGGGTGTGTCGGCTTGGAGCTAGATTGTAAATGATGCTTTTCAAGGTTAAGCCATCATTGTGGTGCAGTTTTGGGCTGATTTTCTCCTTTCCTCTTCTTATTTACTCTATTTCAAGTGGGTTGGGTGTGTGTTGGGAGTGTTTCCTCCTCGACAGTGTGTGTACAAAGAGGGAGAGAAAGTGTGTGGTGTTGTGTGCAAAGGACAACGATTGTTAGTGCATTTTCTATGGGTGTCGGTTGTGTTATGATCTATGTGGGCTCGAGTGAGTCTGTGTGAGCGTGAGTGCACATGTGGTCTTGGTGATTGTGTTATTTGGAGGTGGTTTTCAAGTGGGCAAGGGTGTTGTGTGAACCCTGAGGTATAGGAGGCATTTCTGCGTGTGTGTTGGGCATGTTCCCTATTCCCCCTTCCCATCTTTTGGTGCCCCCACGGAGGAGCATGCTGATTGCTCCCTGGTGATGCGTTTGCAAGTAAAAGTAGATCTTGGCCCAATTTTCAATGGTGAGGAGGATGTAGAAGAATGGATTGCAAATTTTGAATTGTTTCAAGGCCTACAACAACAGGATACACGTAAACATTTTGACACTTTTGTGTATAAGTTCAAAGCATGCTAGAGAGATCTGATAGCTATCACTCAAGTCGATAATGCAAAATTCTTCAAGCGGGAGAAGTTCCTAGCTTGTCTGCATCCATATGTTCGAGAGAAGGTTAGCTATGAATATTTGAGAAGCTATGCCGAGGCTATCATAATTTCACGGGTGAAGAGTAAGAAAATGAAAAGAAAGCTAGAGTTAGGCCTATTGAAGCCTACAGATTGTGTGTCCATGGCCGTAGTAGGATGTTCTATGGACCAATCGAGGTTGGTGCCAAGTGTGCGAAGTCCGGAGCCTGCTAGGGTAACGCCTTTGATCGACTTTGTTCCTTGGGAGTTGCCTGTTTGTGAGGGGTCTATACCGATTGTGGAGGATCTCGTCAACGAATATGAGCCTTTTTTTGAAGAGAGACTGTGTGCATAGGAAATAGCAGATGCCAAGTTCCCAGTGCAGCTTGAAGAGGTGGAGCCTGTTCTTGTGGAGTGCTTGCACGAAATGGTAGCAGATTGTGGCCAAGTTGTAGGTGCTGAGGGCTTGGGGTTGGATGATGAAAGTGTGCATGACAATGGTCCAACTTTTGTGGAGCATCTAGAGGATGATGATGTTGATACTGAATCGGTCTATGGTGAAGATGATGAGGCTACAAGCTCGAGTTTTTGGGAAATAAGCATGGAGGATAGAGATACAAGCTGGGAGATAGAATCTGAAGAGCCAATGCTGATAAAGGTAAAGTTACCTTGTTATATGCATGAAGATGTGGTGGGTGCCATGGAATGAGAGGTGGCCTCTTTAGACAGCTATTCCAATGTTAGAGTTTAGAGTTACTGATTATCTAGGCAGTTCAGTTAGTGAGGACTGGAATTAAGTACTACATTGAAACAGAGAACTAAATTGGAATAATGTACTGAAATGGAAGACACAAACTAGAAGACTGGGAATGGTATTATAGATTCAGATCAATAGAACAAAGATAATCAGTACAATGTACAATAGGCTTAAGCTCAGATGAAGTTTTGAGGATTGATTATAGGAGTAAGTGATTATAGAGTTGAAGCCAAAAGCTTATGAAGTTAAAAGTCTAGAAGCAAAAGACCGTGAGCCAAAAGTCAAAAAAGCCTCGGATATAGTGTAGTGGCTCTTATTTATAGGCTTACAGAGTTACAGTAGTAACTACTGTAGTTACTGCCAGTGTAGCAAATCCTGCTAATCGGCCTTCTAAGGAGTAGTTCCCACTTGCTGGGACTGTCCTTGACTTCTACATCCCTCCCTCCTTTCTTGAATTTTGGTATAAACCAAAATTACCTTCTGACTCGAGAAAAAGCTCCACCACTGGATTTGGATTTGTTGTTGAGAAAACTAGTCTGGTTTTTTGAGTTGGCCAATGTTTCTCATGATAGTACTCTTTTGGTATTTCTAGCTTTATGCCGTACTTCATGCTTGTTGAGTGCTTGACACCCATGTAGTTTTAATTCCAAGGGTACCCATCCAAGGAGACTTGAAATGAATATAATCTCTCAATAGAGTCTGCATCTAAGCGTCTTGAGTGGTTGCAACAAAGTTGATGAAAACAAATGAATTCTAGTGCCTACTGGATAGCTGGGAAAATCCACCGTCTGATTCTGAGATGGAACTACCCAGTATCCTTCCACTGAACCCGTTTCCTCTTGCCCTTCTTATTTTTAGTGCCTCAAAAGTCCCAGTGCCAGCATTGTCCTTCTGAATAAGTCTGTAAATGGCCTCCTGCTCAAGCTGATCCCACCTTTCTGCGGTTGTCTCAAATTCATAAGGCGTGAGGGCGTCGTATAAGCTGCATTTGCCCTTAGTCCTGGCCAGTTTATGACAATGCGAGGCTATGTGAATCCATCCTTGCGGGAGTGGTTGATTTGTCCTCAGCCTGGCTCAAAGAGAATCTCTATCATTTCTCTGTATTGTGGTCCCAATCCTGGTTTGACAGTGATATCCTTTTCAGGAATCTTGGAGGACTCCATAGTCAATTGAAGTAATGATTTGTGATCTTTGTTAATCCATGGAGTTAGATCCTCCACTGACCCATACAGAGGTTGAACCTTTGCATTTCTCTCTGTAGATCCATGACAATGTCCTTTTTGAGGGCATCATTAACAAGTGATTTCCAGGCTTTCCATTCCATAGTGGCTCGCTCATACCAATCATGGAGTTCATCAATGATGCTGAAATACGTGAGCCGATCTACTGGTTTTGGATGTTGAGGATACAAGGCTGGGAAGAATCTTGGCAGTTCCACCTCCTTGGTAGGTAAAGCATACAGGAGTATTGGAGAATTAGGTACAAAGTCTAAAAAAATGAGAACATTTTGGTTCTCCTGTTGCATCATCTTCCTAGTAATTCGGACCAGTTGAAAGATTTTTCAGTGAGAAGTTGTCTGTTCTCCTACTGACATTTGGGTTCGAGGTCCTTTACTGCTAGTAGGCTGATCTTCAATGATGGCCTACACCCACTGATCCAAGATGCCTCTGGCAATCTGCATTTGAAGCAAGAGTTCTTTAATTGAATACTGACCTCCTTCATATATCTTTATGTAGGTCTGTTTCCTAGCAGCAAATCCATCTCAATAGCTATGGAGTGGCGATCTGTAGTAGACTTTCTCTGGCAATGTGAATTGATTTTCATATCATCAAAAGTCAATGTCCACTCAAGTACCCTTTCCAGTAGTTGAATACTACTGGGATAAATAGGTAGGTGACACAGCTCTTGATCATGAAAAGCAGCCAACTTCCAATGTTGAACTATCTCCCTGGCTCCTACATACAGCCTTTGGAAGCGTTCCAAATTAGAGATAAGAGTGTCATCCTCAAAATATTGTCTAGTAATATGATCTTGTTGATGCCTTAATCTCTTATTCAATGTGATGAGTTGTAAAGAGTGTTGTTCATCAGCTTCAAAAGATTTAGTCACAGCTTCGGTTTTTCCTTTGTTGTCGAGAATGTGCCGTGACTGCTGTACTGGAGGTTCTCTAGTGTTGCTCTTAGTGTGCTTGTCACTGCCTTGTTAGTGTTGATCATCCGAGTGTTGGTCTTGTTGGTCTTGATCAATACCTGGATTGCCTTTGTTGGGTCCACTACCCCCAGTTGCAGCTAATCCTCCAGCTCTAGAGCCCGAGGGTGGGGAAGGAGGAGAATCATCATCATCATCAAGCTTGTTATCCGGCTTGTCATCCCCTTCCATATCATGCTCTTATTCTTGCTCGGACTCCTCTTTAGTATCATCTTGCTTACTAATATGATCCATAATGGCCCAATTTACCAAGGCTGTATTATATTTAGTGATCTTATCTTGCAGATCATTCTGAATAGACTCAATGAGTGCCTTCAAATCATCCATATTGAGGGTTAATTTTCCTTGTGGATTCAAGATATCAGCAAGGTTACTTTATATGTATCTCTTCGTAAGGGAATCCTTTAGCACAGTGTGGGTGGTTAGTAGTCCTTTGAAATCAACACGCTTCATATGTAACAGATTGTGAAATCTGTCCGCATCTCTCAAAGCAGCTTCCTTCTCTTCATTCAGCCCCGCCGATTTTTTATTTCTAGTTTCAGCATCTTTGTCTGCAGCTCATTAATTATTCGAGTTGATCCATTCTCAACAATAGCATTCCCGAGAGATTGTTCAATCATTTCTTTTGGAAGTTTCTAAATCTGATGTTGGTTGCTTCCCAATTCTTCTTTCAGTCTAGCCACTTCTTCACTGGAAATTAATACATCCATCATCTATCCTAAGGAGTGGACAATAGTGTTTCATGATGCTTGGATGATCACTGAGTAGTCATCAACTACTGTAGCTGAATCGGATTCAGTTGGCTCATAAACCATGACGAGAGCCATATATGGTAATGTTGCAAAATCTGGTTTTTGAAGTACTAATCTTCCTTTGAGAGGGTTATTTTGCAATTGTTACAACCAATCCTTGTTGACCACTGATAAAGCCATTTCATTGAAAGGAGAGCTGGTGACCAGGCTAGCACGTGCTTTGCCCTTTCCTTTGCAAGTATCAGCTAACACATGTTCAATGCTTGTTATCCATTCAGTTGTTGCTTCTTGCTAGCCTTTTTCAGTGCTGACCATTGTTTGAGTCTGCTCTTTGGGCATTGCTAAAGTTTGGCCTTGAGAAGATTTTTGAGTGGGTAGGGGCTGGACCTAACTCTCAAGTTTCTTCAGTAGAGCAGTAATCTTTTCTAACAAAATCTTGGGTTTCTATGAGCTACTGGCCTCAGCCTCTGTGTAGCCTTCCTCTTCTATCCAGTGATGGCCAATTGATTACCCGGGTCCTCTTCATCTGAAGATAACTCCAAATTGTTAGTTAAGGGAATAGGTTTAGGACTCCAAACCATCTTTACCTAGGAAAAGGCCTCTAGAGTAGTAGCCCAATACAAAAACTGCCAGACATACCAAGCTTTTAATAGACTTTGTGACTTTAGCTTAGCAGTTTGTTGTAAGACATTGTGAGATAAAATTTGGCATAGATTGATTTTGGCTTTATCATCCAGCCTTTTTGCCAATAGCATTGTAAACAATTTCTCAGACACATATGCCAGATTGTTTTTTAGACTATCTTCTGCAATAAACCTGTAGGCTGAGGGAACATACACTCCAACTAATGGAATCCCTTGCCCACAAACCTTCCTTTTCTTTCTAGCTGCTTCATCTTCCTTAAGAGCCAGATTGATCTGGTCTGCAGATGTTGTGCTGGGCTTTTTCTTGTTGGGGCAATTTGAAGGCATAAGCAATATCTTCATGTGTCACTGTTATTTTAATTCTGTTAACAGTGGCACTGCCTTCATTTGCATCAAAATAATTGAGGGCCTGTTTAATAATGCTTGCATCAAAATAAAACTTCGTAGCCTGTACTACCACATGCAGATCCCATAATTGCAGGAGCAATTCTATCTGATCATTAAACGCATATTTGCGTATCTTGTTGTATAAAATGAGTGGTAGGGACGCTTGAATAGAAGTAATGCCTGCTTCAGTCTCAGCCACTTTGTCCTGCATCTTCTCTAACATTTTCTTGCAACCCATATATTCTGATGACTGCAAATCTGTAGAGGAAGAAGACCTACTTGTGTATCCTAACCCGTAGCGAGGTGTATCAGGTAGTGTCAAATAGGGACAAGTAGAATCTTTCGACAAGGAGGTTTTAGGTTGGAGTGAAGAGCTCTTGGAGCTTGGCGATGGCAAGTGCATGACAGTAGGTAGTCATCGCACATGAGACTTGTGAGGAAGAGTGCCCACACACCTCACTGCTATATGTGTACGGGCCATAAAAGCTCCACTACTTACCATTCCTAGAGTTATGTGTGTCAGCGGAGACGTGGCACACATGCATTGGCCATTTTGTTCAATAATCTCCTTAATAATTAACACATTCATTCCAGTTGGCCTTTTTCCCCATAGAAACTGGTATTGATTCTGAAACTCCATTGGCTCTGTCAGTGGCACTAGTTTGTCATATTGAGACTTTATTGATTTTGATACTGGGTTGACATGGAAAAGATTTAGAATAACCGGGTCTGACAATCCATGGTCATCAGTACCTAGGATACCAGTATCATCACCTCTGGAGGTCTCCTTGTCATTAGAATAATATAACTTGATCTTGGCCCCATTATAAACACCTGGTAGTAGTAATCCAGATAAGTCTTTCAGCCTCACTGTGCCATTTGAAAATACCCAATCAACTTCAAATGGACCATACCAAGCTATCTTCAAATTTGGTTTCTTAGGGCCCAGTTTGGACTGATATAGAAAAACTAAGTCACCCTTCTAAAACTCCCTAACCTTTATCCTTCTATCATGCCAGTGCTTTGTGCGTTTCAGAACAATCTCCTATTCCAGCATGGCTCTTTGTCGTAACTCATCCAGCTCCAATAATTCCTCCAGTCTTTGTTTGAGATTATGATTAAAATTTAATCCATAGTCAACTGCCATTTTGAGACTGGGAATTACAAATTCAATAGGCACTACAGCTTCAATACCATACACCATTCTGAAAGGTGTCATTCTAGTGGTGACTTTCTAAGTTGTCATGTAGGCCCATAGAGCAGTCTGGAGCTTGATATCCCATTGGTGTGGCTCCTTATAAACAATCTTGGTCAAAATATTTTTTATGCTTTTATTACTGATCTCTGCTTGACCATTGCACCTGGGATAATACGGAGTCAATTTCCTGTGCTTAACTAAGAGCATCTCCATCAGAATTTCCATTGTGTCATTAATAGAATGTGTCCCTTGTTCAAACACAATTTCAATGGGGCATCCATAGCAGCAGATAATGTTTTTAAACAAAAAAAATAGCAGTGGACTTGGCAGTATTATTTAGAAGAGCCTTGGCCTCTACCCATTTGGGGACATAACATGTATCCATTAAGATGTACTGGTTCTTCCTTGGAGTGACCTTCTTGAATGGTCCCATGAAGTCTAGACTCCATTTCATGAATACTCTCAGTGGCTATATTGGAGTGAGTGGAGTCATATCAGCTGCTCTTCGCCTACCCATTCTCTGACATATATCACAAGTCTTGCAGAAACTTTGGTCATCCGGTATCAGGGTTTGCCACCATAATCTGGCTTGCAAAATATTCTTACAAGTGATATCAATGGAGGAGTGTCCTCCAGAATCCCCATCCTGTGCTTTAGGGATGATTTGCATCCTCCCTTCCATTGGCACACACCAAAGAATACCATATATGCCCAATCTATAGAGCAATCCTCCTATTATGGTGAACTTCAGACTCTTAATGATTAGAGATTTCTTCTGATTTTGAGTCCAATTGTCTAAAAATCCTCCTCTTGAAAGGAACTGATATACATCATACCATTCAGGGTCTGAATTCTCCTCAGCTGTCACCTAAAATAGCTCTGCATTTATTGGCTCATTCCTCAAGGATATTTTAGAGTAGCCTTCAGTACTTTTGGGAAAAAAATCAGTAGTACAATGAGATTTACCAGGCTTGTGGAATCAGGAACATCATCCATGTGATTAATCTTCCTTGGAATAATAACTTTGTTGATAAAAAATAGTAGTGACTAATGATCCACATAGAAATAAAATAATTTTCCCAGTAAGTAATGCCGAAACTTGGTGGCACTGAAAACCATTCCCAGTGCTTCTCTCTTCGTGGTAGTATATCCCTGTTTAGCTAGACTGAATCTTCGGCTTGCAAAATAAACTAGATAATCCGTCCTTCCATCTGGTTGAGCCAGTATTGCCCTCATTGCCAACCCTGAAGCATCAACATGCACATGGAATTTAACATTCCACTTTGGTTGTCGGAGTATCGGCTTACTAATAATGGTATTTTTAAGACATTGAAAGCTTTCTTCACATTTATAAGTCCAGATGAACTTACTGATTTTCTTGATAAGCTCATATAGAGGTAATGCCTTTGTAGCAAACAAGTGAAAAAATCTTCTATAAAAAAAATTATACCCCAAGAATGAACTCAATTCATATGTTTTGCGGGGGTGCCTTGACCTGCTAGACACACTGGACTTTATCATTGGCCATCTCTATGCCATTTTCGGACACTATATGCCCCATTCATTGTCCCTTCCAGACAAAAAAGACAGACTTGAATGGATTCAATCAGATCCTCTTCTCCTTACATCGCTGAAAAACAATTTCCAAAAGTAGTAGATGCTTCTCCTCGGTTGAGAATACAGTGAAGTCATCCATAAATATAGCTTGAAATTTGTGCAAGAATTCATTGAATATCTCCATCATGCAACATTGGAATTTTGCTGGAGCATTGCAAAGACCAAATGGCATGACTAAATACATGAATGCACCCCATTCAGTAATAAAAGTGGTTTTTCTCCTACCTTCAGGAGAAATCTTTAACTGGTTGTAACCACTATAGCCATCCATAAAACTATACATATCATAGCATGCAATCTCATCAAGAAGCATATCAGTGAAGGGTAATAGAAAGGGATCTTTGATAGTTTGAGCATTCAATTTTTGGTAGTCCACATAGACTCTCTGAGTTTCCCATTTTTCTTCGGTATGACCACTATAGTAAATAGCCAATCACTGCTGGCGACTTTTTTGGTGATGAATCCGGCTTTCAGAAGGTTGTCAATTTCCTCTTTGACCTTCTTATCATCTTTTGGATTCATTCTATACCTCTACAAACATACTGAGGACTTTTTTCAGAACCCAAATTCCACTTTTCAATCTCTTGATCACCTGGCAGCAGCCAATTCGGGCCAACTCCCTTCCTTTTGGCCAGTGACTCTGCAGCATAATCCTTGAACAAATCTGTTAGTCTGGATTCTCATTTTGAACTCTACTGACATCTTCAATGTGCATTGGTGTACTAGAAACTAAATATCCCTCTTTGGATTCAGATGGTTCATTTAGCCAACCGGTCAATTGAATTGGTTTCTCTCTAGGATTCAGTTCAGTGAACTGATCTGGAAACTGATTTCTTTGTTTCTCAGCTTGAGCCTTGTCGAATAACACTGCATTCAAGTCGATTTCAGCTAACAAAAAATGTTCATGGCTGCAAGCATCCGTTTAATCTTCTTAACCCCATATTTTTGGCAAAGTTCCTCAAGTCAAAGTGCTTTCTTCTATTTTTTGGTATTATTTGTCTGGAGCTGGGTGGATTCTCCTACTGGTTCCCTAAATGGTTATGGTCTAATTCGCATAATCATGAACAACTTGCACCATCCAAAGCCATGGTCATCCCAGTAGCATGCCATATGCTCCTTGGACATCCAGTACCAGAAATCCGGTTTTGAATTTCTCTTTACTCACCCTAATCTGCATATTCTCTATCATACCAGTTGCCTGAACAACTCTATGATCAGCCATTCTAGCCTTAAAGGGTGTTGGCTTTAAATCAATGATACCAAGCCTTTGCTGAAGATGTGCCCCCAAAATATTCACACCTGCCCCTCCATCCAGTATAACACCAGATAGCGGCTCCCATTGTTTCCCGACCTTGTAATCCACCTGGATTACTGGCACCTCATCATCTGTGAGACAGCCGACACATCAACTGCTCTTGCATCAGCTTCAACTTTTCTCCGTTGTATAATAAACTTTGTTGCTTAAGGAAAAGTCTTCCTGATATCATCTAATTTGACCGTCAATTTCTGAATTCCTTCACAGATTTTGACATAAATCTCTTCTCTCTCCTGGTCAGAATTATCATCAGAACTCAAGGAATCAAGACTATCTTCACATTGCCAATCCTCTATTTTGGTGTCTATATTGAGCCTTGACTGACACTGAGAAAGATACTGTGATTTTCTCAGTTCAATGTTTTCTATTGCATTCAAATCTGATTTGACCTGCCCTATATCATCCACCAGTCCTTGCACTGTAACAAGCATGGTCTCAAAGATTCCAGATCCTTACTGATCTGGCTACCTTCTCTCAAAAATTTTCTCAGTTCAATGTTTTCTATTGCATTCAAATCTGATTTGACCTGCCCTATATCATCCACCAGTCCTTGCACTGTAACAAGCATGGTCTCAAAGATTCCAGATCCTTACTGATCTGGCTACCTTCTCTCAAAAGGCGGGACAAGTATCTTTTGAACAACACAAGCATCAAAAGTCTCTGGCTGTTCTAGTAGCTTCTTAGCTAGATCCTCTGTGATCTTAGCTGCCAGTTCTCGCTGCTCATGCCATTCATCAACTACCTTCTCCTTGCCCTTATCCTTCTAGACTTCTCTCTGTTGAGTCCATTTACTAGTTTTAGAAATGACTGGTTTCACAGGTTCATTTGGAAGTTCTTTAATAATCACCCCTTTACTGCGAGTGACTGCCCATACTAGAACTGGTTCTAGCTCTTGTGCCTCAGTAGACTCAATATTGGGTGCATCTGGACACTGAGCTACAAAGTGCCCATATTTCCCACAACTATAGCTGTTAAGACTTTGCTTCTGGAAATTTCCACAACCTTGACCTCGGTCAGTACCCCCTTGGTATCTGCCGCACCCAGTACCGGTCTCACCGGTACCTGAATTTTCCTTTTTAGGTCCACTGGTCGTCTCTACCTTAGCTGATTTGGCATTTGTAAATGCAATTAGAGATAGATCCTTACCTTTCTTGAAATGATGGGTTCGAATGCCATAGTTATTCCATAGATGGCCATATACTTTGCAGTAATGCACTGTGGGTTGTTGGAAACATGATCTCTGGATTTTCATTTGGAGCACCGGGTTTCCATCTTCCTAACTGGTGGTCTGGTCTGGCTGAGTTTCAGCAATCTGCATGGTTTCGTCAATTTTTTGGGACCAAGACCCTTTCTTGGCCTTGTCTTTGCTCTTTTCGTCTGAACTACTATTAGAACTATTGGAAGTCTCACTGGAGTTGGAATTCTCCAAAGAAGAGCTGCTATCTACTGCTAGACCTCCACTTCTTATGGCTTCGCTCCTTCTTGGATTCCTACTCGAGCTTCAGATCTCTCTGCACCAAGTCATTAAAGTGGGTGCAGGTACCTCTTGCTCTCTCAGTTTCTTGCTACAAAATCTATGTTACTATTGACTCTAAAATAAAAGAAATCTAACAATAACCCATGAGACTCCATTCAAGTGTTCGTGCAACGAATTAGTCTCTAGCAGATGCATAATAATCTCTAGTAGCATCTTGCTCAAAGAGGCATTGGAATGTGGATCTCTCTCTCTCTCTCTCTCTCTCTCTCTCTCTCTCTCTCATCACATTTCTATACCCACCCCCTTCTTCGTCACTATCATTGCCATCTTAAGGCTAGTTCTTCTACACCCTGACAAGCTTGCAAATCTTCCCTCATTGCAGCCCCAAAATGGTCCATGTGCCTTGTTTCTCAACTCCAATAGAGCCGATTCAACTTATGCTAATTGTTGTCAAAGGAGCCATTTATAGTTCCAACTTTCAGCTAGAAGACAAGGTGAAGAGTCACAAAGGTTTACTAAAGATGAGACCCATAATCAGGAGGCATGAGAGTTATGGGGAGCAGGTATGAATGAGTGCTTACAATCCACATGTAATTTTTCTGTATTTTAATATAAAATCTTATTGTCTATTATACACACATAATCACAAATGGTTTATATGTTATGAAGAGCCCCACTCGAACTAAAATAAAGTTTAGAAAAAAGGAAGAAAAATAAATAAAGGGTCCCATTGCCAAAATAAAACAAAAGAAAATTTAATTTTTTTGTAGGAAAAGGTAGGTCTAATAGGCATAGGATATAACAAGGTTTTAAAAAATGGTAATTCTCACATTTTGTGAAAAATTAATATGTAATAAAAACATTAAAAGACCCATTGCCAAATTTAAACCAAAAATAATAATTTAATGTTTTCATAGGAAAAGATAGGTCTAATAGGCATTCCTAATGGTTTTCAGAAAATTAAAAGGTATTCCTAATGGCTTCAAAAAAAATAAAAGGTATTCTTAATTCAAAGATTCCCTCAACAAAAAAAACGATGCGCTAGTCTATAGCACATAGCAATGGGCAATGACGAAGCACATAGATTTGCAATAGTATTAGCTTGGAAGGACGAATACAACATTGAGAGAGAGAGAGAGAGAGAGAGAGAGAGAGAGGAGAGAGTGCAAGGAAAACACTAAAGAGAAGAGAAGAAAACACTAAAAGAAAAATGCAGGAGAAGAGACACACCTCTTTATATGGACACAAAAGGTCTTTTGACTTTTCACCTTCATTTGTCTTTTGACTTTCCACCTTGATCTGTCTTTTCATTTCCTAAGCTCACCCTTCACTTATGCACTTAATATGTTTTGAAAGAATTTTTATTTTTCAGAGATTGGGGAGACCTAATAGGCATAGGATATAAAATATTTAAAAAATTGTAATTCTCACATTTTATGAAAAATTATATGTAATAAAAACAATAAATGAAAAGATACATTTAAAATTTAAACAACAAAATTATCTAATGCTTTTTTCTAAGAAAAAATAGATTTAATCAGCATAGAAAATAATAAAACAATTTAGTGAATGCGATTTTTTGAAGTCCTTAAATGAAAGGACCCTTTATCAATTCCTCACTTCATAGAATCAAACTCACTCTTTCTACTCTCATTAGATCAAATAGTCATAGATCCACTTCAACTTAGCGATCTCGTTTAGCAATTCAAGCTTGGCACGTCTCGAATAAGCAACACGTACTGCCGACCGCGACCTCACGAAGCAAGCGAGAAATCTTTGGGCTAAGCCACTCCACCAACAAGTTCTTCATTGTGCACAATGCGAGTGTAAGCATATAAAAAAAAGGCAGTTTCCTTCTCCTAACTCTGTGACATAGCCTCTCATGTCAACCCTCGGGTCACTCTCCCACCTCCAATTGGCTGATTTCCCACCATTTCCGACCTCCCTTTGGCTTTGCTTGTTGCAAGGCACAAGGCGCAACGTAGGCCCAACATGGAGGAGCACGGGGAGAGATGTGATTCAAGGGGAATTGTTGTTGTAGGTATGTGTGCATGTAGGGAGACAACTCTCTTGTTGTAGGTGAGTAGTTATGCATGTCAGTAGTCACGAGAAAATCCGAGGGGGTGGCTGGGTGCAGTTGTTTGCGCAACCCAACAAGCAGGCACAATGGACCGTGTGCATCGATTGCAACTGAGAGCCTAGCGTTAAAAGTTAGGATGCTGAAAGAATCTTACTAAGAGATACCAAAGAATCTCCAAATCCAAAGGCAAAATACAAGGACGACCTGTCGCCATCACTGATTTTGTTTAGCGTCCCCTCAATCCTCCACCACATGGACAAAATGTACAGCTCAATCTCTCTCTCTCTCTCTCTCTCTCCAATGCACACAAGATCTCCTGCTCACTTGTCAACCTGCACACCCTCCCAAAGGCCAAGGCTGCACATGATCATCACTCAGGCATCCATGACTTTAACTTGGCCCTCACCCCCAAAGACCTCTCAACTGTTTCCGTTCTCAAAGGTGGAGAGCACACTGCACGCAAGAAATCTCCATCACACATGCTCTCTGTGATGCCAAGGCTGCTAGTCCTCATCACAGAGGCGTGAACTTGTTACCACCCCCCAAGACCTCAAAAGAAATTTGCCTCTTTTTCTTTGCGTTCGTGTTCGAACAAAGGAAATCTCTCTCTCTCTCTCTCTCTCTCTCTCTCTCTCTCTCTCTCCCGCGTGTGCCATGCACTTGGTTTTTCCCTCAAACCCATAGCAACTTTAATGGCAAGCTATAACGACATCAATGAGCACCATGTGACATGAGCAGGAAGCTAGGCATAGAAGCCTTGAAAGAGGCACCACAACTCCATAGAAGCAGATAGGGTCAACACTATGTAGGAGTAGGGAGGGTGCAAGATGCAAATTGAGAGAGAGATACATTCTCTGAACCTCCCTCCACCCCTTCCACACCCACACCTCCGGTTGCAAGCCACTGCCATCCTTCCTCTCTCTCTCTCTCTCTCTCTGCAGTTCACATGACATGTCCGTCTTTGTCTCTCCATCCCCCTGCATGTTCGCACTCATAGAACATATTTTTCTCTCTCCACGCCTTCGCCCTTAGAGATGTCATTCTGTAAATGGTATTCTCCCTCTCTCTCCAGGTCTGCATTGAGACCACAAACACACATACACACACACGTGATTGTATGTGTGCACCCAACAAAAAATCTCTCCCCCAAAGGCTTGGGGTTCTTAAAATTTGCAAAAATTATCTGTCTCCCCACGTGTGTCTCTCTCCTCCACGTGCTTCACATTCCAAAAGGGTATCGCCTGAGATACCCTCTAATAAAGCCCAAACTAAAAAATTGGCCACACCTACTTGAAGTGGCCAAAACGCACGGTATGGATAGAGTACACAGCGGTTTAAGAGAGAAAAGAATAAAAAGTTATAGTCACACACAATTATATATGCTTTTACACACAAAGACTAGCATTTCCACTTTATGCAAGGGCTAGTATATAACTTGATGTTGCATAGTAGGTGTGCCTTAGACCTTCGGTGTTTGGGAAAAATCATTATTGCAACCATACACAGTTCCTGCTTATGGATTTCCCAAAAGTAAGTTTTGAAAATTTGAGGTAATGTCTTATAATTTTGCATTATGTCCCTCAAAGTCTAGGAAAGTTTCTCTTGTTTCCTCCTCTTCCTATCTGTCGGCATTTTTGGGCTTCAAAAAAGCGGCACAATTGTAAGTTGAGACATGCCTTTCACGAGCATTGATGCCCTTTAATGAGTGCTCTAATCATACAAGTTTGATGGCAACGTGATACTCACCACCATGGGTGAGTTTTGAAGGTCAGCTTTGCCCATCAAATTTCAAAGTATTTATGATTTTGCAAAAACTCAATTTAGTGTGCTTTTCAAAAGGAAACTCAGATGCTTGGTTTAAACGAGAGAGCAAAGTTACTCATAATGATGGTAATAAAAAGGAGGTCAAGCGGAATTCAACGCTACTCATAATGATGGTGGAAAAATTCCTAACTTGATCTATAATCACTGGCTAAGTCCTCATGTGCTCCCTTATCCACAAGGTCTCACCCTTTTTACTTTATTGGAACAAGATCTTTCCTGTAGGGGATTTTGTCTTCTGATGATACACAAGAGCCAACCATAAATATTGCCCTTTGCTGTAGGGTATTGGTTGAACACTAGCTGTTGAAAAGTTGTTGATCATTTTGTGTTGTCTACAAGTAATCCAAACTTTTTTTACCTCATCTTTGAACATATACAATTGACAAAACAATTAGCATTTTGTTTGGCGGAATAGTAACAAAGCGAAACCAAGATATGAACATCGACAAAACAATTTCTTTGTGTTAAAGAAAAGTGATGGATCCTCCATTCAATTGGATTTCTTGTGTATGAAACAACATAATTTGGAGCATTCGAGTACAAAATGTGTGTAATAAAGCCCAAATTCAAAATTGAATAGACCTATTCAAGGACTATCCTACAAGAGGAAATTTTTGTTTTAGGAGATGTAGTAGGGGATTTAGCTAACAAGGCTTGTATTGCATAATGCTTAGACAAAGAACCCATGAACATTCTGCTTAATGGAATGGCAAAATGTAGAGTAGGCAGAATAATGGTGGATTCCCTTGCTTTAGAGAAGGGAAAGTCAACTTGAGAGAGAAAATTAAAATCAAATTGTTGAAATAGTCGACGTTGGGATAAGGATGTGGTTTGGGAATACATTAGTGGGAATCTCATTATATCCCCACTTTGCAACCGAATTAGAAAGAGGGGGAAATTGCATGAGGTGGTGGATGCATGAGAGAGCCGGTGGGTGAGAAGAGGAGTGCAGCATGCCTAGAGGGCCTCTCAGTTGATGCTAAAGGTAGGTGGCAGCAAGGATCTCAGCTAATGCTAAAGGCAGGTGGCAGCAAGGATGTCAGCCCACAGTCGTGAGGCAAGGATGTCAGCCCACAATCGTGAGGATGGCAGCAAGGAGGTCAGCCCACAGTCGTGAGGCAACTGGCATGGCATGTTAGGGATGGACGCAAGCCAACTGGCAAGCGGCGTTGGTGGGTGGCAGAGGGGATGCTCGCTAGTGTTTTCTTTAAAATTGAAGAGTTATGCATTGCAAACATGGGCTCTCCTGCTCGAGTTGTGTAGGCCAAGAGCTTCCTCTAAATAGTAGGATGACGAGGTCGACCGTTGGCTTTTGCTACCGACTCTACTCGAGAATGAAACCATGATTTTAGTTGATCAGGTCACCAAAGGCGAGATAGAATCTCTAAAGATTCCATATAACAGAGAGTGAAAAAGGGAGGCAAATAGGTGAGATATAGATGTATTTAGGAACCCCAACCAAAAAATTACAAACATAAGGCAAACATTTTGTAAACTAGAGGTGGGCACATTATGGGTCGGGGCTAAGAGTCCTCTCTCTCTCTCTCTCTCTCTCTCTCTCTCTCTCTCTCTCTCTCTATATATATATATATATATATATATATATATATATATATATATATATATATATATATATATATATATATGTGTGTGTGTGTGTGTGTGTGTGTGTGTGTGTGTGTGTGTGTGTATTTAAGAATGATTTATCTAACAATAGATTGATTTCACAAACTATTGAACCATACAATGGGAATAGAGAGACCAGTCAAAGTGTAAATAATTGAATCTTATGTATACATCAGATAACAAGTAGATAAAGTTAAGACTACAATTGACATTTAGACTTGATACTGACTTATAGTCTGTTACATGTTATTATCAAAGAATCATATACAAGGGTTATCTATCACAAATAACCGAACAATGGATGATCCTCTGTTATTGCTGCAATTGTTGTTGTAATCCAAAGGAAATTTCTAAGAAAAATCAAACAACATTCCCTTTGTAATTTGGATCAATTTTCAAAAGTCTAGTCCAAAGCCATCTCATCTGAAACCCTCACGTGAGGATTAAGGACCTTTCTGAAGCATTAGAGCGTTTTCAAAGTAAAAACACTGACACTAATTCCAAAAGTTATGCTTCTATTCAACAAAAAGAATTTTATGTTTCTTTTACCACCAACAATGGTGTCATTCCCATGGAGATGCAGTTAAGAGTCATAGAAAAAAAAGACCGGCATTCCATCAACTAAATAATGTCAATCACCAAAAGTATAAGTTCACACCATGCTTTCAAACCTCACTTAGTAAAATGAATTTTAGATTTTTCTTTAAGATTCAGGGTCTCGATCAATGTATACAAAAGTAACTTTATGATGCTGGTCAGGTTTTTAATTAGCTTGAATTCAGCAAGTCCAATTACAATAACCATAACCAGATATGAGTGTTGGCACTCCTTTCAATCTCATGTATGATCGTTACTGCATGTTTTAAGTGTTATTTAAAAAACAGAAGGCATACAATATCTACAGATTAAGTCCAATTACAATAACCATAACCAGATATGAGTGTTGGCACTCCTTTCAATCTCATGTATGATCGTTATTGCATGTTTTAAGTGTTATTTAAAAAACAGAAGGCATACAATATCTACAGATTAAGTAACAAGCGATTGATGAATTTTCACCCAAATTTCTACAAAAAATATGGCAATAATTTTCTTGTTTAGCCCACATTTAAAAAAAAAGTTTTTATTCATGTCCGAAAGGCTTGCAATTCATGTGTCATATCAACCTAGAGCTGATACTCAACCTCCAAGTACCAACCCTGGATAAAAAGCACCTCAATATGACAAACTTAACAAATAAACATGAGAAATAATCTATTAAAAAAATCTAGTTTTTGTAATATGTATCTACCACTCTATGTGTGTGTGTGTGTGTGTGTGTGTGTGTGTGTGTGTGTGTGTTTACCAAGTAGGTGCAAGGGCACCTACCTGTCATGATGTTTCTTATAGCCTGGCCAATTGGGGATTTGAGTATAGTGCTACATCAAGAGATCAAGAGTGGTTGCCTTCTATCCCACACTAAGACGGCTAAGCACATGCCTCACATTTGCATAAGCCTGAGAGGATATCTGTGTGTGTGTGTGTGTGTGTGTGTGTGCGCGCGCGCGTGCGCGCGTGCATGAGAGAGAGAGAGAGAGAGAGAGAGAAGGCTCGAGCAAGGTGAGGGGTTGTGGGTACTCGAGCAAGGTGAAACCGCATGTGCAAGTGCATTTCAAAGACAAAGAGTTCATGCATTGGAAAAAAACTAGTCCAACACGCGCGTGCGTGTGTGTGTGTGTGTGTGTGTGTGTGTGTGTGTGTGTGTGTGTGTGTGTGTGTGTGTGTGTGTGTGTGTGTGTGTGTGTGTGTGTGTGTGTGTGTGTGTACAAGGCTCCTCCATGCCTAGTGTGTGTTTGTGTCGGTGTGGGTGTGCGTGATACTAAAGCATGCACGATGGCATGATGGCCGGCATTATGGCGAGCAAAGAGATAGAGAGATATTAAAAGAACCCATATCTGCCAAGGAGGATAAGGTCCCATGTGTGTGTGTGTGTGTGTGTGTGTGTGTGTGTGTGTGTGTGTGTGTGTGTGTGTGTGTGTGTGTGGTCGCGTCTTTTGATACCCACCTTTGCTCAATAAATGGAGGCTAAGCTGGCATAGAAAGTTGGTTAGAAATTCAAGGGCAACTTTCCATTACTGGTGTTTCTTTATACCATATAGATTGTGGCTCATAATTACATGCCACTGAGCCCAATTGAAGACAATACAGAGTGAGTATGACTCATATTGAGATATCACCATATCTAGTGCAGTAGGTGTAGACTTTAGCAAATTCCAATGTTGATATAAACCAGAGATAGTGTTATGAAACTACGTATAGTAAATTTCCAAGAGGGTGCCGGTGTTAGATCAGATGCCATTTTTTGGCATTCTCCCAAGGGAAACACATAGAAAGAGATGGAGAAAATTAAAGGTGAAACCCAAATGACTCAATTATTAATCAAGTTTGTGTGTGTGTGTGTGTGTGTGTGTGTGTGTGTGTGTGTGTGTGTGTGTGTGTGTGTGTGTGTGTGTGTGTGTGTGTGTTTCCCTCCCCCATCCCAAGGGTAGGAGGGTCTACATGGTGGGAAGCCAATCCTTCTCAAGGATACTCATAATGAAAATACATGATAGGGATTCTGAACAAGAATTTGGAATGAGATAGAAAGATCTCATCTACTAAGGGTAAAAGCAAACTGTCATGTTTAAATGTGTGTGTGTGTTGATGTACTTGTGTGCACGCATGTGAAGAGCATTGGTGTGCCCTATAGTCATTTAGAAAGTGGAGGACTTGTAGAAATATTGTGTAGTGTCAATTTGGATCAAACTCCAACAAAAATCCTAGCTAGAGACTATCGTCATGAGGGAAGAATAAAGATTGTAGCAAAGGGCACCCAAGCATACACTGGTATGGCAGTCCTTCGTGGCCTTATAGTCATAAGGGAGAACGAAGATTGTAGCAAAGGGCACCCAAGCATATAGTGGTATGGCAATCCTTGGTGTCCTTTTAGTCATACAAGCCAGACAAGAGAATTAAGCCTAGTGGAAAATCAAGAATGAGCAAGTTGTGCATGAGCTCAAATACCTTCAATTCAAACATCTCGTGTCAAAGGGTACATCCATTGATAGGTACATCCCACAACAGATGTCCACTACAATACTCCCAATGTATAATGACCCTACTATTGACAATAATATTCTCTTGCATGTCAAATATTTATAATACCAATTGCAATACTACCAATACGATGGTAGTAGGCCTAAACTTGGCACCACCTTCTATATGGTTTTACAAAACAGTAGGAAACCAACATGAGGGAACCAATGCACTCAAACATATGCTCAAGCACAACACCCTCACATTCGGCTTAGGATTTAGATTTCTACTTGTATATCAAAGCATCAAATAATTGAAGGAATCTATGCACATGCCAATGTGCATTAACAAACAATCAAAAATTTCCTATGAGCTAACATGTTGAAAGGTAAAGTGGTTCTATGCACTTTATGCGCCCATAGATCTCTCATAGATTGATGAGAGCCACAATAATAAACATGTCAACCAACCACATTTAACTTCCAACTCACAAGGAGCATGAGGGAGATAATGGACGAGAAAGAAAGCAACCGCTCATGGCTACTGCTACATGCAGTTTGGGGTGGTGGCCAAGTGGTGACCCCTTAATGCCCATAATTTTTATTTTCTTGAAAACAATGAGGGGCTCCCATAGGAGAGGACAAAAAAAAGTCCTACAACATGCCCTCATTAGCCGTCCTCCTAAGCTAGACGTATTCAACACTCTAGAAAAAACTTTGATTCCTTTCTATGGTGACTAGAGGAGACCTTCTCCCCCTCCTCGCTGATAACCATCTCCAATTTAAAATTGTTGTAACTTTCTTGCTATAGCTCTAATAGATGAGCCGTGAAGATAGACATGTAGAGCACTTTGGGTACTGTAGTCCTAGTCCATAAACTTCCATTTGTGCTCACTTGAAACATCCTCACTTTTAGCAGCAACAAGACAACTTTTGGCCCGTCAAAGCCACATGTGGCATCCATTTAGCATTGAGCTAGCCTGTTATCAAGCCGTTATCACTGCTTAATGAATTTACAGCCTTCAAGTAGGCATAACTCACATCTCTCTGGCCTTTTTTTTTGTCATGGAAGCCGAGTTGCACAACAACGGTTAAGTGCTCAACCAACAAAGTTAGCTCCTTTGGCGTCTATGGATTTTACTGTAATACTTCTTCTTGAAGAAAAATGGCCCCTCTCGTTTGGGTATGAAGTGCTTGGTGGTTAACATCCCTCTCTTTAGTACCTTATCCTTTAAGCCGTCGTTGAACTTTCTTTTGCATTGATCAACATGTGCAGCATAATGGTCAATTGTGTCCACTTTGTCTACCTATAGTCTTTTAAAATCTATAATGGTTGGCTGCATATGCTTTGTTGACCATTATGTGCAGCATAATGGTCAATTGTGTCCACTTTGTCTACCTATAGTCTTTTAAAATCTATAATGGTTGGCTGCATATGCTTTGTGTAGTCCTAATTTTTGAAATCTATAATCATCTATTGTAGCCATTATAATCTTCTTCTTCACTTGCTAGCAGTATGAGATTGGCCAATTTGATTTCAATAGGACGATAGCTTATTGACCAAACACAAGTTGATAGGGAATGTAGCCCTTAAGGATGTCACTAACTAAAAGTGAATATTTAGGTGAGATCTTCTCATTGTGTAGGTATAATTTATCCAGATCTTGAGATGAATCAAGGTAAGGGAGATGTCAAAATGATCATCTTGTTATGTTGAAGTAACCCACTTAATCTCTCATATGAGAGAGTAACTCCCTTACTCACTCATAGACCTGTTAAAGTTTATGCATCTCAAATCAACATGCACAATCTGATCCTAGATACTACATTTTCTTTTAGGTATCTATTTTATGTATTTGACATGATTCTAGTTAGGAAAATTCCTACTATGGAGTATATAAGCACACTCAAGCCTCCATTGTATAATCATAAATTCATTGTCGTGGTTTGTTGGTTTAGTAGCTCTCTCTCTCTCTCTCTCTCTCTCTCTCTCTCTCTCTCTCTCTCTCTCTCTCTCTCTCTCTCTCTCTCGCAAGGTACTTTCACTAGGGTATCCATGGTAGCATCTTCATTGACTTGGCCTTCCTACATATGTCCACTATGAGTAGTAGAGAGGATGTTAAAGTTTACACACCTTGCGTGAATGCCCAATGTGATCCTAGATATTATTTTGTCTCTTAGTATTTATTGTACTTATTTGACACGATTTGGCTTAGGAAAATGTTTATTGGATAGTATATAAGTGCACTTAATCCCCCATTGTATAATCATCAATTCATTGACGTGGTTGGATGGTTCAACAACTCTCTCTCTCTCTCTCTCTCTCTCTCATAATAACTAATATATATCTTTCCTAAATGATTTTCTAATGTTAAACTGATCATTTAATATGGGGAAGTATTAGGGGAGAAAAATCTAGATTATAGGTAAAGCTAGCAGACTCGTCACAATAGGGATCCAAAGGAGGGAAAATAGGGATCCAAAGGGAAACCATCTATAGAAGAGCAATGTGCAAGCAATGGACTTCAAAGACTTAAGGTTTAGCCCATTAAGACTTCCAAAATGATAAGGTTCCAAAATTCAAAGGTTAAGTCCAATGGTCATTGCTTAGCAAAATTGGATGCTTGGTAGTGTACACAAAGTCTTCATAGACTCCTAAAGAGGAGGGGGCGAGCCCTTTTAGTAGGGGATGAGAGAGAAACACACACACACTTAGGCTCCCTTTACACAAAGGGAATAGGGGACACATGTTAGTTCCCAAGCCCAGTTTCCCCCAAGGTGCATTCAAATGCTATTGGATGGCCATAGAGGTGGACCAATGAGAATTAGTCTAGAGTACATTTATTTTATTCATTTTAAAACACTTGATAAAAGAACTAATATAAATTAATCTCTCTAGAAGACTATTGGATAGTATCCCAAGGGGTCCAATGAGCATTCAGCAGCCCAATAGAAATTAATCTCTCTAGAAGACTATTGGATAGTCTCCCAAGGGGTCCAATGAGCATTCAGCAACCCAATTGCTTGCCTGATTCCTATTGGATAGTCTCCCAAGGGGTCCAATGAGCATTCAACAGCGTGATTCCAATAGAAATTAATCTCTCTAGAAGACTATTGGATAGTCTCCCAAGGGGTCCAATGAGCATTCAGCAGCCCAATTGCTTGCCTGATTCCTATTGGCCAGAAGGGGTCCAATGAGAGTTCAATTGCATTAATTAAATACCTAAATCTCTTACAAAAGGGGAAAGGGGGACACATGTCAAAAGGCTATCACTTATGCTTCTCAATTGTCATTGGCTAAGCTTTGCAGGGTCCAATGGAGTGCCCAGCACGAGTAAGATGCAAGAGGGGTCGACCAAGAGAGAGAGGGGGCTGATTTTGGCAAGGCATTATCACACACACACTCACATAATCTCATGTGTGAAGCAAAGAAGACTCTCTCTCCTTCTTAAGCTGTAATGAAAAGCTCATCATCTACTCCAAGCTTGTGAGAAGGGAGGCCTACACCAACAACTCTTTGCTTTGTGATGCAAATCCAACCAAGAGCCAAGCTTCGATGCATGCTCATCTCCTCTACCATGCTAATTAATAAGCTATGCTAAGATTTTATGAGTAATTATGTGAGGAGATATACTTCTTTCTCATAAGACTACTCCTTCTTCTTCTCAATCTATTCGCATGCCCCGCTAGCTCTCACCAACTTCGAAGGTGTGTGAGGTCGTGGGTCTGAGACTGTCAGGGAATTTATGTTGTGTTTTATAAGTGTGTGCATGGTGCTTGAAGCTTCCATCTTCATTGCACCATAATATTATTGAAGGAACACAAAGTATTGTATTGTAAAATGTCTCCTTTGATGGGGGGTGAAAGGGCGGTGGTAATGCGTGTGCTAGTCTCCACCCAACCGTGCTATCTTATAGCCTCCCCCTAGCGTACACACTGTCCGGCCGTGCCGGTGGCCTTGCCCATAGGACCCATGTCCTTACATTACCCCCCCCCCCCCCCCTTGCAGAATCATTTTCGTCCTCGAAAACGAACGTAGGAAAACGTTTCTTAAGTGCGGAGACATTCTCCCATGTAGAACCTTCTTCAGGTCTATCTAGCCATTTTACCAACACCTATCGTCTAACATGATGTCTGGTGCAAAGCTCATGAGAATCCAAAATCTTTTTGGGCTCATGAGGAATGCTTGGCGGTTTGATAAGGTCAACCAACACACCTGTGTCAATGACATTATCATTCTGTCCTAGTTGTTTTCATAAACGGCTAACATGGAAAACAGGATGAACTTGTGAGTGCTCTGGAAGAGCTAACTTATAGGCCACTTGACCTATACGTTTGAGAATGGTAAATGGTCCACAATAGCGTGGTGAAAGTTTAGTAACTTTTCCCGTCTTCAGGCTTTCTGAATGCTCCGGAACTTTGAGGAAAACTTTGTCTCCTTCTTCAAAAGTAGCAAGACGTCGATGCTCATCTGGTTACTTCTTATATCAATCTTGAGCTTGCTTAACATTCTGTTGAGCAACTCGAAGCATGTCAAAATGGTCTTGGAGAAAATCCTTCGCTTGTTGTATCTTCTCCTTAGCCAACCCACCGTAACGGGTGATCTAGGTTGAAATCCATACAAAATAGTAAATGGACTAAACCCTGTAGTCACATGCTTTGAACTATTATAAGCAAATTCCAATATAGGTAAGTAGTCTTCCCAATTGGTTTGCTTCTTGCTAACGTATGCTCGTAGCATATCCTCTAGCACTTGATTAACTCTTTCTGTTTGACCATCTGTTTCTGGATGATCAGTCGTACTTAGATTAAGTTTAGTTTCCAACTTTTGGAACACAGCTCTCCAGAAGTGATTATCGAACTTTCGATCTCTGTCACTAATGATACTAGCTGGAAGACCATAGAGTTTATATATATTCTCTACAAATAGCCATGCTAATTCCGGTGTCTTAACCGTAGTCTTAGTGGGAATGAATCGACCCATCTTTGTGAGAGGGTCTACAATCACCCAAATGGCATCATGGCCACGATTTGTAGAAAAATTCTTCCATCGCTTAAGGTCTTCCTGAGTAGGGGTAGAGCTCTGTGTGTTGGAGTTTTTATCTACGCGTGCAGAGACATGTTGATCTGGCTCTTCAGAGACATGTGAGTGTGAGGGATCCCTTTTTAAAACTGCACTCCACACTTTAGCATATGAGTGATCTTGTGCACACTTGCCACGTAATGACTCCAAAAATCCACTCTTTAGTTTCGTGAAAGCAAGTGAATTAATCTTAGGCATCCGACTTAGTGCATCCGCTACTACATTATATTTCCCCTTGCGATATCGTAGCTTACAATCATAATCTTGAAGGATTTCTGCCCATCTAGCTTTACGGCCCTTCAAGTCTGTTTGAGTAGGAAACCATTTGTAAATAGTGTCGCCGCTTTTGTAAAGCGTGACTTATGGCATAGAGCTCTCTCTCATAGAGAGAATAATTCTGCTCTATCTAAATTTTTACTTTCAAAGGCTATAGGTATTCCCTCCTGGAGAAGTACCGCACCAATGGCTTTATCACTAGCATCAGTCTCTACCGCAAATGGCTTAAGTGGGTCGACGATTGCTAAGATGGGAGCAGTGGCTATAGCTACCTTGAGTTGTTCGAAACTGCATTTTTGGGCTTCTTCCCAAGAAAAGGTCTTACCTTTTGCTTTAAGTTGATCCGTCATAGGAACAGTGATTTTGGCATAGTCATGGATATACTGTCGATAAAATCCAACCATGCCTAAAAATATTTAAAGCTCCTCAACCGTGTTGGGATGTGGCTATCGAAGAATGGCAGCGACCTTGTCAGTGTCCATCTTGATCCCAGAATAAGAGATCACATGACCGAGGTAACGTATCTCTGTTTTAAAGAAATCGCACTTGCTTTGCTTAGCATACAGCGCGTGAGGTCGTAGCTGTTCAAACACTAATCGTAAGTGTTCTATGTGTTCATCTTCAGTCTTACTGTAAATGAGAATATCATCAAAGAAAACCACAACAAATTTTCCAAGATAGGGACGTAAGACACTATCCATGAGTGTCATAAATGTATCTGGAGCATTGGTTAGAGCAAAAGGCATAACCAAAAATTCAAAATGCCCGAACCGTGTTCTAAAGGCATTTTTGGAGATATCTTGCAGTAGGATACGTACCTGGTGGTATCCTAAACAAAGATCTATCTTTGTATAGTATCTTGCCCCGTGGAGTTGATCAAACAACTCATCCACTCGAGGCAGAGGATACTTGTGCTTGATGGTTATCGCATTTAATCCGCGATAATCTACGCACATGCGCATAGTACCGTCTTTCTTTTTTACCAATAGAATTGGTGATGCCCAAGGCGAAGTGCTAGGTCTAATGAAACCACGAGCGAGGTAGTCATCCAACTGACTCTCAACCTCCTTGGCTTCTTTAGTACTCATACGATAAGGTGGTTTACTCACCGGTTTAGTGCCTGGCAAGACCTCTATGCCATGCTGCACATCACGTGTAGGGGGTAAACCCGGTGGTAAATCACTTGAGAACACATCACTATACTTTATGAGTAAGTGAGTCAGCTTTTTCCGTGCAAAAGGAGAAAGTAAATTAGAGTTATGCTGAGATGGAGAATCTTGTAATTCTTGTAATGTTTGTTTTACAACAGCTGCACGTTTCTCTATAGAATTAAAATTGAGAGCACTTTGCTCGTTAGATTGATTTGTTAACACTTTGTTTATCTGTAAAATTCATTGCACTTTGCATACCATTAGTAGAATTCATTGCACTTTGCTCTTGAGAATTCACAATATTTGGAGACAAGCAGTAACACAAAAATACTTCATCTATTAAATTTTCTTTCTGCAAAATAGAAAGCTTGGCTATACATATAAGAGGTGCAGATGGCATATTTTTCTCACCAAGAAAAATCACATGTTTACCATTGTCCATAAAGGATAAGGAGTTGTGTTCATAACTAGTGTGCAATGTATTTCCTAAACCATGAAGCCACTCCCGTCCTAAAACTACATCAGCATGATCCATGTTCATAACTTGGAAGTCAAGGGTCATCGTCTGATCTTGAACAATAAGCTCAACCCCTTGAACTACCATGTCCCATACTTCTTTATCATTCCCAGACATTTGCTCCACCACATACTTGTGAGAGCAGGGAGTATATGTAAGCTTCAATTTCTTGACTAGCTTATAGTTCAAGAAGTTATGAGTTGCACCATCATCCACTAAAATACGAACATGTTGTCCGTTAATAGTGCCATGCATGCGAATCAAATCATGGGGGCCAAAGGTGGGCTGCCACATTGAAGCAGGCACACAACACTTGTGCTTTTCTTCCATATGAAGAACCTCTACATCACAATATTTAGGAGATGAATCTAATGTGAGGCGTTGCACCGTGTGCATGGACTTTTCTTTGCCTTGCAAAAGAGGACAATATTTCTTGTTATGTTGGTCTGAAAGACATCTAAAACACAAATTGTGTTTCTTTGCATGCTCAAAATCAGCAGTGCTGAGAGACCCACACGGAGTATCTCGTGATTGCTTAGGCTTCTTAGCCTCTTGTGGGCATGGAGAGGTAGATTGTCTCTTGTTCCTCTTGGAACATGTGGGAGATCTACCTCTCCATTGGCTCTTAGCCACATTGCTCTTAGCAAAAGTATTCTTAGAGTAGGGAATATTTCCTTTCCTCTCTTGGTCATCATCATATCTTTGTGCATGACTAATGGCTTCTTCCAAAGTTTTTGGTGAAGGAGTACGAGCGGAAGTGCGATGCGAGAGAGAGTGCAAGAAGAAGAGCACGACGATATGGTGAACTCACTCTACTGTAATGTGTAGAGCATAGTGAGTTCTTATTAGGTTTTTACAAAAGAATATGTGTACATACCTGGCGGCCCGCCCACTTACCTGGGCGACCACATTGGGCTTTATACCCCAACAACCTCCCACTTAAAGTCCAATGTGGTACTTTAAGTGTGAGAGAAGCTACTATACAAGCTAATATACAAGAGATGTAGAGAAGTGATGTACTACCCTACACCTAACTGCTTGCGAAGATGCGCAAAGCTCTCTGAGGGAAGTCCTTTTGTAAGTAGATCAGCAAGATTTTCTGTGGTGTGAACTTTGACAAGCTGAAGTTGCTTATCCTCGAGCATTTCCCTGATGAAATGATACTTCACATCCACATGCTTTGTCTTTGAGTGATAAATCGGATTGTGAGCCAATTGTATAGCACTTTGACTATCACAATATAACACAGGCATCTCTTCTTTGATTCCCAAATCTGTTACTAGTCGATTAAGCCAAATTGATTCTTTGCATGCCTCTGATGCTACAACATATTCAGCCTCTGTAGTAGACTGAGTAACACAATCTTGTAATCTAGAACGCCATGATACTGCTCCACCAGCCAATGTAAAGACATACCCTGACATAGACCTTCGGTTGTCTAAGTCACCTGCATAATCTGAGTCTGTAAAACCCTTTACACTTAGCTCCTGATTCCCATAGCATATACGCATACTCTTTGTAGCTTTCAGGTATCTCAATATTCCTTTCACTGCCTCCCAATGTTTCTTGCCTGGGGTTGACATGTATCGACTTACTACTCCCACTGCAAATGAAATGTCTGGGCGAGTAGCAATCATTGCATACATCAAACTACCCACTGCAGACGCATATGGAATCTTATCCATTTCAGCCTGTTCTTCCTCAGACACAGGACAATCTTGTTTGCTAAGTTTCACATATGGTGGCAATGGAACACTCAATGCCTTTCCCTTCTCCATATTGAAACGTTGCAAAACCTTGTCAATATACTCTGTTTGAGATAACCAAATCAACTTCTTTGATCTGTCTCTCTCAATGCGCATACCAAGGATATGACTTGCCTCACCCATGTCTTTCATGTCAAATGATTTTTCCATCTTTGACTTCAAAGCTGAAATTTCTTCCAAGTGCTTGCCAGCAATCAACATGTCATCCACATACAAAATAAGGATCAGCCAACTACCATCCTTAGCCTTCTTTGTATATAGACAGTGATCGAACTCACTACGTTTGTAGCCTTGAGAAAGCATAAACTTGTGGAATTTATGGTACCATGCCCGCGGTGATTGTTTTAAGCCATAAAGACTCTTTAACACCTGGCATACCCAATCTTCCTTGCCTTTCTCAACAAACCCTTCTGGCTGCTGCATGTAAATTTCCACATCTAAATCACCATGTAAGAACGTTGTCTTGACATCCATTTGGTGCAACACCAAATCTAATATGGCAACCAATGCAAGAAAGCATCTCAATGTAGTCATCTTGACCACCGGAGAGAAGACTTCATCAAAGTCAATGCCTTGTTCTTGCTTAAAGCCCTTGGCAACAAGCCTTGCTTTGTACTTTGGCTGACTATCATTAGCGGTGATCTTATACCTGTAAATCCATTTACAAGGTAGAGCCTTTTTGCCCTATTGTAATTTAACTAGCTTCCATGTCTTGTTTTTATGCAGAGCTGTCATCTCTGACTGCATGGCCAATTGCCAATTCCCGGAGTCCTTCATTTGCACTGCTTCCTTGTAACATGAAGGCTCATTGCAATCAGTCAACATGACATAGTTCATAGATGGAACAAACCTATCAGGAGGTCGCGTGATACGTCCAGATCTACGCACAATAGGTGGCTCAGGCTTAGCCACAACCTGTGGTTCCACTCTATCCTGTCCTTGCTCCTCTTGAGTCCTGACATTTTGTCTTGCACGTGCAGGTCCATGTTCTTGGAAGACAACTCTTCCAATCTCCTCAACCCTCTCTGGTTTAGAATGATATTTGGATTCATTAAAGTGAACATCATTGCTGCGGACAACCTTTCTGGATTCGGGATCCCAAAGTCTGTACCCCATCTCACCAGAATTACCATAGCCTAGAAAGATGCACTTTCTACTCTTTGGCTCAAGTTTGTTCCTAAATTCCTTTGGAACGTGAGTATATGCCTCACAGCCAAAGACTCTGAGATGCTTGTATGAGGGCATTTTGCCTGACCATACCATCTCTGGCACTGAATCCTTCTGCAAAACCTTGCTAGGAGATCTATTTACAAGATGAACAGCTGTTGATACAGCTTCAGCCCAAAACCCATTTGGCAGCTGTGCATTAGACAACATACTTCTGACCTTCTCTTGTATGGTCCTATTCATCCTCTTAGCAACACCATTTTGAGGAGGATTGTAAGGAGCAGTAAGTTCACGTTTTATACCTTTTGACTCACAAAAGTCCTGAAAGGCCTTTGAAACATACTCTCCACCATTGTCAGTGCGTAAGCATTTAAGCTTCTTGCCACTCTGATTCTCCACAAGTTTCACAAACGTTTTGAAAACACTAAACGCTTCATCCTTGTGCTTGAGAAAGTAAACCCATACTTTCCTCGAGTAATCATCTATAAATGTCATAAAGTAAGAAGCTCCCCCTAGAGATAGGTTAGGCATAGGTCCACACAAATCACTATGAACAAGTGCCAACTGTGTATCTCTTCTACTGCTTCTATGCTTATGTGGCTGCTGTGTTTGCTTACCATACAGACAATGTTCACAGAATTCAAAATCATTAAATGAAAAGCCAGGAAAATAACCAGAACGAGACAAGATTTCCATTCCCTTCTTGGACATATGTCCTAACCGGCTATGCCACAAAGAAACGTTCGGCTGCTCGGTTACATTGATTACATTTTTAGAGACATTTGATACATAAATCATGTAAATTCCTCCAGACTTTACTCCATGTGCTACTGTCATAGAACCCTTGGATATCTTCCACATGATCTGTCCAAAAGTGGTGACGTAGCCAGCATCATCAAGTAAACCTGTGCTGATCAAGCTCTTTGTAATTGCGGGAACATGTCTCACATTCTTCAGCGTGAAAGAAGAGACATTCTGAAACTTCAATTGTACATCTCCAACACCTAAGATCTCACATTTCTACCCATTGCCTAGCTGAACATGATCTTTAGTGGTCACATAAGAGATAAACCACTCCTTGTTTGGAGACACATGAAGTGATGCCCCTGAGTCTATAATCCAGTCACTCAGTGTATTTCCATCAGATGCTGTAAGAAGAGCTAAGTCCATTGCATTCTTCAAGAAGTAGATGTCTCCTGACACTAGACTGTCATCCTCTGCAATAGTGTTTGTCACATTTATTTCTTGAATCTTCACTGAGGACTTGTTCTTCTCACCATGGTCTTCAGCTTTCTCTTTGCCTTTTTCTGCTTTCCATTCTCTGCAGTCTCTTTTCATGTGACCCTTCTTGCCACAATGGTAGCATTCTATGTCACTCTTGCCTTTAGCACTGCGGGACTTGCTACGAGACTGATTCCTCTTTCCACCTTTGTACTTTTCTTTGGACCTTCCCCTGACAACTAAGGTTGTTCCTTTGCCTTTGTCCATTGTCCTTCTATTGGTTTCTTCAGTAAGCAGACTTCCTTCTACACCTGCTATGTTCAAACCATCTGGAGGTGCAGAATTACTCAAATCTGTGCGAAAAGTGTCCCAACATTCTGGTAATGTGATCAACATGAACATAGCTCTAACAGGTTCATCAAACTTGACACCTTGAGCTGACAACTAACTATAGATTGTGTTGAATTCATTCAGATGATTGGACATAGGTGTCCCTTCTTTCATCTTCAAGTCAACAAGCTTCTTAAGCCAGTATATCTGTGAAGCTGCACTCTGGTTCTCATAAAGATCACTCAGCTTTAACCATGCTTGATAAGCCGACATCTCGTCTGCTACATTGAAGTAAACGCTTTCTGCCAAAGTCAGCATAATGGTAGAAAGTGCCAATTCATCCATTTCGCTCCATTCATCTTCGTCCAGATCTTCTGGTTTTATCCCCTTGAGCTTTATAGGTTTTATCTGCTTATTTTGTACCAACACGTGCCAAATCTGCTTCTTCCACAATGGGAAATTGGTTCCATCCAGCTTCTTGATATTGTAAAGAGCAGTGTCCTGTGATCCAGCCATAGCTACGCTTCACAGTGGTTTACTTTCCTGGGAAAAATTCGGCAGAGTTTCCCCTGTAAACTGACCTCTGAACCAATATCAACCTGTCAAATGAACCAAGAAAGCTTCAGATTCTACATAAATTTTGGCAGAGTCTCCTTTGTAAAATGCCTCTGGTGTACTCAAAAACAGACCAAAAAACAGCTCAAAAACACTGTCTCTCTGACACTGTAAGCTGCGGGTACACCTTTCGTGCACCTGTACTGTCTCTCACTGTCCTGTCACTGTCCTGTAAGCATAGACTGTGACAATGCCTCAACGGCAGTAAAGCAAAGATGCAATCCCAACTGTCTAACTCACAGTCAATACATCCTTGCTGCCTATCTAAGGGTGCTCGAGGGATCGCTCCAAGACCTGTATCACCGAAAGGATCTCAACATTCGAGAATCCCCCAGCTCAATAAAACCTCACTCGACCCTCAACAAAGGCTGCAGTAAATCTGACGGTACATAGACTTCCCACAATCATACATCCACAAATTTCCCACTGTATGCTGTAACCGCTGCGGCGGTTGTTTGCTGCGTGACTCACAGCCAACAAACCCTCAACAAACATACATCATCTCTGACAATACATCCCATGTGGAAGTACCTGCAATGTCAGGATGAAATCTGGAATATCAAGCAGCAAACACAAGCTACCTGATCAACTAGTGGATGTCGCCTACAGTCTGTGTGTAGATGCGCCCGTGTCGTATGTGACACGCCTCAAAGAACTGTGAGCCATCCTTCGATGTGTAGACAGCCACAAATCAACACTCTGAGAGTGTCGATATCCTCAGCACCTGCAATCGTAGGCCGAAAACCCCAAATTTGCAGAGTCGGATCTGCACCCGCCGAGACCACGTAGTCGAAAATGGCCTGCACAGACCTTTGTCGAAGCCGAATGGTGGCCGAGATGACCTCAGGATTTGGGGCCGTGTCTTCGCCTGTCGAATTTCACTCCAATCTGAGCTGGTGACTCTAGCCTCCTGCAGTGCTGCCCCGAGCCTTGATCTGAGCTCTGATACCAGTTGAAGGAGTACGAGCGGAAGTGCAACGCGAGAGAGAGTGCGAGAAGAAGAGCACGATGATATGGTGAACTCGCTCTACTGTAATGTGTAGAGCATAGTGAGTTCTTATTAGGTTTTTACAAAAGAATATGTGTACATACCTGGTGGCCCGCCCACTTACCTGGGCGACCACATTGGGCTTTATACCCCAACATTTGGATGTTGGGTCTTGACATGAAGACGATAGTCTTTGTCAAGACCCCTATTAAAACCCCGTATCTTTTGGAATTCATCTAGACCTTCTAGTTTTAATATGATTTCCCAATACTTTGAAAGGTACTGTGTGAGAGAGAGGCCAGTCATGCGGCATGCATCCCATGCTAACCAATTCTTAACTTCTTCATTGGAGTCCAAAAACTCTTTGGAGAATGAAGCTTGAAACGTAGCCCAAGACGGAGGACGAGCATTTATTGGAAATGTCAGCCACCACTTATAGGCCTTGCCTTTAAGAGATAGACTTGTTTCCACAACCCTCTTTATATCCGGGGTGTGTCTCAATCTATGAATATCACTCCATTTGTGTAAGAACGTATTGAGCGCATCCTTATTGCGATCACGCTCTTCCTCGTGAAACTCAGGAATGGTGATATTCTTAAGTAATGCATCGCTATCTTCTGCATCTTCTGCAGCACTTGTCTCTTGGACTCCTTGAGTCGTGCGAGCTTGGTTCCCTTGAACTGTGCCACTTGTGGCTCCTTGAGTTGTCTGTGAATTCATAAATTTCACAAGTAACTCTGTAAGATTGGTAACATTTGCATTGAGTGCAGAGAGGTTTCTTTCAAGTATGCTTTGGCAATGTTCCAAAGTCTTGAAAGAAGCCATATCTACAAGCCCATGATCTCCTGGATCATCATCATCATGCATATTAGTGTCAGCAGCACCCATGGTGCCCTGATTTTGATCTACGTGCTCAAAATCAAACATGTGTGTAGGTGGGATATCCTCATTGGCCATGGTAAACACACACTAATGCAAAGAGAGAAAAAGAAACGACAACTTGTACTTTGAGAAATTGAAGTCTTTGTGTTCTGTATGGTATGTGATTTGCATTGCATGCGAACCTCGCCTTGCGAGAAGTTGAGTGCTTCACTTGTCGTTCCTTGTAAGAACACTGTTGATGATTCTTCACAAAAACTCGTCGTTTTTGTGAAGGCTTTTCTTCACTTTTAAGGTACCTCCTTGAGGAAAAAAGGATTTTTGGAGGAAAACTTGCCTTCCTCCAAGAAGTGAAAAGGAAGAGTAAAGCTACTTCCTTGAAGTTTGAAGCTTTCCCTTTCCTTCTAGTTTTACTTGCAACACAAGTAGACTATCTTTCCTTGTTATACACAACAAAGGCCAATAGCTTGATGGTAAAGTGTTGGCCTCTTACCCTCATGGGGTGGGTTTAACCCTCCTTCATGCAAGGGTTAAGCGAGCATTCATATGCGCGTAACCAACGGTGCCAATGGAAGCCTTCGGAGCCTCGGTGCCGTCAAGTTGCCGATCGAGTTTTCCTTGGTCGCCCGCCTTGGTGGGCGTAGATGGGGCGGCCGCGGTCGGCTGTCACTGTTTGTCCACGTGTTGCTCGCACAAAATACTATGCCTGTATTCTTTTTGCTTCACAGCGAAGACGTCATTGTCTGTGGAACGTGGGGGAGAAGCAGGGTGTCACACGCACATGCAAGTCACTTTTAGCCTCCTCCCAAAAATAGCTCGGATATCAGTGAAACGGTGGTGGTGTGTGTGCTAGTCTCCACCCAACCGTGCTATCTTATAGCCTCCCCCTAGCGTACAGACTGTTCGGCCGTGCCGGTGGCCTTGCCCATAGGACCCATGTCCTTACAGGGGGAAACTTATAATACAAAGCCTTTTGGAGGGGGGACCGACTCCATGTAAATCCGGTCCTTAAATGTTGTCAATAGCTTAATTTCTCTCTCATTTGAAGTATTGTTCATGCCTATCTAACTAGGTGTTATGCTTTTTGTTACTCTCTCCATCCAAGCACTCTTGCTATGCTCATTAGGAATCTATTATGATGAAATTCTCACTATGTTTATGCTATTTTCCGCTACACACAAGTTACTAGGCCATTAAAAGTTACATTGGTATCAGAGCGCAAGGTTTCTCTTTTCTTGCTCAAGAATGGAGGTCCTCAAGCTAGCTATAAATGGTTGGTATTATTAATTGCAATTGAGTAAGTAGATTAGGGATTTTTTATCCTTGTAGTACGCCTGCTTTGTGCAGATAATGGGGCATCACCGTTGAGAGCTACAAAGATTTATTAGTATGTGTACATACTATAGATGCTTCATAGCAAAATTATCTTAGATAAAAGGACCGTTAAATGAATTAACAAAGAAGAATGCTGAGTACTCATGGACTACTAAAGAGAAAAATTCTTTTGACAAGCTTACCTCGCAACCAGTTCTTATGATTTCGGGTCTCTCAAAGCCATTTGAGGTCCTATGTGATGCTTGTGGTAATTGCCTTGGAGAAGTCTTGCTTCAAGAAGGGCATCCCTTAGCATATGAGAGCCGAAGGTTCAATGCCGATCAACGGATCTTGGGCATATATAAAAAAGAGCTTTTAGCTATTTTACATGCCCTAGACACATGGAAGCACTATCTATTGGGGACTCCATTTATTTTTCAAATGGACCACCAAAGTCTCAAATACTTCATGACACAAACAAAGCTTTCCGACAAGCAAATAAGGTGGGTAAATTTTCTTTCACAATTTAATTTTCATATTGCTCACATTGTAGGTAAGCATAATCAAGTGGCCAACGCACTATCACGACAACCGAGGGTTAATGAAGTGTCTATAACAACTCACAATGATCTATCTCTATGATGGATGAGTAACTATCAACCCTAATTTTAAAGACATAATGTCAGACCTTGCCTTAGGGAAGAAAGAGGAACCATTCACCTTGTAGGATGGTTATCTTCTCCATGGCAACAGGCTATGTGTTACTCACTCCCTTCTGAATGAGAAAGTCATGTATGAATCCCATGCTCCTCCCTATGCGGGGCATTGATGGGTTCAACCTACTCTTTGAGGAGTAGAAACATACTTCTATTGGCCTACCATAAAAGTGGATATACAAGAGTATGTATCAAAATGTGTGATATGGCAAAAGACAAAGTATGATAAAGGGAAGCAATCTAGATTGCTCTAGCCATTTCCAATCCCTAATTCGACATGGGAGAGTTTATCCATGGATTTTTTATTTGGATTACCCAAGTCCATCCATGGGAATACGAGAATATGGACAATAGTGGACAGGTTTAGCAACAAGCAAGCAGGCTTTATTTCTATCAAGCAGACTATTAAGGCACATTAAATGGCAACCCTCTTCATATTTTAGATTTTCAAACACCATGGATTTCCAACATCCATCTTGTCAGATAGAGATCCTAGAATGACCAGTTTTTTTTGGAAAGGTCTCTTTGAAAATCTAATGGAAATGGCCTATGAACTTTGAGAATAGGGAAATTAGGAGAATTAAAGAGAACATTTTTAATAGACTACTTTGAGAACATAGAGGGTGAACTTATTTAGCGGTAGCAACTTAACCATAATACTTAATTTACTTGGCATGAACAATACTTTTTCAAAAGAGAGAGTTTAGAGAACTTGACAGTAGTTGAGGACTGGATCTATGTGGAGCCGGTCCCCCCTCCAATAGGCTTTTGTATTATAGATTCTCCTATCAAGAGAGACTTGGTACAATACAATCTTTGTGTTCCTTGTGACCTAGGTGATGCAATGAAGATGTAAAGCTTCACGGATCACAAGCATAACATAGACTTTGTAAAAAGCATTAACCATCCCCGAGCCTCAGTCCCAAGGCCTCAAACACCTTCAAAGGGGGAGAGAGATAGCGGGGAATGAGGGTAGGGAAGAGGAAGAAGAAACAATCATAGGAGAAAGAGATAGTTCCTCACTTATCATCGAAAAAGAAACAATCATAGGAGAAAGAGATAGTTCTTCACTTATCATCGCTCTTCTTGCAGCATACATAATAGCATAGTAATGAAGAAGGAGAATATGGGAACCTGAATCATTGAAGCATGGCTCTTGGTTGGATTCACATTCCATAGTCAAGAGTGTTCATGTAGGCTCTCAACTTCTCTACAAGCTTGGATTAGGAGATGGAGCTCTTGCACTTTGGAGCTCACACAATGAGAGAGAGAGAGAGAGAGAGAGAGAGAGAGAGAGAGAGAGAGAGAGAGAGAGAGGGAGAGTATACTCCCCCAAGCTATCCCCCTCCTTGCTTTGGTTGACCCCCTCTTCTAGCACTATCTAGCACTTGATTGGACCTCCTCAAGCCTGGCCAATCACATGCTTAGTGCATATCAAGAAACAAGGGTAGCCTTGGGACAAGTGTCCCCCTTTCCCCTTTGAGAGATAGGAGTTGATAAATGCATAGACAATTAATTAAATTAACTAAACTATCATTGGAACCCTTGGGAGGCCAACCAATAGGCTTTAGGCATACCACGAGGGCAGCATGAGGAGGATCTTGACAAGTGTCCTGGATGCTTTCTTTGTACCAAGCTTTCCTTGTGCAAGGGTGTGTGTGTTCTCTCTCTAGCTCCTACAATGAGGGCTCACCCCCCCTTGTGTAGGGATATGTATTGAATTTTGAACACCTTACACCTTTAAGCACCTTTTTCATGGAGCACCTTACCCTCTTAGTCATTAAGCACCTCAAGCACCTTAGTCAGCAAGCACCTTGGTCAGCAAGCACGACAAGCACCTCAAGCTTGGGCCATGTTCCCACCTCAAGTACAGCCCTAGCTTACCTAAGGTCAAATGACTTTAAACACTAACCTTTGGAGGTATCTAATGAAGCTAACCCTAAGGTATTTAAGCTCCATTATCTAGCTTTTCTCTTTGACAGGCCATCTCTCATTTGGACCCTTTACCATTGGCCCCATGTTGTGATAGATCTGTAAGCACATATCTATATTCTAACCCTTGTTCTCGTTTATTCTCCCAAATTAATGATCGGTTTAATATGAGAAAATCATTTGGGTTGGTTAGATATTAGATTTTATGACATTACCTCTCTCTTGAAATCATAGTCGTCCTCGACCATGAGGTAGAAGATATAAAGCCTTAGTCATTAGTCAATGTTTCTTAGCGGGTAGAGGATCACTTTTTACCCTATGGCATCATTCTGAGATGGATGACTAATCCATTTGGTGCTTGGGAGACATAGCTGCCACAAGCATGTCTACTCTTTAGTCCATTTCATTCTCCTAAAGTAGAGTGACAAATTCTATTTGGTGTTTGAGAGACGTCGTCATCACAAACATGATTGAAAGCATGCATACCATTTAATTTTGTGCAAAATAAAAAGAGAACTAGTCTTCTAAGACAAAAACATTGGTCATTCAAAAGAAATTTGTACATTTTCTTACTCTAATGTAGCATTATAAGCATTGACAAGGTTCATACTATCCTTAAGCTATATTCCTTGCATCCATTTAGCATCTTCAAAAGCATAATTTTTGGACTTAATAAGATACTGTCAGATAATCTTACCATGTCATAGTACCTTGTCTTCATACCGAAGGATGCTTCGGGTTGTAGCACCCCTTCTTGGTCTTCCATTTTGGGAGGGTCTTCAATAATTGGTTCACTTGGTGGCTCTCCTTTGTAGGACTTAAGTAGGCTCACATGAAAATCATTGTGTATGAGCCAATGGTTGGGCAGCTTGAGTTGATAAGGCATCTCATTGATTGGCTTCAAGATTTGAAAAGGACCATAGTATCTTTTTGCTAGTTTAGCATAATAATTTTGATGGCCCGTACGATTTTTGCCCATCGTTTGTCTCAATGGATCCTTGGGAAACTTGTAAGACCCAATCATTTTCTTTAAACATTAAGGCCCTTCTGTGCTTGTTTGCAACAACTCTTTGGCTTAAGAGATGGATATATCCTCCTTAATCTTTTGAAAAGATTCTTGTAGGTCACGGCTATACTCATCGACAACAAAGATCTTCCCATGTACTTTAAGTAGCAAGGGACTTTTAGGTCTTCCCTCTATGATTTCAAAAGGTTCTTTCCCGTAGAATTATGGACAATATTATTGTACGCATACTCTACAAGAGGTAAATAATTTTCCCATTGTGAGTGTTGATGTACTTCTATAATATAAGTCTAAAGGAGATCAAGTATCGTAAGATTGGCTATCTCACACTTTGGCCATCCGTTTGTGGATGATAGGCCAAAGAGAAATTCAAGCTTGTACCTAGATTATCAAAGAGACCTTTCCAATCATTACTGGTCATTCTAGGATCTCTATCTGACACGATGGATGTTGGTAATCCATGGTGTTTGAAAATCTGGGATATGAAGAGAGTTTCCATTTGGTGTGCCTTAATAGTCTTTTTGACAAGAATAAAGTGTGCTTGCTTGCTAAACCTGTCGATTATTGTCCATATTCCCATATTCCCATGGATAGACTTGATAAATCCAAAGATAAAATCCATGGATATACTCTCCCATGATGGATTAGGGATTGGCAATGGCTGAAGTAATCCAGGTTGCTTCCCTCTATCATACTTAGACTTTTGGCATACCACACATTTTGAAACATATTCTCGTATTTCCACTTTCATGGTAGGCCAATAGAAGTACGTCTCTGCTCCTCGAAGAATAGGTTGATTGCCTCTATGCCTCGCATAGGGAGGAGCATGGGATTCATACGCCGTCTTCGTGGAGCCACATCTTCAGAGGAACTTAGGGATTCACTTCTTTCTCATCTTGGAGAGGAAGGGAAATCCCATAAGCACGAACTTGTTGGGTAAGTTTGGCTTGCAAAGCAGGGTTGCCCATAGCTTGCTGCCACTTAGTAACAAGATAATTGACAAACATGGGGCCATCATCATTAGCACCTTCATGTGAAGAATCAAAAGTATCAATGTTCATTCTACTATCTTGGTTATTGTCAGCCATGCTAATTAAACTTCTGTATAGATTACTTTGTGATTTGGTACCCTCAAAAACCTTAGTCACTACTCTTATTTACCTTTGAAAATAAATCCTCAAGTAGCCACTCCCGTGGTTTAGACATTGTTGATTGCAAATACTAGTGGAGAGGGTCTAACATTGCTCGGTTGATTATGGTTCCCTTTGAGCTTGCTCGTAGCTCAATAGTGATCAAGCCAAAGGCAAGCCCCGAGATGCTCCATTATTAATACTATAGTTCCAAATGGTGTACCTCAAACTAAGTCCTTCTCAACCAAGATAATAGATCCCTGTTCCACTTACCCTATTGCAATAAACAGGCCCAACCTTTTATGGAGAACTTAAGGACCTTCTTCTTAAGCAAGAAAAGAGAAACCAATAGCTCTGATACAGATGTAATGGAGATGGCCTATGAACTTTGAGAATAGAGGAATTAGGAGAAGTTAAAGGGAAAAATTTTGATAGAATACTTTGAGAACATAGAGGGTGAACTTATATAGCGGTAGAAAATTAACCATAATACTTAATTAACTTGGCATGAATAATACTTTTGCAAGAGAGAGAGTTTAGAGAATTTGACAACAGTTGAAGACCGGATTTATGTACTGGAGCCTGTCCCCCCTCTCATAGGCTTTTGTATCATAGATTCTCCCATCTAGAGAGACTTGGTACTATACAGTCTTTGTGTTCCTTGTGACCTCGGTGATGCACTGAAGATGGAAAGCTTCATGCATCACGAGCATAACATAGAATTTGTAAAAAGAATTAACCATCCCCAGGCTTAGTCCCAAGGCCTCAAACACCTTCAAAGGCATAGAGAGCTAGCGGGGAATGAGGGTAGAAAAGAGGAAGAAGAAACATTCATAGGAGAAAGAAATAGTTCCTCACTTATCATCACTCTTCTTGCAAGCATACATAATAGCGTAGTAATGAAGATGGAGAAGATGGCAAGCTTAAGCATTGAAGCATGGCTCTTGATTGGATTTGCATTCCATAGCCAAGAGTGTTGGTGTAGGCAGGGAAGAGAGAGAAGAAACATTCATAGGAGAATTAAATAGTTCCTCACTTATCATCACTCTTATTGCTAGCATACATAATAGCATAGTAATGAAGATGGCAAGCTTAAGCATTGAAGGATGGCTCTTGGTTGGATTTGCATTCCATATCCAAGAGTGTTGGTGTAGGCTCTCAACTTCTCTACAATCTGGGAGAAGGAGATGGAGCTCTTGCACTTTGCAACTCACACAATAAGTGTGTGTGTGTGTGGGTGGGTTGGGGGGGGGGGGTATATCCCCCAAGCTATCCCCCTCCTTGCTTTGGTCGGACCCCTCTTCTAGCACTATCTGGCACTTGATTGGACCTCCTCAAGCTTTGCCAATCACATCCTTAGTGCATATCAAGCAACAAGGGTAGCCTTGGAACAAGTGTCCCCCTTTCCCCTTTGAGAGAGAGAACTTGTTGATAAATGCATAGCAATTTAATTAAATTAACTAAATTATCATTGGACCCCTTGGGAGGCCAACCAATAGGCTTTAGGCATACCATGAGGGCAAAATGAGGAGGATCTTGACAAGTGTCCTAGATGATTTCTTTGTACCAGGATTGCCTTGTGAGAGGGTGTGTATGTTCTCTCTCTAGTTCCTACAATGAGGGCTCGCCCCCCCTTGTGTAGGGATATGCATTGAATTTTGAACACATTACCCCCTTAAGCACCTTAGTCATGGAGCACCTTACCACCTTAGTCATTAAACACCTCAAGCACCTTTGTCAACAAGCACGAAAAGCACCTCAAGCACCTTAGTTAGCAAGCATGACAAGCACCTCAATCGACAAGCATGACAAGCACCTCAAGCTTGGGCCGGGTTCCCACCTCAAGTACATCCCTAGCTTACCTAAGGTCAAAGTACTTTTAACACTAAGTTTTGAGGTATTTAATGAAGCTAACCCTAAGGTCTTTAAGCTCCACTAGCTATCCTTGTTGTTTGGCAGACCATCTCTCATATGTACCCCTTTACCATTGGCCCTGTGTTGAGATATATCTGTAAGCACATGTCTATATTATAACCCTTGTTCCCGTTTTCGTGCAACTCTGCTCCCATGCTAAGAAAGATACCAAGAAGATTCACATTGAGCTTAATTGAAGCTTACATGATTATTGATCAGTGTTCAGGGCTTGCTAACAAGCTAGTATTACGATTAATGTATGCCACATGCGGCTTTAAAGGGCCAACAGATGCCTTGATGATGCTAAAAAGGAGTATGATTAAAGTGATTATAGATGAGATATTATGATCTTGAACTGCGGCGCTTGAAGTGCTTTACCGGCCTGTCTTTACGGCTTCGATTGGAGCTACGGTGAGAAAGTTATGTCATTTTGAAGTTTGAGTTGATGTAGGTCGGTACCGGATTGGGCAAGTGCAGCTGAGGGATCTGAGATGAAGAGAATGCATGGGCCTAAAGTGCTCACTTTGTGGAGCATGTTGGTCTTTTCAGATCAGCAATCAAATATCTGGTCGCCAAGTTATTACGAGTTTAAGTTTCCCTGGTGGCCAGTTCCGTGCCAAGTGGATCGCCTCAGTCGGTGTGCCATTTGGGAATTTTACATCCTCAACAGGGGTTGTATGTGTTCTATGCATCTTGAGAAGTCTATAAGAATTTATGGCTCGTCAGCTAGAGTTTGGGTTGATGAGATAATATGGCTTGAGGCCAGTGTTAGTTGCCAACGCTGCTGAGCTGGATAATTTTTGGCATCATCCGAGAAGCTAATACAAGCAATAAACAACCGAGTGCAAAGGGAATGCCTTCTGGCAAATGCAATCACCTATATGTGCATCTTAAAAGCATGTGGAATTATCCAAGATTCTGATATGGGTAGTAAAATTCATGATGATATTGTCATTAAGTACCAGATGTGGTGTTAGGCATTGCTTTGGCCGGAATGTGTACCAAATGTTGTGCTAGGCACTGCTTTGCCCGATATGTATACAAAATTTTGTGCTAGTCATTGCTTTGCCCGATATATTTACCAAATGTGGTGCCCAAGGGACCAATAATACTGGCCACCCAAAATATGACCAAAATGGACGCCCATGGAAGAAAAGAAAGGCTTTTAGTGTGGGTATAGAAGAAAAATAAGAGGGAAATGGCGGCAGGCAGTGAGCAAGGAAGCAGGGAGGAAAAGAAGAGTCACGTTGAGCTATACAGAGCTCCGATGAGCATGGCTAAGAAGAGTTAAACACCCAACTCGCAAGCATGCTCATTTTCGCCCAGGTCCCAACGGATTTGGAGCACCTCCACCTTTGACTGCCATGTCACCATAAGTGTTCACGCGCCACATCAGTTACGGCACTGTGACTGATGGCGGCATGAGCTAAAAAAGGAAAGAGGGGAATCAATGAGGGCATTGCATGAGGGGAAAGAGCCACAACAAAGAGGGGGATCTCGCTCAAACTCGCCCGCATTAAAGAAGAACTCTCTCTCTCTCTCTCTCTCTCTCTCTCTCTCTCTCTCTCTCTCTCTCTCTCTCTCTCTCTCTCTCTCTCTCTCTCTCTCTCTCTCTCGGGACCTTGAAGCAAGAAGGCAGGATGACACCAAAGGGGAATTGCATGAGAAGGAGGAGGATTGGAATGTGCGGAGGGGAAGGAGAAGAAGAAAGGACTCAAAATCTCTCTCTTGCATCAGCTTCAAAGGAGAAAAGCAATGGGGAAGCAAAGCACGGGAGCTATTGAATCCAGAGGGAAGACGGGGGTTAAGCAAAGTATAGCATGCATCAAAAAAGGAGAACAAGCACTATGGAATCCTAAGCTATCGGTGAGCAATTGGTACCCAATTTATTTCACAATTAAAGCTATCAGCAATCTTGACAGATCCCTTAAGAGAAATTGAAGGAGTAAAAAAGAGCAGTTATGAATGAGGTGAAGAACAAGGAAGATGGGGAATTTTTGCAAATCTCTCTCGATCTTTCTCTTAATTAAGCATGAGGAGGACAAGATTAGTCAATCAGAGAACGCCGCAGGGAGAAAGATGCTAAGCTCTTAAGGGCAATTGAAGCAGAAAGAGTGCGTCATGGAGAAAATTTCCATCACCATCATGAGCTTAGGATTGATTAATCATCATGTTAAGTCTCGGTGTTGTTAACAGCCCGGTTAATCCTGTAAAAAGGGAGCTTAAACTCCTAGTTATCAAATGATCCAAGTGACAGTGTTGTTAACAGTCCGCTTTGGCTAAGGATTAAGTTGTACTCAAGGTTTCAACTCAATTTATTGATGGTTATGGTGCTTACCAGATCTTTCAGTGCTCGGTGTTGTCTCTCTTTCACATCTCTTACAGCCAGAGGCCCCGCGCCTACCCGGCTCATTTTTTGAACACATACCCCCCGACACCATTTATTCTCCCACATTAAATGATGAGTTTAATATGAGAAAATCATTTGGGTTGGTTAGATATTAGATTTTATGATTCTCGATCTACTAAAGACTTAAATTACAGAAGTGGATCAATGCTCACAATGGGAGAAGTACTTACCCCTTGTAGAGTATGCATACAATACTGTCTTTTTGTTTACAAGAAAGAAATTTTTTGAGATCATAGAGGGAAGACCTAAAAGTCCCTTACTACTTAAAAGTACATGGGAAGATCTTCGCTATTGCCGATGAGTATATCCCCAATGAGGCTATATCCATCTCTCAATGAAGGAAAAAAGCTAATGATGATAAGCAAAGAAGGGCCTTAACGTTCAAAGAAAATGATTGGGTCTTACTCAAGTTTTCCAAGTTTCTGTTGAGGCAAACAACGAGCAAAAATCCGACGGGCCATCAAAAGTATTATGCTAAACTAGAAAAAAGATAATATGGCCCCTTTCAAATCTTGAAGCCAATCAATGACATGGCTTATCAATTCAAGTTGCCCAACCATTGGCTCATACACAATGATTTTCATGTAAGCCTACTCAAGCCTTACAAAGAAGAGCCACCAACAAACCCAATTATTGAAGACCCCCCAGAAATCAAAGATCAAGAATAGGTGCTGCAATGCAAAGCTATCCTTCATCATGAAGACAAGGTGCTACGACATGGTAAGATTATCTGACGATATCTTATTAAGCTCAAAAATTATCCTTTTGAAGATGTTAGATGGATGCAAAGAATACAACTTAAGGATAGTATGAACCTTGTCAATGCTTACAATGCTACTTTAGAGTAAGCAAATGTAAATGTTTCTTTTAAATGATCATTTTTTTTGTACTAATTGTCTTTTTATTGTGCACAAATTTAAGTAGTATGCATGCTTAGAATCATGTTTGTGTTAACGACTTCTCTTAAACACAAGTAGAAAATGTCACTCTACTTTGGAATTATGATTTGGACTAAAGAGCAGGCATGCTTGCAGCAGCTATGTCTCTCAAGCACTGATTGGATTAGTCATTCAGCTTGGAATGATGATGTAGGGTAAAAATGGATCCTCTACCCGCTATGAAAAATAGATTAATGACGAAGACTTCATCTTCTCTACCGCATAGTCGAGGACAACTATGGTTTCAAGGGAGAGGTAATGTCATAAAATCTAATATCTAGCTTTACCCAAATTCTTTTCTCATGTTAAACTGATCATTTAATATGGCGAAATAAAAGGGACACAAAAGCTAGAACATAGATATGAGTTTTAAGGCCAAGCTCAACACGGGGCCAAAAGGAGAATCTTGGTTCCATCTCAGTAAGGTCTCACAAGGAGTTGGTCTACATGTTTGCTTAGGAGCTTATAAGACCTTAGGGGTAGAATCATTAAAGACCTCCAATGGTTAGTGTAAAAGTCCTTAGACCTTAGGATAAAGCTAGGCCTATGCTTGAGGTGCTTGATGATTAAAGTGCATGAGATGCTTGATAACTAAGGTGCATGCTTGAAGCTAGGTATGTGCTTGAAGTCAAAGCCAATCCCTACAAGGAGGGGGCAAGCTTTTGAAGCTAGGGGCATGAGAGAGAGATCCCATGCTCTGGATGACTAAGGTGCTTAAGGTACTTGGAGGCTAGGATGCTTGAGGTGCTTGCATGCCTACAAAGGAGGGGGCGAGTTTCTATGCTTCCATTCGAACCTATATATAATTTTGGCAGACGCCACTTGCCCATTGTTTCTAAGGCTTTGATGATTAGTAATCTTTCAGTCCCATTGAGGTTAAATTGGAGATTCAATCGGTCTGTATCTTTCCAGCTACCACTGCTGTAGTCCCAAAATTGGCCTACTCATCTAACACCTTTGCTATTTAGTTTTCTGGAAACTTCACTCCAAAAAGTAGATAGGAGGATGCTTCCGTCCTTAGAAAGCCAAGGGGACCAGCGAGTAATGGAATTGTGAAAGTATCCTAGTAGTTCCCCCATTCCAAGGACTCCTTTGCCCTGTTGCACTTCCGAGTAAGCTCGCCTGTCATACCTCCAAGTTTAAGGATGGCAAGACTTCCTGAGGATTTTAAGATACCCTTGGTGAACACTCCATATGCAAGAAGGATGCAAAAAAATGGAGCAAAGCTGACCACCAAGCTTTATTGTATAGTATGTAAGAGATGAGTTGGAAAGTTTAGTCACCATAATGTGGAAGGCTAAGAATAAACCACCTATAGTGGTTGCATGCCTGACAACTCAACTACCCTTTTTATCTCTATAAAAGAGCTTCTATACATAAGAATCAAGCTATGTCATAGACACATATACTTTGTTCTTAGGGTCTTAATTAAGTCCTAGTTCATCTCTAGTATAGTATGATTAAGCTATGCATGGATCATCGGTCCATCCACCATAATCCACATCAACTGGTTTCAGAACCTATCATGTAGGCTAGAAATTCCTAATCTAATTAGGTCCTAAGCATTCTCACAATGCTAGATGATATTTGGTTCTCTCTCTAGTAGCCATTGCTGCACGTGACGCATGGATCACCTTAGAGAGACATTTTTTATCTTTTGCCAAGCATTCCAAGATTTCATTGGAAATGTAACTCTATGGATTGATCATGGAACCCGGGGAGGATGTGGCTTCTTTAAACAACAGGCTCAAAAAAATATGCAAACAACTAACTTATATCAAAAGCCCTATAGAAAATGAAGACCTTGTTGATATACTACTAAAGGGTATTTCTGATGATGCTGACTTTGGACAAACTGTGACAATGCCCAAAAAGAAAGACCCTATGCTTGAAGATGTCATCAACTCCCTTCACGAGCAAGTGAAAAAGATTATAGCAAGCACCAAAGACACATTGGAGGAGATAGTTGTCAACACCGTAGCTACATTAAAAGGAACAAAAGAAATTTAAATTGCACATAGTGCATAAGAACAAATTACCTTTCGTAAGAAAAGTGTTTAAGTGAACCTTTCTCACATTTTTTGTGAAAACAACGATTAGAATGAAGTATTAGATTTAAAGATAAACATCCACAAGTGACAAATCACAAGGAACGTTTCAAAGATAAAGGCAAATAAAAAATCAACCTTGTTGCTAATAAAATCAATCAATTTATTGAAGGCCCATAGCTATGCAACTCCAGTAGTTCATAAGTTGGGCTTACCCCAACGCTCATGTGCCCATGTGTAAAGTCTAGTAGATAAATAGTCATATGATGTATCCTATGTAGAATGTGATGGAAAGTTTAGTCAACTCTAATGTGTAAGGCTTAGAATAAGCCAGCTTGCATGTGTGACAATTCAACTATTCTTTCTAGCTATAAAAAAGAGTTTTTGTTGTACAACTCTTGTGTGTAATAGTCAAGCTTATTTTGCATCCACATTTACTTTGTGCATTGGGTCTTAATTAATTCTTAATTTATCTCTAATTTAGGATGATTAAAGTTATAAATGGATCATTAATCCATCCACCATAATGCATGTGAGAGTAACGTACTAGCAAGTGTGAGATAGCATGGTTGCAAATGCTTCTTGAAGAGTTGTGGATACAAGTTTCACAAGCTAGTTGTCATTTAGTGTGACAAGCTTTACAACATACACCTCATATGGAATCAAGTGTTCCACTTGATGATAAAGCACATTGAGGTTCCATTTCACTAAAGATAGTGTCTTGGATAGTGGCATCAACCTTAGGATGTGAGGACACATGGGAAGACTATAGGTATCTTCCTTGCAGTGAATCTTGAAGTACAAGAGATGGCTTTGAGCTTGAGAGGAGGTGTTGAAAATTAAGCTCAACATATGGTTTCCTTGGATGACTTCTCGCCTACATTTTCCCAGATGACTTCTAGCACATGGTTTTCCTGGGTGACTTCTAGCCTACATTGTTCATTGGAATGAGATAGCCAACACAACGATCATCCCTTATTGAACTTTAGCTAGACTTCACCAACATGGTCTCCTATTCAGAGTGAGTGAGTTGGCCCTTTATTTGACCAACTCACTCACTAGTTGTTTCACATTGACCAAATTGTACATAGCCATTACTTAAGGCCCCAACACTTGTCATTATGGTATCCTCTTTTCTTTATTAACATGGCCTTTGAATTTACTAGATTGTGAAAATTTTAAATGTAGATGTTTTGTTTTTTTATTCCTTTAAATATATATCTTCTTTTATTCTATACACTGCTAGGCGGTTGTTCTTTGCCTGAATCTTTGTGTTTTCTTGGGCTAGACCGTCTGCATAGAAATTTATAAACCCCTTCTACTTTTTAACTCAATTTTTTTTCCAAATGAACAGTGTACTTGAGGATGGGAAATACGTTGCAAATAGGTATCATGCATGGTCGGTATGCTTGGAGGGCTAATCGAGTCGGTGAACTAGGGTGCTATATTCACCCTAGACTTGATTGAGGGGCAAGACTTCCCCCCTACTTGCGATGCATGCTTATAGATCCTTCATGCAAGACTCCTCGTTGCCATTGCATTCCCACAACACTATTTGACACCTTGTCTTTTGGAGGGGATCTACAATCCGAGATTGTTGTTGCTCGTGGAACGTTTGATCCATTTGGGAAAAGAACATGGGTTAAGGGTTTGACCTCATGATATCCTCCATGTCATGAGACGAGTATCTTACACTATGCTAGTGCACGCTTTCTGATACTCAAGGGAAGCATTATATTGAGTAGTTTTGGGCCGCCTACAATCCTAGTTTACAACAATGAGTTCAGTTTGAGTCTATGTTGAGTTCACATCTAGTTCACACCACCATAATGCAATGCACATAGCTTGCGGAGTTCACAATGGTTCACGTTTGCTCGGGTTCACACCTAGTTTACATCAGGCTCACATTTGAAATCGATGGCTATGATCTTTGCTGACATGTGACGCCAATTTTCAATCATAGGTCCCCTCTAAAATTGCGATCTCACTTAGTACCGAGTAGGGAGCTGCACGCATTCCTCAGGACTAAGTAACACTGAGCATTAAAGAGGGGGGGGGGGGGGGTGTGAAGGGATTGATGGTCGAGAAGTTCACGCACGAAAGCTAGGGTGATCACAACTGTCCAGGTTATTTAAAAACTAAACACGGCCACGAATTACTAAACACGGCCACGAATTAAACTCGGGCAGTGCCTATGTTTTAATAATAAAACCTTGTAAAAATGGCTCAAGGTTACAACATGTGCGAGAACGGGTGAGATGGTCAACCCATGCATCTCAATCTGACAGCGAGGACCTGGGTCCAAATCGGGTTGATAGCGGGGCCATTTTTCGCTAAACTTGGGCTCCATTTTTCCTTGATTCTCACGCGTCCAGGTTAAATCCTCCTCGATCTTTTTGCGTAAACCTACGGGCCGTCGATCCCTTTACCCCCAACTTGGCCCCAGCCCGTTGCCCAGCCCGACTCCCCCTCTTTAATGTTGGGTGTCACTTAGTGTCCATTGTAGAGGGCATGCCTTAGGCTGGTGTAGGAAGCACAATATTAGATGATGAACTATCTTAGCCAAATCATTGGATGGCCAGAGAACCAGTCTCACAGGAAGTGGATGAAGCCAGAGGGACCTTGCTTAAGAGTGCCAAGAAGAAGATTCCTCATTCGGAAGATAATAGCCTGGAAGGGGCATTTTCCGAAGACGAACGTTCACTAGCATTGCAAGCCCTTGGCAAGGAAAAGTCCCCTAGTTGGGATGGGATGACGACGAAATTCTTTAGATAATTTTGGGATGATCTCAAGGTCCCAGTCACAAGTTTGGCCAACAAAGCCATTGGTGAAGGGTCATTGGAGTTAAGTGTAAAGAGAGGGCTTATCGAACCCATCCCCAAACAAGTATGTTGTTCTCAACTGAAACATTGGCGCCCTATAACAATGATGTCGGTGGCCTACAAAATTATTTCCAAGGCAGTAGCCCTCATACTAGTCCCCTTACTAAACAAGATCATCTCTCCCCATCAACATGGATTCATCAAAGGAAGGTCCTTTTATGACAACATCTTGGCAGCAATGGTGTGCATCAAATATTTAACTTTCACGAAGCAAGAGTGCATTATGCTGCACCTGGACCTTGATAAGGCTTATGACATAATAACATGGTCCTATCTAGAAGTCGTCATGGAAGCTCTGGGCTTTGGGCCTCGACTATGTCGCCTTGTACGAGCACTGGGGACTGGTAGCCAGGCAGAGCTCCTATTTAACGATAGAATAGTGGGCTCTTTTGAGGTCAACATGTCTATTAAGCAAGGATACCCTCTGTCCCCCTTGCTTTTCTCCATAGGATCACATCCTTTAATCACGACGCTCGAAGCCAGCGCTAAGCGGGGGGATTTGCATGGCCTGGCTTTAATAGGAAATAGCCAACTACTAGCAAAACTATTTGCAGACGATTCTCTCCTATTCTTGAAGGCGTGCCCCCAGGTTGTCAAGAAAGCTCTAGAGATTGTACAAATGTTCTCAGTGGATTCGGGGTCCCAATCTAATATAGAGAAGTCAAGGCTGATAGACACTTGGGGACCCCCTTGGGGGTGGACGTAACTCACAAACAAAGACTTCAGTGGGTCCTTGAAAAAATTAGATAAAGTATGCTCTTCTCCCATTCCCAAGCGAGATCAAAGTGATTAATGCCTTTATGCTCCCTTATATTGCCTTCCCTAGCCCACTTCTCAAGATGGTTAAGTGTCATTGGAAAGAGTTCTTAAAACCACTAAAAAGAGTTTCATGGAAAAACAACACGAAATCCTCCAGGCCATGGCAATGGGTCTCTTGGGAGTCAGTCGCTAGGCCAGTGGATCAAGGAGGCCTCGGAATTCTCAACAATGTGGCCCATGCAAAAGCTCGTTGCACCAAATTTGTAGTCTCCTTGGCTAAACAGGATCAAGCTTGGGCTATCATGATGAGAGATATGATAGAAACAACTAAACTTGGCTCAAAAGGTGGAAAGTGGAGAGGGGTAGAGATTCATGACAAACTATTAGCCCCGATGTGGTCCACCCTAAGTCTGGCGGGCAACTTAGGGGAATTGGTAAGGAAATGAAACAGAGCAACGGGAGTCCTAAAGTGGGGGGAAGAAACCAGATACTTCAAGAACTCCATTTTGCACTGGTCCCCCTATCTCTCCAAAGTTGTAGATCCGCCACAAAATCCCTACTGGATAGAAACAACCAGGAAAATGAATAATAAGGGTCTGAATCGACATGGGCACTTCTGGTATGGTTATAGAAAGAGCTGAAAAACTATTCACCTTCTGGTAACCAAGTACCAACTATTCACCTTCTGGTAACCCAATACCAACTAAATGGCTTGGAGGTTTTGCTTGTCAACAAAGTGATGAAAGAGCTTGATACTGTAGTGATGCCAATCTGTGAATAGGAGTTTGACTGGAATACCTGGAAATGGCTCGGAAGCAGTCTATTATGGAAACCCCATTCTAAAGGCATATATCATACAATGATGCACAAAAAGAATTGGTCTAGCCCCCTTAACAAGATATGGAACAAACAATGGCCGGAGGAAAGGTGGGAGAAAGTATGGAGAACATTTGGAAGCCAAAGGTTCCGCAACACATGAAGGTATTTTTGTGGAAGGTAATTTAAGGTGCTCTACTAATGGGGGTGAAGATTCAGGAAAGAGGGATAGGGACAGATCGATGCTTGGGGTGCAAGTTGGCTAGTGAAGATCTGGGCCACCTGTTCATGGAATGCCTAGCTATCAGAGGCCTTGCAACAGCTGGGAAACTATGCAAGTGGATCCAAAGGACATGGAAAATTGGTTTTTTCGAGACTGATTTATTCCTTGGAGGTAAGAAGTTGGGAAGTCATGCCCTCCTCATCAGCACTCAAATTGTCAGGTACTTCTTCTTACATAATGTATGGCAGACAAGGAACCACCATGTGTTTGAAGGTGATCCTGAGGTGGCAAGCTTCGCAAAAATTATACAAAAAAGCGAAGTACTAATATGGATGCTTGGGTGCAAGTAAAACTTGAATGATAGGCCTAGGATTACCGATGCCTTGTACCAAGAATAAGGGGACGGGCCTTAGGGGTGGCTGCCTAGTTAGCCGATGTAATTATGGTCTCTCGATGATGTCATGGCTCAGCACGAGGATGGCAAGATCTTGTAACTTTTTGGGATGATCAATATAATTCACTCACATTTGTGAGTTTTGCTAGGAAAAAAACAAGGTGAAGAGGAACGAAGGCCTGCTAAGTTAAGGGGGGAATGAGATTTATGGAAAGTAAATTTAAATGAGTGCCTACAATCACATGAAATTTTAATTGTGTTTTAATATAAAATATTATTATCCAGTAGGTGCTACCCATTTGAAAAAGAAAAAACCAGAGAATCAACATAGATTCTTCACTCTTAAATAAAAAGCGATGCCATTTATTCAAGCTCTACACGAGCTACTATTTCGGGAGGATTCTCTATCTTTTGCTCCAACCACGTAGACATGCACACTCGAATCAGAAACTCGAGCAACGCGGAGAGAGAGAGAGAGAGAGAGAGAGAGAGTTTGCGAAGGAGGATATGAGCAACTCTCTCTCTCTCTCTCTCTCTCTCTCTCTCAGTTACACCGTGCATACAGCTCTCTCCTGCTGTCATCAACCCTTGGTCTGAGATCTCATCATGGTTATCCATAGGCATGATCTTTGTGATTTTCCATGGCTGCAACAACTGTAGGAACCCGGGGGGGGGGGGGGGGGGGGGGGGGGGGGGGGGGGTTACACTGAGGTGGACGAAGGGTTCTTCTACTGAGAAAGGGGGTGACAACGGTAGGGCACTGTGAGGAGGAAGGAGCGAGAGTAGGAGGAGCACTCACATGGGGTTTTAGCTGGGGCAAGAATGCGTGAATCTTTGAAGGTATCATTGTATTTTATTTAAAGAGGAGCCGTAGGAAATATACATATATAATCATAAAAGGTTTATATATTAGAAAAGGTCCCACTTAAATAATAATCTGAAAGATGCACATTGCAAATTATCAATTGAGAACAAAATAAAATTAAAATTATACATTATGTTATTTATTATACATGCATAATGCATACACAATTTAAATTCACAAGAGTCTGCAGCAAAAACGTCGTTTTCTTTCTTCCACCTCTCTCTTCATTCACAAGGGACGGAGGTAGCTCTATAAAATTTATTCTATACAATTTTGACGTCCAATGAGACGTAGTGTAGTGGTAGTGTTGTTGAGTACATAGCTATTGGATTCAATTCAATCATGCCGATTCATGTTTCGTGTTGAAAAGTGGACGGTAGAACTGCTCTTTCGAGGGAAGAAAGGCGTGCTAATTTTTTTGTGGACCCAGAGAAGTGTAATTTTCTTTTGTGCCAATGGAAAGCCTCTATGGTGAAGGCACATTTCTTTTTGACTGTCGTTCATCGGCTTTGGTGAACCCAACCATAATCTCGAATGGTTTATAAATTACAAAAGGCTCCACTTAATTAATAAGGTGAAAGATGCACATTACACATTATTATTTGAAAATAAAAATAAATAAAAAGTATAAAATAAATAACACATTAAAAACTAAAACAAAAGGATATATCAATGCTTTCATTAAAAAAATAGATTTAATAAGCATAAGGAATAATAAATTAATTTAATACTTTAATAATATGAAGTCAAGGCTTGGTATTAATATGGGTCCCTTTCACTTTTCAAAGGGACACATGTCAAGCAAACAAATTTGAAGGACCTTCACCCATATTAATACCAAGGGCCGAATGGCACCACGCTGTAGCAAGGGTAAGAGGAAAGCAGTCTCACCTTTGGTCGCACTTGTAAATTCGCGCAATGGAAGCTATAAAACAAGCAAAGCTACGGCAAAAAGCAAAGTGGCTCATTGGGCAAGGCTTTAGAGAATTGCGCTCCTGCGTTACTTTCCTAAACAATAGCTGAACCCTTTCAAAAATGAGGGGGTTATCGCAGCATCAGCGGGGTTTCTACAATGTAGCAAAAGAAATTCGCAGATTCTAAAATTGGGCTCCTTCCTGCCCCCATTCTCCCCACTACCACCGGGTGCCACTCGGCTCTAAGGCCTTTAGCAGGCCAAAAAAACAAAAAGGGAAACACAATATTACCAGTCAAATTGCCTCATTGACCTGTCAGTTATAGGTGTGCTTTTGGGCAAAGGATGAGATGCTGATGCAGCGATGCTTATGTGGTGGGACCACATTGAATCGTGCAAACCACGAGGCTGGGCTGCCACGTGTAGGTTAAGCAAGTCCCGTGATGGTCTCTCTCTCTCTCTCTCTCGTGTCTCTGTGGGCGCCAATAATGGGTGGCTTGGGTCTTCGCTGCATAGACGTTATTCACGAGGGCGGGACAACCCACAACGCCCAAAGTGCCGTCCTCTCTGAGTGCTCACTGCTCTCTCTCTCTCTCTCTCTCACACACTATCACACGCACACCTCTCTCTCTCTCTCTCTCTCTCTCTCTCTCTCTCTTAATGCCCCCATCATCGTCTACTTTTCTTCCTACGCGCACTCTCTTACATTCTGCTGCAATATAAACCAGGCTTTCAAGGCCCTTTGTAGCGTGCGAGCAGCTCCTGCATTAAGCTTTCCGCGGTTCCACTTCAAGTAGGCTACCGCAGCGGCTCCGCATCCCTCCTCGACCCACGTTCATGTCAGATCTGGAAATTCAGATCCCTACAACCTTTGGTAATTCTCTCACACATAGAAGGACCTGATCAGCTTGTACGCGCGCTTGTGTGGTTTAAGATGTATGTGTAAACGTGTGTGTGTGTGTGTGTGTGTGTGTGTGTGATGTTCTCATTCTACTCCTACAGAATATATCGTGCTTGTGTGACTCATGTCCGCACACTTGCGTGCATACATACGCGTATGTATGCCTTGGATGTATGTAAGCCTGTGCTATCTTCTTCACATAATTTGCTCATGTTGATGATGTCTATGGATGTAAGACAGAGATCTTCAACATTGTTTCCTCGTGTTGATGATGCATGGGTATCGCCGCTTGCGCGCACGAGAGAGAGAGAGAGAGAGAGAGAGAGAGAGAGAGAGAGAGAGAGAGAGAGAGAGAGAGAGAGATTGTATTTTTCCTCATATTCTGATGTTGTTTGCATGTCTTTTGCACAGATCCGTTCAAAGAAGCGACAGATGCAAATGCGCCCGGAACAGGGTCAAAAGACAACGTGCATGTCCGAATTCAGCAGCGCAATGGTAGAAAGAGCTTGACAACAGTGCAAGGCCTTAAGAAAGAGTTCAACTACAGCAAGATCCTTAAGGACTTTAAGAAGGAGTTTTGCTGCAATGGAACTGTTGTCCAGGATCCTGAACTGGGTCAGGTTATAGAGCTGCCCGTCCCTCTCTTTCAATGTGTATGTTGGTGCACACGCATGCACATAGACACCAGTTCTATGGGAAAATTACCAAAATGCCCCTGAAATTTGTGGAAATTCCCAATATGCCCCTCAGATTGCTTGTATGTGTGTGCATGTTTACACATGTACGAACGTGCATATGTGCACAAACTCTTCAGTGTTTGTATACTTGTATGTATGTGGATGTATATATGCATGCGCGAGCTGGTATATATGCATGCGCACAAGTATGATGCCAACTTGGTTGTGTAATGTGTACTCTCCTTTGTATGTGATTCACGGATTCGTTTAGGTATCTGTTACAAAAATTGATATATGACCTAGAGGATTCAATAGTAGTATTAATGAGATGTCGCCTGCTGGTACCGAGGGGAACCATCCTCAGCTCTATCTCACATGGGCATTCATAGGAGGAGATCAATGACCCAACTTTACATGTGTGGGAGCGGTGGCATCGTGGGCCGTCTATCTTGCGATGCCGCCTGAGTTTACCCTTAGTGAATCCCCCGGAAGTGTTGCTTTTTGATGGGCATTTTATCCTTTTGGTTTTTTTGCCCATTTTTTAGGAGTGAAAATGTGAGCTACCTTTCCAAAAATACATATAAATGTCAAAAAAATTATTAAATCTTGAAAATATGAAGGGCTAGGGTGTCGCCCTTGGCGTACGTATGTGTAACCAATCGATTGTTTCCATATATGTATCATACTCCTATATAGGGAGAATGCTTTGTCAAATATACCCTTTATGGACCCACTCCGTTCTACCTACGTGACATCATACGATAGCTCTTAGTGAATCCCCTTGGGATATGTGATTCTACGATGTATGTGCGTAGGCAATCCTTTGTTTCCACATATGGATCATTTTGAATGCAAATGCATATACATTTGTTTGCATTGTTATGCCCTTCTGTATTCTCATTTGTGCTTTTGGATACGTGTGTTGGCTACAACCAGGTAATCCAGCTTCAAGGAGACCAAAGGAAGAACGTCTCACAATTTCTTGTGCAGGTATGAATTGGACCTTTTTGCCTTGTCTTATAAGCAGTGTCTCTAAAAATGTGCCTCATTAACTTACAATTGTACCGCCTACAAATTTGAGAATGGCTGATTGAGAGGAAAAGGGAAGGGAAGGGGAAAAACCCACCCTAGAATTAAGAACATGAGTGTAGAACCGTAAGTACTTGGGTCCAATTGTGGATGTCTAAAGGAATATGATTTTCCCTTAACACTGGTTGTAAGGTTGCTCTGCTAGGTATGAAAGTACAGCATAAGAAACATGGAAATTGCACAATCTTGTTACTCGTTTGAGAAATACATTAAGAGGGAAGCAAAAACAATCTTGCGAGTGACGATCGCCCCAAAATAACTGCTTTCTGTTTTTTTCTTCTTCAGGCAGGAGTGGTGAAAAAAGACCAGATCAAAATCCATGGTTTTTAGATGATGCTGCTCAAAGAAATAACTTCCCTATTCTGTTGCCATAAATGACCATGCTGGCATGTGGGAGGTTTTATCCACCTTAAGCTAAGAGAGCATTTGCTTTCATGACTTCTTGTCATTTCTTGTAATGTATAAAAGAATCACACTTTTATTTTGTACATCAACGTCTTCATATGAACTAAATATGTGACATTAGACATGGGCTTTTTAACATGGGTTTGGAAAAACTGAGAGAGAGAGAGAGAGAGAGAGAGAGAGAGAGAGAGATCTCTGAGTCACCCCAACGTGCAATCTTACTTTGGCAATTACTTAAAACACCATTGTTTTTCTCAAGAAGCATGACATGCATGACATCTAGAGCTTTTTTCAACATTGTATTTGGAATTTATTAGCAAGCAATTGGTGATGTCTATTATTCTTCTTTCCTTTGTTAGTGATCTCTATAACATCATGCTACTGCAATTGCAAAGAAAGCAAGTTTGCGCAAGAAGAAATTGCACAAATTTAGGGCATTTAGAGTGCGCTTTTAGAGCTTCTTTTGCATTGCACACACAATTCTTTGGCTAGTTGTTATCATGTATGTTGCACATGTTCTTTTGCCTGAGTTGCCAATATCAATTGTTGCTCATGAAATTGTGCAACTTCCTTTTTTCCTTTTATGACTGCTTCGTGTTTGTTTTGTAGTTTGTGTGAGTGATGATGGGATACTGTGTGAGAATGATGAAGTGGGGATGTATTGATACACGGATTTGCGTTTGTATTTTAGTAAAAATTTAGAAACTACAATTCATGTGAAACAAAGGATATTAAAGTCTCTTACAAATTCCACAAAAGGTCATTTAATTAAATACATCATTTGCAAGCCGCATGGTGAAGTGGCTTCATTCTTTAATTAGAATTGAACGACCTTCACCTATATGGATATAAGGCCTTTAGCAGTTAACAATTAAGTCACAAGTTTACATAGAGTAGCCGCGTACATAAGGGGAGGATTTCAACCTTATCACCCATGGGCCACAACTAATTACCCAGTTTTGAAAGCCTCGATTGACCCACCTAGTTGAGGCAACTTTGTTAATAAGAAGAATGCACTATTATTGATAAATGGAATTTTGAGAATTGTGGTAGTAACCACTTACGATGAACTTAAGACTACTTATTGGTCTTAAGTTCATGCCAAAAGTGCACTCTTGAAAGCCTTCAAGATTTGAGGGAGAGAAACCCTCCCACCTGTGTGCGCGCGTGTGCACACATTCCCCATTGTACACACACACACACACACACACACACACACACACACACACACACACACACACAATGTGCGTTGTGTGTATTGTTGGGAATAAAAGCTCCTCTCATGTTTAAACCTCTGCATGCTCCTTTCAACACTTAAGAGCAAGAGAAGGATGAACTCAAACAAGAACTTGAGGACACCAAAGCTCAATCAATCAAACAGAAGGAAACAACAATGTAAAGAAAAGCACACACTATTGATGCAACTTGGATACCAATATCTAGCCTATCCAAAAGCAAGATAATTGTCAAGGTTTGCCAATAACATTTTTCCTAACCAAAGAAAACCAAGGTACACTTGAAAATACTATGGATTTTAGGTCAAAATTTCAAGCATTTACAATCCAATATCTAGCCTATCCAAAAGCAAGATATCATTGTCAAGGTTTGCCAATAACATTTTTCCTAGCCAAAGAAAACCAGGGTACACTTGAAAATCCTATGGATTTTAGGTCAAAATTTCAAGCATTTACAATTAGTATAGGTAATCTTGTAAAATATTGATGGTTTTCTTCAAGGAAAGCTCAAAATCTACCAGGCTTTTGCAATTTTAGCATACTAAGGATAGCGCGAGATATAAATCATTGAGCAAGAAGGGACAAAGAATAAGTTATATATAATTGATTTTGCGATTCTATAAAGGAAGATGAAGAGTGCCAGACTATTAAACAAGATTGTAGACCCAACAATCAACATAGAAAATAAGCACGCACACACTTCATTATGAAAAAATACATGAGAAGATCAAGGTGGTGAGGAAAACAAGGACAAGAGAGGGGTCAAGATATGGATGAGTTTACATATACCAAACACAAGAAATAAGAAATTCCACTGTATATAAAGACAAGAAATGAGAAAAATGGACAAAATTTCTAATCAACCAAGAAAAACACCAAGCATGATCATAAAGAATAGATACGGAAAGGCCAATATTCTAGGGATGATAAGAATTGAGTATGTGGGCTGAGACTAAAGGGATCCTAAAGATAGAGGCTAGGGGTTACCTATAAGAGGAAAGGCTGGGTGGAGATTAAGACACAATTTGTAGGCCCTTTGAGTGATAGTGATATCAAAACTATATAAACCACTCAACATGTGGTGCATAAATTGCATGATTTAAGAGATTCATCACACAAAGGAAGTTTTTATTTCTAACAACCCCCCTTTCAAGCCTAACAACCAGATAAAGCGTGAAAACTCAACATGACACAAATGGAGTAAATAAAATCCATTTGACTATATGGACTTGAACCCCCCTTAAACCATGACATAGGGTGTGTGTATTCTTATCCAACAGAAAATAAGATAAACGGACAACACAAACTTAATCACCAAAACAAGCCAGACATTCTTACTAGCGACTAAAAATATCACAGTCTGACACCCTTGCCACTTTACTTATCAATAGATTTTTTTTAAAGCTCTTATCAATAGATTTTTTTTAAAGCCATAATTTATAAAAAAACTGAAAACACACACTTAATCTATGATTATGTTGAAGAAGATTTCAAAACACATCCCAATTTTTTTGACAAAATAGTTTATGTATGTGAATAAGAGAAAGATCATTATCATATCATTCTCTTCTTCTACCTTGTAGCAAAAGCACAAGCAATTTTCATGTCGAAAAACAATTCTCCAACATCTCAAGAAAGTAGTTTGATGTACAAGGCAACTCCGTCTTCTTTGATTTGATTGAAATTTTATGCAATTTTGAAAGCCTTAAAGGTGTGATACTGATGAATCAGTGCATAGACACTTGGAGGAGAAGAAATAAAAATTAAAAATCTCTCTCAAATGGTGCAAAATTGGACCCTACATGTCACACACAGCTTGTATAGAACATTGAATTTCTTCTACATGGCAGGTTGTTTTGCGATAATCAAGTTCTATAGAAAATTTTCTTAATAAACACCTCACTCTGATACCGTGTTGGTGTACAGAGAGGAAGATGGATAAGATAGGATAGAGATCGAGTTGATCACAAGCAAAGAGAGAGATCGGGGTGACCACAAGCAAAGAGGGAGACTTGATAGAAACACACACCAAAATAACCTCTATATTAAAAAAGGATGTATACTATGCTTTTGTGTGATAATTTAATTAGCATTTCCATTAGGCTTATCTTCTCTAAACAATTAATGATTAGGCTATGTCTGGGCAAGTTCAAGGTGAAAGCCCATTGAGCCACTACCCTCCATAGCTATGTCAAACTTGATTAAGAGTCGTATGATTTTTGTATTTCATTAGTGCATGATTGCATTCTCTTAATAGTGCGCTCTCATCTTTGATTTCCCCTCTAATAAGGTCATTAATTAACCATCAGCAAGCAAGCTATTGCATTCATATTTAGGTTGCACTTAGTGTTAATTTCATCAAGTTCACTTTCTCGTCACATTGGTCACATAGGCTTGAAGTGCTCGTTGCAAGCTTTTCATAGACTCTCAAGCTCTCCATTTGGAAGCCAGAAGCCCCCTCTACCCCATCAGCATTTTTATGCTATTATTAGGGATTTTTTTTTGTGTGCATCCTCTTTTAAACACTGCATATAAGTTAAAACCCTAGAAGATTTGATATCTAATGGCCTTGCCTTGTTGGCTAGCCTGACTTGGGCACACTATTATTGGCATGTGGGGTGTTGGGATCAAGCCTCACATTGAGGATCACGGGTGTTAGCAGCAAGCTAACCCATGTAACACTTCTTGGGAGCTTCATTGTAAAAATACTTATTCTTTCAATAAATTGGGAATAATGTAACTCCTATTTGACAAGTGAATATTGTAATCTATGAGCCGGAGCTATACGCTTCCAGATTGTATCAGTTAATCCTTGATTAGAGCTCTCAGATGATTAGTTTTTGACCTAATAAACCTTGGCTGGTATAAAAGAAACATTGTAAAGTTTTTATTAAGTAATTTGGGTAATGAAATACGCAGCCTAAGCTTACGATGCTCTCCTCTCTCCTCTCTCCTTGATGAAGTACTTCGGGTCGACTGTGTGCATGGGTTGAACAATTGTGTCTATGCATAGCCGTGGATGGCTCTACCATGCTTTGAAGGTCAATGCAATAGATTTGGGTCTTGAGTAGTTAACTCAAGGATTTCCATGGTCGAGGTATCTTGTTGATGTCTTCTAAATAGCAGATTTTGTAATTTATGTGCTCTTTGTCTGTTTGTGTGATTGTACAGTCTGGATGCTTTGACACACTAATTTCCTGAGCTGTTGGTAACAATGATGACGGTTACTGAGACTTAACTCTCCACTGGTATTTCAATTTTTGGTTGATAAATTGTGGTGGAGTTTTTTTTTTGAGATTTAACTTTCCACTAATTTATCGGCTTTGCAATTTGTGGAGAAGATAAATGCTCCTTTTGTTTCCAAACCCATCTAGTGCTAGATTCTCGTTTGAAAGATGTTTTTTTTTTTTTGAGTTCTTAGATGTGAAAATTATTTAAGCATTGTAGATGAATTTTTGGACACCCAAATTTGAGACGGATTGTCTTTGAGCTATGCTTTTGGTACCCAAATCTGCCTGACTCCTTGCATGCTGCTTATAGCCTTTTCTTGACTAGAGGCTAACGTAGATGGATTATGCCTTGGTTTCTTTTGTGGGCAACCTCTTTTCCATTCCTCTTTGCTCGGTGCAATTGGAACAAAGAGTTGTCCTCCTTTTAGTGTTAGCTTGAGTTGATTGGTGGCCCAATCTGGTACTACCTTGTATGTTTGCATCCATGAGATTCCAAGAAACATAGTTTCATTCATATGTTCATCTAATATGGATATAAAGTGATGAGGACATGAAATTTACTATCCGTTCAAGTTAACCAATCCCAATGCCGGTGTTGGATTTTTGTTGTATCCTTTGATAGCAGATATTCCCAATGCTAAAGACTAATCCATAGCTTTCTTGTAAGTGAAATAACTGACTACATTCATTCGAGCACCGGTATCTACTAATGCATTTGTGCTATGATTGTTCAATTGTAGTGTAATGTGAAGATCAATTCCATCCAACCATTCATCATCCGTTGATACTGCATCATTTTGTGATTCCCATAGTCTTTTATATAGTTCCAAAGTGTTGATGGGAATAGGTGTTTATTGATTTTTGAAAGCAACTTTCCTTTTGAGATTCGTCAACAATTTGTTGTCGTTTAATATTAGTTTGCTTTACTGTATGCATTTTTTCTAGCAAATCATTGATTAATGACAAATGGTACTTCTTTAAGAGGCATCCACTAATTCAGTTAGCCATTGGTTCACCATCTGAAGTGAAGAATTTAATTGCTTCACTTGGAGATACATATTCAATGAAAAACAATCTATTTCTATTTTTCTTGAATTTGAGAATATGTTGCTTAACGAAATAAACTAATACTAGGTCCTCTATTTTGAAGATTTTTGTGACTAGATGTGAATCAAAAAACTGTTTTTGCTTTCGTTTTTGTGCATAGATGTGAGCTACAGCTGTTAGCCTTTGTTCATCAAGCTTTTCTGAAGGTAATGCGTTTTTCGATGCGAAGTAAAACATGATCACCTTCTCTGAATTGGTGTGCCTTGCGGTGCTTGTTAGCATGCTTGGTGTAAAGTTCTTGTGAGTGTTTAATGGCAGAATGCACACTTGCATAAATATCGTGAAAGTCAGTAGTGAAATCATCAGTGGCGGTAGGCACAACATTAGAAAGACGTGAAGTGTAATGGAATTTTCCTATTCAATTTGAGAGTAGCGGAATTTAATGAGAGTACTTTCAAGAAATGATTTTGTGAGCATAGCGGGTAGACATAATTGAAGATAGCAACATAATCATAGCAATTAGTTAACTTGGCATAGACAATACTTTTGCAAGAGAGAGAATTTAGAGAACATGACAACAGTTGAGGACCGGATTTATGTGGAGCCGGTCCCCCCTCCAATAGGCATTTGTATTATGATTTCTCCCATAAAGAGAGACTTGTTACAATACATTCTTTGTGTTCCTTGTAACCTAGGTGAAGCAATGAAGATGGAAAGCTTCATGCATCACCATCATAGCATAACCTAAACTTGAAGAAAGCTTTAACTATACCAAGCCTCAGTCCCAAGACCTCAAACACCTTCGAAGGTGGAGAGAGCTAGCAGGGCATGAGGGTAGGGAAGAGGAAGAAGAAACATTTCATACGAGAAAGAGCTAGTTCCTCACTTATCAGAACTCTTGTGCTAGCATACATAATAGCATAGTAATGAGGAAGGAATAGATGGCAAGCTCAAGCATTGAAGCATGGCTCTTGGATGGATTTGCACTCCATAGCCAAGAGTGTTGGTGTAGGCTCTCAACCTCTACTTGCTTGGAGAAGGAGAGGGAGCTCTTGCACTTTGCATAGTACACAATGAGAGTGTTTGTGAGTGTGTGTGGGTGAGTATACCCCCTAAGCACCCCCCAATCTTGCTTGGGTCGACCCCCCCTTGTAGCTCATGCTTGAAGCTCATTGGACCCTTCCAGGCCTAGCCAATCACAAGCAGGAGCCATTACAAGCAACAAGGGTAGCCTTGGGACAAGTGTCCCCCTTTCCCCTTTGAGAGAGAGGACTTGATAAATGAAAAATCAATTAATTAAATATCCTAAATTATCATTGGACCCCTTGGGTGGCCAACCAATAGGCTTCAGGCACACCATGAGGGCAACATGAGGAAGAACTTGACAAGTGTCCTTGCTGCCTCTTCAAGCTGGGGCTTCCCTTGTGTGTGTGTGTGTGTGTGTGTGTGTGTTCTCTCTCATCCCCTCCCCTTGTAGGCTCGCCCCCCTCCTTGTAGGGATCTTTTTGACTTTGTATGAGCAAGCCCCTTAGTCATCAAGCATGACTAAGCACTTGAAGTAGGGGGTGTTCCCACAAGCATCTCAGGCAAGCTTCTCGAGGCACCTCAAGAACCTTAATCATGCACCAAGTCAAGCACGTCAAGCATGGAGCCAGTCAAGCACCTCAAGAATCTTAATCAAGCACCTCAAGCATGACAAGCACCTCAAGAAGGACAAGCACCTCAAGCACGACAAGCACCTCGAGCTTGGGCCGGGTTCCCACCTCAAGCGCAGCCCTAGCTTACCTAAGGTCAAAGGACTTTTACACACATTATTGGAGGTCTTCAATGAAGCTAACCCTAAGGTCTTATGCTCCATTGGTTAGCCTTGCTCTTGATAGACCATCTCCCATTTGGGCCCCTTTACTATTGGCCCCGTGTTGAGATAGATCTATAAGCACATATCTATATCTTAACACTTGTTCCCGTTTATTCTCCCACATTAAGTGATCAATTTAATATGAGAAAATCATTTGGGTTGGTTAGATATTAGATTTTATGACATGAATGAGGAGTAGGAAGTGAGTGACCATAGAAAATTTCAAATGGAGACTTACCCGTGGCAGTGTGAGTGGTATTGTTGTAGGAAAATTGCAAAATATGAAGGTAATCATCCCATTTCTTAGGTTGAGAAGAAACATAAGCCTTTAACAAGTCAATAATAGTGCGGTTGATGACTTCTGTTTGACCATTGGATTCAGGATGAAATGCAGAAGTGAAGTCAAGTGTAGTGCCAAGATTTTCAAACACAGTAGTCCAAAAAGCACTACAAAATTTTGAATCTCGACCAGAAATAATCACTTTAGGCAAACCATGATGTGGGAAAACAATCTTAAGAAAAAAAAGTGCAGCTTAATGTGTTGTGAGTGTTTTCTTACATGGAACAAAATACGCTTGTTTAGAGAAACGGTCAATAATAGTCCAGATCATGTCATGTTTGTGCATTGTGACTAGGAAACCAGTAACAAAATCCATTGAAATATGTTCCCAAGGTCTTTCAGGAATGGGGAGAGGGTGTAAAAGTCCCAATTTCTTACCTGTAGCTGCTTTGATTTTTTGACAAATCAAACAACTTGAAACATACTGTTTAACATCCATTCTCCTAGTAGGCCAATAGAAATCTCGACATAAATTTTGAAAAGTTGTAGCAAATCCTCTATGTACAGCATAAGTTGTAGCAAATCCTCTATGTACAGCATAAGGTGGTTTGTGAATTCTTCAATAATTAATGTACGGAAAGGTTTAGTCACACACAGTTTTTGTTTGAAATAAAGGAAGTTTTCTTGAATAGTGTATTTGAGAAATGTGTGTACAGAATTATCAAGCATGTGCAACCATGTCGTTTTGAAGTCATCATCATGTGCATAAGTGTCAGACATAGTGTCAAATGAAGTTCCCGTAATGGTTGATAGATGATTAAGTGAGGGTCTTCTACTCAAAGCATCAGCTACAACGTTTTCTTTACCAAGTTGGTATTGAATGTTGGGTTGAAAACTTTGAATAAAAGCGGCCCACTTAATATGTCTATCATCTATTAAGGGCTGAGAGAGTAAATATTTGATACTTTGCTGATCAGTTTTAATGATCAAGTCAGTACCCATTACATAGTGTTTCCAAATTTTCAATTCATGTACCACAACAGTCAACTCTTTATCATAAGTACTGAACTTTGTTTCAGACGGTTTGAATTTACAACTTTCGAAAGAAATTGGATGGTTATCTTGCATGAGGACTACACCGATACTACTTTTCGACTAGCATCAGTGACTACCACAAAGAATGGTCTTTCAAAATCAGGCAATTGCAATACAGGTACATTAGTCAAAGCATGTTTAAGTGCATTAAATGAGCTTTCTTGCAAATCAGTCCATTCATAAGGCATGCTTTTCTTGAACAAGAGAGTCAAATAATGTGCTTTGTAAGCAAAATTACGAACAAATTTCCTGTAATAGCTACAAAGACCAATAAAAGATCGTAGCTCATGCAAGTTTTTGGGTCTAGGCCATGATTGAATGGCTTCAATTTTCTTTGGATCGACATGTATTCCCTTACCCGATACAATGTGTCCCAAATATTCAATTTCAGATTGTAAAAATGAACTCTTTTCAGGATTCAAATACAAGTGATTTTGTGCAAGCAGATCAAATACACATGTTAAATGTTGCTTATGCTCTTCTTCAGATTTACTGAATACCAAAATTTCATAAAAAAATACAATCACAAAATCTTGATGGTCAATGAAAATTCGATTCATCATGCATGTGAATGTAGCTGGTGCATTTGTCAAACCAAATGGCATGACAAGAAATTCATAGTGTCCAGTTTGTGTTCTGAAAGCAGTTTTGTAGACATCATGTTCAAACATTTTGACTTGGTGATACCCTGATTTAAGGTCAATTTTGCTAAAGATGTGTGCCCCTTTCAGTTTGTCTAGTAGATCATCCACTCTAGGAATAGGAAACCTATTCGTAATGGTGATCTTGTTTAAAGCCCTGTAGTCGATACACATACGAAAGGTTCCATTTTTCTTCTTGACAAGAAGTACTGGAGCTCCGTATGGTGAACTACTAGGGCGGATTAGGCCTCGGTCAAGTAAATCAATGATTTGAGTTTGTATTTCCCTGTGTGCGGTAGGATTTACACGATAAGGTGCTCTACAAGGAGGTTCACTACCCGATATGATGTCAATTTTGTGGTCTTCTGGGCGTGATGGTGGAATTCCAGGTGGTAGATCATGCATGAAACAATCTTTAAATTGAGAGAGGAATTCATCATGGGTGGAGTTATGTGAAGTTTCCGTTTCAGCAGAAATTTGATTTACCAAGACTAGATATGTTTTCCCCTGTTTTCGAGTTGCTCGTTTGTCTTGAGTGTGAGAGAGGAGTGGAAATTTTTGATGTGCCAGTGTTGCTTGGATGGATAAATTTTTATTATTATGAGTGAGAGACATTGTACGTGTTTTATAATTAATCAACGGGTCAAATTCATGACGAAATGGCATTCCCAAAATCATGTCAAGACCATGCAATGGTGCTACCAAAAATGTACGTGCTTGTGTGAATTCACCAATGCAAACTTCAACAGTGACTTGAGTTTTACAATTAAAACGTTGATTATTAAAAACAGTTTTGACCTTGTGAGGTGATGAAATTTCAGAGAGTGATAGTTGCTGTGCCAATCGTGTGAAAATGAAATCATGGCTACCACCATCATCTAGTAGAATGGTGACATTTTCACCCTTAACAGTGCCTTGCACTTTAAACAAAGTGTGAGGAGATATAGGAGTACCTGAAGATGGGTTGTCATCGTTATCATAATTAGGATCATATCCCTCACCGTAGTTAACTTCCACTTCGTTGTCGTCGGGTATAGCATCTTCGATGAGGTTAAGAGTAGCTCCATTGGGGCAGTTATTGTTGAAGGGTTTCTGATTTGAATTCCTGTTGACTCCATTTGAATGGCCATTGGATTGACCATTGCCCTTAGCATGACCATTTGGGCACTTATCTGCATAGTGACCATACTGAAAGCATTTAAAACACTTCACCTTTTTGTTACCATTAGAATTTGGAGGAGAACGCTGGTTGGAAGGATGTTGGTTGCCTCGTTGCTCAGTGTTGTTGTTGTTGTTGTTGCTCGTATGAGGTTGAGCAATCGTAGGAGGATTGTCAAATCTTCGTCTTTTGAAAAAAGTATGGCTTTGGTGTTTGCTTCTGTCAAAGTTAGGAGAGAAAGGAGGTCTCTTGTTGCGGTTAGTGTTAGCAGGTTGATCGGTGTGAGAGGAATGTCCACCTTTCTTCTTTTCTGCGTTGAGAGCCAAATTAATGGCCTTTGACAGAGAATCTGGTTCGAACATATCTACCTCATCACTAATTTGTAGTGCCAAGCCTGATATGTACTTTCACTTCAATTTTCCACGACTAATATGTTCAATAGCTTGCAATTGAATTAGACAATTCCAAAAACGGTCAGTGTAACCCTGTACATCTTCATTTCTACCCTGTCGAATTAAATCCCATTGACGTCGTGCTTTAGCTTTGTATTGTGTGGGCAAAAATTGGGGTAAAAACACTTTTTTGAATGCATTTCAGGTGCGTGGTCTTCTTCCATGTTGTTTGGTGGTGTTCCACCACAATGCAGCGCTGCTAGTGAGATGATTTGATGCACACTTTACCATTTCACGCTCGGGAAAGTCTTCATCATGAAAATAGTCATCTAGTTGGCTAACCCATGCTAGAACCGTGCTAGCATCTTTAGTGCCATCAAAATCTTTGAAAGTGAAGGATTTTCTGCTAATTTTGTTTTTCTTGGGTGCCGGTGCAGATTCGGTGCGTGCAGAATGCAATAATTTATCTTCAAGTTCTTGCCTTCGCATTCGTTTATATGTGAGTGACTGCTACAAATTTTGAAGTTGCTCTGCAATCGTGGGTGCCTGAGGAAGGTGTGCCATGATTGCGTGCTTTTTTTTAATTTTTTAACTTTTTAATTTTTTAATTTTTAAAATACATACTTAAATGGTAATGCTGAAAAAGGCTATTTGGTAATATTCACAGATGCAATATGCAGAATAAAATAAAATAAATAACAGAAATATAATGTACTTAGCTGAGAAATAGCAGTGGCGTCCAGTCTGGAATGGCGATGCGCTAGGAAATTGCCAGAGAGTAGACAGTCCGACGGTGTGTCACCGAGCCAGTTGAATTTTGTAGCGTCCGGTCTCCCTTACCCCCAAATAATAATACACTGATAATTTTACGATATGGTCACTGCCTGATTCGTGCCCTGTGTCGTGGCGGATAGTCGTTAATTATACCCGGCCTTTGATCGCGGCCTTTGATTGCCTTCTGTTTTGAACTTTGGATGCGTTTTATTCAATTTCGCCTTGTTTAAATCGACAGCTTTGACTGTTCAATGGGCCGATTAATGATGATGTGTGGGTGCCCTCTTGAAGTGTCAAGAGTAGTTGAATTTAAAGAGCTTGGAGGATTTTGCAGTGGGCGGCCGAGTAGGAACAATGGGCGGCCAAGTTTAAATGGCAAAGCTTGTAATTTTTTCACAATGGGCGGCCGATTAGGAAAAATGGGCGGCCAAGTTTAAATGGCAAAGCTTGTAAATTTGCAGTGGGCGGCCGGCCAAGTTTTAAGCCATCTTTTATTTTTATAAAAGGTGTGTAAAGGCTACCAAAATCCTTGCATGGCATGTAGCAGGGGCGCCCGACAGTCGTGAGAGCAGAGGGAAGGATGAGGGTGACTCGCAAAGGGCGTTTTGGCCAGCGTGCATGGCCAGTAAAACACACCCCGTGCCAGGGCAATTCTTTCAATGCTGTCTGGGCTCGCTTCTGCAGAGGTCGACGGTGTTTCTTTTTGCCAAGCAAGGGGGAATTCCCACAGCCGTGCTACGCTTTGTTTATGTCGAACCTCTTGTTGGCTACAAGATGCGGTAGTTACACATCCGTAAGTTATTGTGTGACAAAAGGCCGTCGGGTGTTTCAATCTAATCCTTCTTTCTTTCTTGCAATCTTCCTCTCTACTTAAACTTTCCGATGTCGTTCGTCATGACAAGGAAATTGCTCGCTTGCAAAAAATCTTCCGACTCCTTCGAAGTAAAAAATCTTCCGATTCTCCAAGCTTTTCTGCTTTCTTCTTGCCTTCACAATCCGCAATGATTATGCATTAGAATTGAAAGTGGACACTCGACATACCATATTTTGGGTCGTTATGAAGCCGAATTGGAAATCAATTGCCGAATAGCCACCAATTAATAGTCGAGTTTTCTTCTGCACATTCGATCAATTATACTTCGAATTTCCACGAGTCCTTGAATCCTTGAATTGCAAGGTCGATGAATTGTAATTGGGATTTTGTCGATTAGAGGAACTCCTTCTTAAAATTGAAATCTGGTGCCGATTTATCCTCGAACCTGAAGCTCTGATACCACTGTTGGGAGAAGAGGGGGAGATCGACCGCTTAAAATATTCAACACAAGCTTCCAAGCAATCACCATCAACCTGTCCACCTCTTCTTCCAATTTCCAAGCACACACACTCACCTAGACTATCACACACACACACAACACACACACACACACACACACACACACACACACACACACACACACACACACACACACACACACACAATAAACATAGAATTGACATAGACAAGCTTGTAAGAGAGTGTAAGAGATGTGTAAGAGACGGAGACTAGATTAGAGAGTACACAACAAATAACCATAGCATAAGAGAGTAGAGAAGAGAATCTGCAAGAGAAAGGCCTAAATCTAGCCCCAAACTCCACGGCACCTCTCTTGTGGAGTTGGTATTTAATATATTATTTTGAGTTTTTGGTGCCAAAAATTGAGGCCCCTCTTTTTACAACCTCTTTACTTTTGCAAATGAGTGAAGCTCATTAGTTCTTGCATGACCCATAAGGGGAGTTCCCACTACAACTATTTACAGAGCCATAGTGGCTTATGAAATGATGTTATAAGATACTGTGAAAATATAAAATGGCCAAGAGTAATTGCCGTCACCTCTTCATCAACTCCCTGCATTCCACTCTACAAAATCATCATCAACTCAATTAGTAATGTAAATAGACAGCACATAATTAACTATTACGCCCAGCTATCCCAATTGCAGCTAACCACTACAACAGGAGGGTGCCCAGTCTCGTAACAACCTTGGATAGAGTACTTACCTGCTGCGGATTGGATTGTTATCTATTTTTTCACTTGACTTGAATTCAACTCCTCTCAAGCTCCCAATTCTTCGCATGCAACCTGGTTCTTGTGTGACAGTTTTAACCAAGTTTTTTATTTTCTCTCAAAGACTGTACAATTTTGCTAGCTATTGTGATTGGTCTGTGTATATCACTTCAATCTGAGCTAAGTGAGTCAGCAAATGAGATTTCCAAATTCTACCCTTGTTGCAAAGAGCAAAAGGACTAATTTGCAACCTGGAAACTGAGTTATCGTGTACTAATTTGTATTTGATGGAACCCAAACTTGACCAGTGACCTTGTATTATGTCGCTCTAACACTATACAAGCTCAAAAGTCCAAAATCTCGTCTCTAGGGCTCAAAAGTAAATTATCAAGATTATTTACTTTTCTTATTTTTCTCACTTTTTAGACTTTTTTTTTTCCATATAGACACCTTGTTGTAGTCTCTGGACAAGTTTCACAGAGTATGAACAAGATTTGTCCAAGTTACCAACTGTTTAGTGTTCGTAGACTCAATTTTCAAGAATCTGATTTAGGTCTCACCTTTGTGATCCAAATTTCACCAAACTTGATGTGGGTAGTCTATTTGATGTGCTCAACCTTGTGGTATACTCAATTGTGCAAAAAATCTCAAATCTGGGGCATATAAAAATTATCGCGATTATTTACTTTTGGGACTTTTTAGCATTTTTTTGCCAAGACGATGATACAAACAGGTAAAGCAACTCAACTTAAGCTCCTTAGCAAAGTTTCACAAAGTTTGGATAAACCCAACTCAATTTGTCAATAATTTTGTGTCCGCAGACTATCTTTACAAAACTGGCCACAATTTTCACTTTAAAGATCCATATTTTACCAAATTGGATGTGAGTATTCAATACAACATGATAAAAGCTATGGTATGCCCGGCTGGCCAAAATTACTTGAAAATTGGACGAAAGTAAATAATCACGATTATTCATAATTATCCAATTTTAGCATATTTTTTTTATCATTTGAGTATACACACATGTTAAACGATTTAAACTAAGCCTTTGAGTCAAGTTTCACAACTTAATTCGGCCTTAATTCTCAAGAAAATATAAATAATTTGAGTTTTTTTCAACTCTTGAAAACTTACCTCAAATGCTTACCCACTGGTTCATACAACTTTTATGAGCATAATCTTCAGTTGGATTTAGTGGTTGACAACCTTTTGATGCCGTTTTAAGTCGTAGACCTGAAATTCTGTAACTTCACATAAACAACTCACAGATGACTCTTTTGGAGTGAGAAATGATTTGAGATGCCACCTTGGATTCTACTTACCCTACTCCTAGGTTCTGCTGCAATTGGGTTGTGGAAGGTGTCCACAAACACTTGTTTTTATAGTTTTTATAGTTTTTTGAGCATTGATCTTAAGACTTGTCTTGTCCATCAATGATTCTCAAAATCCCAACCTAATCCTACAAGACTACAAGGTACTTAGCAAGTACGATTTACTCCCAAGATACCTCTAAACAACAAAATATGACACTCTTAAGTTATGTAAAGAGAAAGTTTAACTCTAGGTGATCCTAGAGGAAGTTAAAGGACAACTACACTAGACGCTCTTGTTTTCCTTAATTTAGGTCTACTCGTGTCCCTATCAATGGCGCCAAATGTGTGTGGATTGCCAAGCCTCACTCTTATCTTATTGCAGACATAGCAAGAACCACAAACATAATTATCAATCCATGGGACGAGGCTAACTCGACTGGTGCATGGAGGCTGCAAGAGGGTGTCAATCTCTTGGAAAACAATAGACAACTTGCATCTAACTCAAGCTATAGTCAAATGACTTAAGTGATCAAAAGCTAGTCGCTAATCAGCAAGCAAACCATGATCGTTATAGCATCGACATCCGAATGCTATAAAACTTCTAGGACAAGTATATAAGAACTAAGCACACATGATTATGGTCTCAAATCTCACTTTCAATGAGTGGCAAAAAATGCAATTATTAACAGTAGTGCGATTTTGACCTAGTCGTTTCTGACCCCGAATGCATCTAAATGCTTAGCAATGATGCCCGATACCTACCCTATACTTACTTTGTGATTTCCTAGATTAAATTCCTACTTATGATGAAATTTATGCCGTGGGTTGGAGACATCAAATGCTACGATTTATCGTGATATACTTATGTCAATGCATAGAGCTCTTACCTATGGTTGCAATGCAACTGACGGCACTGCAATGTGACGACGGACAAGGGATATAGAAGCATGAGAAGGAGAGAGGAAAGCGTCGTAAGCTCACGCTGTGTATTTCATTATCCAAAAAACTTTACAAAGTTGGCTTTTATACCCTAGCCAAGATAAAAAACTAATCATCTGGAAGCTCTAATCAAGGATTAACTCCTACAATCTAGAAGATTATAGCTCCGGCTCATAGATTACAATATGCACTCATCAAATAAGAGTTACAATATTAAGAATAAGTGTTTTTACAATAAAATATTACATGGGTTAGCTTGCTGGTAACCCATGGGATAGCTTACTAATAACAATGGGCGGATGTGAAATTGCTTCAAATTAAGCTTTTAACTCAAGACGGGTTCTTAAGTGGTGATTCCCGTGCATCCACAATTGGAGGAGCTGGGCGAAGTTCATATAAATTGGCCTTTGGGCCTTGTGGGGGTCCACAAGGGAGTTTTCTCATGCCACAAGTATGCACTACCTCATTGCTCGGATGCCAAACTGCATAAGCTAAGCCTATTGAGGCTTTCAGGTCCGTGAGTAGGCGTTCTTGCATTTGATACTTAGATGCCCTGTAAGTTTTGCCATCAAAGCCCCCTTCCTAGGTGGTGGCCTAGATCGCAACCTCCTAAGAGGTGCTTTCCTAAGGCACCCATTCCCGTGAGCTTCAAGACCTAAGGCCCTCACCCTCTTACCTTGGAAATGGGTCCAGTCTAATGTGTCCCGGAGTGTGCAAGAGAGGGAAGGATGCAAGAGAAGAGGGAAGAGAATCAGCTGCACAGAGAGTTGGGTTAGCGGAGAGTAAAGTGATAGAGTGAAGTCAACTCTATCACTTTCTCTCCCTATATTCATCAGGAAGAAAATGTGAGTAAGGGTGGTTTCCCACGGCCACCTAGCATAAACCCCAAAAACCTCCCACTTGAAGGTCATGGTGGCCAATAGTGACATCAATATAGTTAGTCTATACAAAATTAATGAAGCATCACCTAGGCTTCATCTACACCCATAAGTTCTATGAAATGTGTAAATCGCTCTAAGGCTAGGCTTTTTGTGAGAGCATCTGCGGGGTTGTCGTCAATGTGGACTTTGACAAGCTCGATGTGCTTTCCAGCCAATGCATCTCATATGACATGGTATCTGACCTCTATGTGTTTTGACTCTGAGTGAAACACTGTATTATTTTCCAAAGCAATGGCACTCTTCTATCACAATGCAGTATTGGAACCTCATGAATGCCCAAATATCCCACTAGTCGAGCCAACCATATGGCTTCCTTGCTTGCGTCAGACACAACAACATATTTTGCCTTAGTGGTAGATGAAGACATGCAGTCTTGGAGACACGATCTCCAAGAGACAGCTTCTCCAACAAACATGAACACATAGGCACATGTGGATCTTCTACTATCCACACAACCCGCATAATCCACATCCATCTAACCTACAATAGATGCATTGTTGTTTTTGAAGCGTAAACACTTGCTCTTCAAACATCTGACAATTTTCTTCATTGCTTCCCAATACTTCTTGCGAGGATTTTCCATGTACCTACTAACCACTCCCACTGCATGTGCAATGTTTGGTCTTGTGGCTACCATAGTCTACATTAAACTGCCAATTGCTGAAGAATATGGCACTTTCACCATTTCCTCTTTCTTAGCCATTGTCTTGGGAGAATCTTCTTGCTAAGTTTGGAGTATGCTTGCATTGGGGTACTCAGTGACTTCCCCCCACTGCATACTAAAATGTTGCAAGAGTTTGTGGATGCACCTTTCCTGAGATAATTCAAGAATTCCACATTGCCTGTCTCTCTTGATTTGCATACCAAGAAAGTGATTGGCATTTCCCAAATCCTTCATGGAAAACTGAGTTCTTAACATCTTTTCAGCTGATGGATCTCATTAATTGATTTTCCTGTGATAAGCATATCATCTACATACAAGATCAAGATGATTAAAGAACCATCGTTCAACCTTTTTGTGTATAAGCAGTGATCCTCTTGACCTCTTATGCAACCTTGAGACTGCATGAATTTGTCAAATTTTTGATACCAATTCTGCCCTGGTTGGCTTTTGGGTTTCACATAATACAAAGCCCTCTAGTTGTTTCATGTAGACATCTTCATCTAAATCCTCGTGAAGAAAATCTATGTTCACGTCCATTTGGACATGTTCCATGTCCTGGAGAGCAACCAACCCAATCACAATGCAACGTGTAGTCATCTTGACGACTGGAGAGAAAATCTCATCAAAATCCACACCTTTTACTGCTTGAAACCCTTGGCAACTAGAAGATCCTTGTACCTAGGCTCAAGATCTTTCGCTGTATACTTCTTCTTGTATACCCATTTGCAAGGTAAAGAATTTTTGCCTTCTGATAATTCAACCAAATCCCATGTCTCATTTGCCATAATCAAATTGTATTCTGATTGCATGCCTGCTCCCACTCAACGCTATCATCCATTTGTATAGGTTCTTTTTAGCAGGTTGGCCCTCCACTATCAGTGACCAAAATGTGGTGTATACCCGACTCAAACCGCTCGGGCGCATGTGATACTCTTACAGAGTGTCTCAGTGCCTGACTGCCAGACTCTACTCTTTTCGGAGCAATAATAGTATCTTTCACTTGAGGATTAGGTGCAACAATACTGAACTGAGTTGGTTCAAAGGCTACATCCTCAAAACAAACGTGTCTGTACTCAAATTCTTTGATGGGCTTCTTCCGCATTTTTGATTTGTTGAAAATCACATGTGAGCAAATTACTATGTTGGATTTTGGGTGCCAGAGATGATAGCCCATCTCTCCATTTGCACTATAGCCGATAAAAATGTATTTGTGCGATATGGGATCTAACTTGCGACAAAGATATTTGGGCACATGAGCATATGCCTCACATCCAAATACATGTAAATGCTCATAGCTTGGCATTTCTGCAGTCCATAATTACTATGGAGTTTTGAAATTCAAAGGAGAACTAGGTGACCTGGTTATGATGTGCATTGCACTGTCAAAACAGCTTCCCCCCAAAACTTTGGAGTAAGCCTCACCATAGACATCATAGAGATAACTCGCTCTTGAATCATGCAAATCATTCTTTCAACTATCCCATTTTGTGCAGGTGTGTATGGAGCAGTAAACTGCCGACGAAAGCCTCTTCGATTGCAAAAATCCTTAAACTCTGTGGAGACGTATTCTCCACCATTGTCTGTGCAAAAAGCTTTGAGCTTTTTTCTTGATTGGTTCTCAACCATGGCGATGAATTTTGGGAACGTTGAAAATACCTCTTCCTTACGCTTAAGAAGATACACCCACACCTTTCTTGTAGAATCATCTATGAGGATGAGAAAGAAGTTTGTCACTCCTAGAGTTTTATGTGGCATTGGACCACACAAATTACTATGCACTAAGCCTAGGGGTTTTCCTAGTTTCTTGTTTAATGGCAAGATGTCAACCTAGTCTGTTTGCCATATAGACAATGCTCACACAATGGAATGTCCATGTAACTTAACACAAATAAGGAGCCAAAATGTTGAAGTGTTTTCATCCCCTTTTGGCTAATATGCCCTAGCCGCCTATGCCACAACTCAATAGAGGACAACTTGGTAGCATAAATAGAGTGTTCATCTCGACACTCAAAACAAACATAGAGTACATGGATCCATTTTTGCGACCTTTCATCATGATAAGATTGTTCTTGAGGATCATCCAAGAACGATTACCAAAAACTATAGTGTAGCCAAGATCATCCAATTGCCCTATAGAAAGCAAGCTCTTTGTAGGTTTTGGCACATGTTTGACATCTTGAATATACCATATATGGATACATAAGAGGAAAACCACTCTCTATGTGGTGTGACATGAAAACTTGCACCAGAATCAAGAATCCAATTCTGTGCATAAACTTCATCTTGTGAAACCAAAGCATTTGGAGTAAGATCTGAAGTGAAAATGAGAACATCTGAGGGATCTGTTTTCACCTCTGCATGAATCTCTGTTGGCATAATGATCATCACTGGAGGAGGAGCATCCTCTACTACAATGGTAGTTCTGGGAGACTCAACCACATTGAGCTCGTCAATCTTTACTATACTTTTACCTTTGCCAAAATTATCCTTTTGCATGTTTTTTTGATCTCTTAAGAAACTGTGACAATCCTTTTTGTAATGGACCTTCTTATGGAAATAGTAACACTCGACATTTTTGGCACTGCGATATCTACTTGAGTTCCTGTGTCTTCTAGGACTACGAGGATTTCGTGCTCTAGTTTTGCTTTTGTATTTGTACTAACTTGCCATTTGGAGCCAAATTGCTAATAGCTGTGCAAAAGATGTCCCATGAACTGGGTAGAGAGCATAACAAGAATAAAGACTTGAGTTTGTCGTCAAACTCCTTAAAGCTATGAGATGTTAGCTGACTGAACAAGGAGTGAACTCATTTAAGTGACCAAAAACTATGCTACCTTCTTTCATGTTGAGCTTTGTAAGCTTTTTCATGAGAAAAAATTTGTTGGATGCACTTTTGCTCTCCCATGCTGAACATAAGCTATCCCAAAGTTCCTTGGTGTTTGCCTTCCCTATAATAGTGAAGAACACTGACTCGGCTAGATATAGACATATCATAGCCATGGCTCTCGCATCCACAAGCTCCCACTGAGCTTGCGTATAGTCATCATCCTCTGTGCGCTCTTTCAATGGTTTTGATAGGCCTTTGTTTGTCAAAACATCTTTCATGCTCTCTTTCCACACGGTGAAGTTACTACCATCGAACTTGCAAATGAAATACTCCTCCCTTTTTGAAGAAGAAGCCATTACTGACAAGAGGGTTTGAGTGGTGCCAAACTATGGTGAGAAGCGGCAGAACTTTGGGCAGAGTAACCTTTGTATCAGGAGTAAAATCTCAATCGAAATAGACTTAAAAGTGCCAACAATGAAAGTCACGACTTGCGGGAAGGAAATCTAGCAGAGTCTTCTTTGTATGAGGAGTCAAAACTCAATGCAAAATACGCATAAATGTGCCAACTGCAGTAACTAGGAATCTACTGCACAAAACCACACTGTGTGACCGCCAACTCCACGTCAAAAGCACAAAAATTTGTCCAGATACATATCCTACGGCGAGGGTACCATAAAGGGGAACTCCAGCTACTTGTATCACTGAAGGTGTCTCAACATTCGAGCACACCCCAGCTCAAATAAAACCTCACTCTATTGACCCTCCAAAGGCAAATGCAGACACAAGTGGACTAGCCATAGTTTCAGAAAGGGCTCTTCCAGTCCGAGTCTCAGAAACTGCCAAAGTAGCCAAAAATGCCGAGAGAAACTGCCAAAATAGCAAAAAATGGCTCCATACGTCGTACAAGGGGTAGTGTCTGCAACTCAACATACATGAGTAAAGCTCAGTAGCACTAGGTGTGCTCACAACAAAATGCATTTGTAAACGCATGTGTCCGCAAAGAATCTAATGTTGAAATGATTGCCAAATCACCTGTGAAAGTGTTGTGTCTGGTAATTTGGAGAATCTGTGTGTGAATAGGCTAAAAAATCCCCTATAACATGTAACCTGCGTGCCAATGTCACTATGTGCCGATTTCTGCCGCCGGGCAGAAATGCACTAATCAAATAGCCGCCAAAGATGTCGTAGCCAAAAAACCAAGCCATACAGCATGATCGATGCGCTCGGTGCTGATGCCGGGTGTCACTCCTCTATGTTAGAGGCACCTCACCCGTGCATGTGGCCAGTATAGCTGTCGATCATGATCACTGGAAAAGATCCTCCGCATGAAAAGGGTGTCGGGTCGATATCTAGGAATCCGTCGCAATGTGTAAGGATTTCGAGCCGGTACCAAAAAATGTCGATGTCGTCTCCCGCCGTCGGATGAGAGTGGCTAGCCGAATAGCCATAGACACCTATGCTAGAAGCCGGTGTCGAGTCATAGAGACGGAGTCGGATTGGTGTCGTAAAGCAGAATTCGGATCGATGCCGCACCTACACATGCCAGTGTGCGTGCACAGGAGCGCAGGCCAAAGAACGCTCGCTCTCTACTACTCTCTCTTGCTCGCTCAATTCACACGCTATCGCTCTCTCTCGCACGCTTTCTCTCTCTTTCTCTCTTTCTCTCTCTCTCTCTCTCTCTCTCACACACACACACACACACACACACACACACACACACACACACATCTCTAAGTCACTTGCTTGCTCTCAAGTTCTCCTTCTAAGCTCAAATTGTTTCAAGATTTTAAAATCCAATCGCGACCCGCGGCCTCGGCCCATGAGAGTCTCGATCGCTGCAAGGAGAGATCGTATGAGCGGGGGTTGAAAGTCGGGGAGGGGGGGGGGAGGTGAACCCACCCTTGCACACATGAGGTGTGTGAGGATCAAGTTAAAAGGAAACAAAAGAACTCTCTTGCATTCTATAAAAAACGGCATGTCTTTGTCTCTCTCACCTACACACACAAGCAAAAGGCCTCTACTGCCTCTTGATCTCCTCCACAACAACGCTGCCGAGGTCTACCCGAGCCCGCCCTGGTTGCTCAAATGCAAGCCTTAATGGATGAAAATCCCCCATATATACTCAGTTGTTGCCTCAAGCCTAGGTTCAATTGGTTGCCCTACTGCTTGCAATACCCAGGCTTGTTCGCAAGATTACACACACGAGGCTTGTTTGCAAGCTTGTTCGCGTGCGAGAGAGAGAGAGAGAGAGAGAGAGAGAGAGAGAGAGAGAGAGAGAGAGAGAGAGAGAGAGAGAGAGAGAGAGAGAGAGAGAGAGAGAGAGAGAGAGAGAGAGAGTTGGTTGCTTTTGATAATGGAGGAGAGAGAGAGAGGGAGATGGTGCCAAGCAAGAGGGAGAGAGAGAGGAGGGTTGTGCCAAGGGTGGCAGCCCCCTCTATGAGTGCAAGGACAAGGGGGGGGGGGGGGGGGGGGGGGGGGGGGGGGGTGGTGACAGCAACCTGCAGCAACAAAAAATGTTTTTTTTAATTCATATTAAAGCTCCCTCTCTTGGGGCTAGTTCCCATGGTCGAGGCTTTTGAAAGACGACTATCAATAGCCCTGCCCTTCTGGCTAGAGGCATTCATGCCTCTAGATCTGCTTGTGATTCTCTAGCAGCAGAGTTGGAGGGTTCTCCCTCCTCTAGAATATGTACCATGAACTCCAGATCAAACTTTAAGAAGTACGTTTTAAGACTTTATCCATTGACTCTGGTCTTGTGAATACGACCATCTACCTCCATCATTTTCTAGCTACATTGGCATTGTGAACAGGATGGAAACACACATAGCACCTCTATAATCACTCGACACACACTCTTGGGATAACACACACACACACACACACACACACACACACACACACACACACACACACACACTATGGGACACCACTCAGCTTACACAACCCACCTGGCCAAGACAGGGAACACACCGATGGAGTGAGAGGAGAGAGACTATCCATTTGCCCACTCAACACAGAGACACACACACACACACCCAAAAAACTCAGCTCAAAAGAGGAAGATTTTTGATGTTTAGATACAATTGAGCTTGGTGCAACACCAATGGGGCAAATAGCTCACATACTATATGGATGAAATATGCCAGATACAATCACAAATTGGAGTAGAGGCTTCGCTCAAGAGGCTTCGCTCAAAGGAGAAACTTACACAACCAAAAGAGAAAAAAATAGTGAGGAATTTGGAAAAATGGACAACGCCATTGCGTTTGAAATGGCCCAAAACCCTAGTCTACAATATCAAAATGCTCAAATCCGACCTCGGATGAGTAGTTTATGGCCAAAACAGGCTCCAAAAATAGCAAAAACTCAGTTGCCGTTGGTCCTCCTCTTCTCTCCACACTTTGCCGGTTTTTTTCTCATGTTTTTCAGTGTCCACAGTTCACTTTATCCCTTGGGCACCTTTGGCATTTTGATTGACCTCAAACGAACATCAACATCAACATCACTGCTGGTAGTACTATCATTGTCCTTGTCAGTCAACTGTGGAATAGTCTTCATTACTAGATTCATCCTCATCTTCATAAAGTTTTTGAATAGTTTCCTTGTTTCCATATTGTATAGCTTCTTGGCACCTGTCTTTCCATAGTGGCTAATCATACCACGTCTTTAATCTTGAACAACTCCCACTGCACGTAACCATGGTCTACCCAGTATAATAGGATATACTCCCAACCCCACTGGCATCACATGAAAATCAACCACCGCCTTTGCATCATACACCCCCACTTCTAAGCTCTTTACAACACCCAAACATTTTACTTTTTGATGGTTTGCCAATCTGACCTAAAAGCCTGACACCCTAGTCTCACTGTAAGACCCATCTTCTCCACGCATTAGTGTGTTATGACACATAATTGGGCTCAACCATCAAAATCAACTTGTCCCAGATTTTTTATTGTGTGCCACACATCTACTATTGGAAAAATGTATGGAAGCTCATCCATCGCCAATGCCTTCATTGAACCAATCTCTTGTCCTTTCTCCATTGGGTTAACCATCCTCTTCTAGTGTCACTTTAGCTTAGGTACCATCTCTATAAGCTGCCCAAAAGTAACATCTACTTTCATGTTTGTCAAATCCTCCTTCAAGTCATAGCTTAATTGCCCATCTCCTAGTGAAAAATCTGAAACATGAAACTTGCTACGAGCCCTTCTTTTCCTCTTGGCCTGACATCCTCGTCTTCATGGCTCTTTCCCTTCTTCTTTAGGACCTGGGGCATTTCTTCCTTCCTTATCCTGTGTGGTCCTCTTCCCAGTAGGCATCACTAATGTATCCTCTAGCTTTGCTGCCTTCTCCAAGGTAACCACACTTATCACTTTTGTCTTTCCCTTTTCCTTTGGGTTAATCCACTGGTTCCTTCTTCTCCCTTAATTTCAATGCCATAATCATTTGACCTAGTTAGCACCGGTCTTGGGAATGGATACATGTCTCCCCCCATCCTTGGTGGCTTATCACATTGTGGGGTGATGTGTTCCAATTATCCACAATTATAACACATGGGCGTCTACCTCCAGACTCTACCATTGCTTTGTCCAACACCATTCTTGGGTCTTTGTTCACCTCCTGGCTGATTTGCAAACCTTCCTAGACCTCGATTATTTCCCACATTACCTAGCATGTTTAGGCTGAGATTATTCATTAAATCTACCACTTGCATCATGTCTTGCCTTAGCCCATTATTTTGCATTTCTGTAGTGATCACTACTCGCATAACCGGAGGAGTAACAGAAACCACTAGTTCATGATGAACCCCTAGCATGCGACCTTGCAAAGAATCCATAGGCTGAAATTAAAACCTCATGGGAAAAGACTCTACTCCTAGCTGACTCATCCTTCTCAGCTTACACTCTTTGTTGCTGGCTACATCTAATGCATCTTCATATGTCCTAGGCTTCTTTAGCTCCACTCTCCAACGTATATTCTCCCAAAGACCAGCCAAGAACCTGTTGTTCTTCATCATGTCAGGTGGGGGTATCTGTGGTGCTAAGGCCTTGCCATGCCATTGAAAACTTAGGTACGTATGCATCTACTGGCTCACCTTCCCTTTGCACCAAACTTTGTACTTATTGCCACACTTTGTGAGGATCTTCTGTCTTCGCAAACTCTACTTCCAATCCATGACCTAGATTGTCCCAACTTAATCTCACAGGTGGATCACCCACACACAACTCCTCATCAATTCTTTGGACCAAACTCGTGCATCACTCTTCAAACAAATTTGGAGAAGACGTAACATCTGCATTGGATCATGAATTATCCATTAAAGGCCAACCATTCCGTCCCAAAAAAGCACACTTGACTAATTACCCTCTGATTTTGCCAAAATTTTAGCAGCATAACAACATAAATGGCTCAAAAGACCACAAAACTAGCTATCACAACTTGGAAAAATTTTGGTAGAGTTTCCCTAGAAGTAGAGCAGTAAAAACCCAAAATATAGACTGTATATGTATGTATAACCTGGCAACAAAGAAACCCGAGCATCAAGTAGGAATCACTAGTACATAGCCTATGACGAGGTCACAAAAAGGGTGCTTTAGCCACCTGTATCACCGAAAGGATCTCATATCTGAGAATCCCCCAGCTCAATAAAACCTCACCACGACCCTCTCTTGAAGGCTTATGCAAATCTCGTATAGTCAAGTCTCAGAAATGACTATCTTCTAGACCAAGTCTCAGAAATGGTTGGGGCTGCCAAATAAAACCAAGTATGGCTCCACAAAGGCGCACAATGGCAGTATCCATAAGTAATATATAATACAAGACAATGCACTCAAACAAGTGCCAAATGATACATACCTACGGCAACTCGGAAAAGTGACCTCCACTTGCCAGTATATCACTCTACTCCAGCTACGTGTACCTATGTGAATCACCTGTACCTGTATCTATAACTTGTAATCTTTGATCTGTAATCTGCAACCTGTAATCTCGAATCTCCAATCCCGAAGTTGAAGGTACTCAAAGAAGATCCTCCGTGGGGGCGCCAAAGGAATGTGAGCGGGATGGAAACACACACAACGCCTCTATAATCACTGGACACACACTCTTGGGATAATACACACACACACACACACACACACACACACACACACACACACACACACACACACACACACACACACACACACACACACACACACACACACACACACACTATGGGGCACCACTTGGCTTACACAACCCACTTGGCCGAGACAAGGAACACACCGATGGAGTGAGAGGAGAGAGACTATCCATTTGCCCACTCAACACAGAGACACACACACACATACACACCCAAAAAAATCATCTCAAAAGAGTAATATTTCTGATGTTTGGATATAATTGAGCTTGGGCCAACACCAATGGGGAAAATAGCTCACACAATATGGATGAAATATGCTTGATACAATCACAAATTGGAACAAAGGCTTCACTCAAGGGAGAAACTTACACAGCCAAAAAACAAAAAAACAGCAAGGAATTTGGTAAAATGGACAACACCATTGCGTCCGAAACGGCCAAAAAACCCCAGTCTACAATATTAAAGTGCTCAAATCCGACCTTGGATGAGCAGTTTATGGTCAAAACAGGCTCCAAAAATAGCAAAAACTTAGTTGCTGCTATTCCTCCTCTTCTCTCCACACTTTGCTGGTTTTTTCTTAGGTTTTTCAGTGTCCACAGTTCACTTTATCCCTTAGGAATGTTTTTCCTTTTGATTGAGCTCAAACGGACCCAGACATACCAAGAAATGGCCATGTAGTGCGTTTTTGCTACCCTTCTACATCCATCCGCACACTTGGCACTCAACTTTTCCCAATAATGCATCCCAAAATCACATGAAGTGGTCCCCAAATACAATTCTCATGATGAACTTTTTGCATAATTCATCACAAGAAAACACCCCTGTTGTGTCTTTGCTTACCACATGAAAGTCTTGACCTCATTCGTCCTCCTAACGCCACTGGATGTCACTTGACGCACCTGCTTACCTCATGGCACTGACCCACTGATAGCTTCCTCGAGAAGTTTTATGCTCTACCAACTCCTCATTATTATACACTTATCTACGTTAAGCTAGCCACCCAAGGTTTGCAGCCTAGCCATGCCGTCATAGACCTTGCTCAAATGGAGGGAGCGAGAGTTGTAGATGCAGAAATCATCTACTTACCAAAGTATGGCTGGAAGAAAAAAGTTACATAGCATTGAATGTGGCTGGAGTGTTGATGAGACTAAAAGGCATCACTCTGTAAGCAAAACATCCCCATGGTATTATGAAGGTTGTCTTTTTTTGGTCTTCTTCTGCAATGCTAACCTCAAAGTAGCCTGAGTAGCCATCACATACTGTGTAGCACTCATGACCTACTACCTTGTTGTTGAGAATCTTTTTTTGGAATGTGAAAGGAAAATGATCCCTCTTTATTGCTACATTGAGATTTGTAATCTACACAAACTCTCTACTTACCGTTCTTCTTTGGCGTGACCACCACTAGAAAGACCCACTCTGAGTCCTTGACGGGGTAAATGAAACCTGCCTGTAGCAAATTCCTTACCTCTTTGAGCAATGCCTCTTGCTGAACTACCTCAAGCCTTATGAGCTTTTGCACTACAGGCTTACTTACTTCCTTGAGTCTTATGCGGTGCTATGCCACTGTGATGCCTGTGATCTTGTCATTACCATCAATGAAAAGTGTGGTGAAGCTACCTAGCATAGAGATGTACTCTTCTCTCTCTTCCCTAGCTAACTCATTGGAGAGCATCCGATGTAACTTACTTGTATCCACCAAGGGTTGCATACCTGATGGTCCCTCTTGGTCCTCCGAGGGTGCTTCAGACTGTGTCAATCTCTTTGGATCTCTGAGGATGACTCCCATCACTTCGATGCTACTATCGCTCTCTTAAGTTGTTGTCATCTCTTCTCCAAAGGTGGTTGAAGATTCATTGGTAAAATTATCTTCCGATGCCTCCAAGATAATGTTGTGTTGCTCCAGCCCAAGCTTGAGGGGCTTAAGGGAAAAGATTGTGGTGAGAACTAGGCCCAAGGTTGAAGGGCTTGAGGTGGCATTCAAGTCAAAGCTAATCCCTACAAGGATGGTGCGAGCCCTACAAGAGGGGGGATGAGAGAGAACACACACACACACACACACACACTCACACAAGGCATGGTTGGTACAAAGAAAGAAAAAGGGACACTTGTCATGTTCCTCCTCATGTTGCCCTCAAGGTGTGCCTGAAGCCTATTGGTTGGCCACCCAAGGGGTCCAATGATAAATTAGAAGATTTAATTAATTGTTTTTACATTTATCAAGTCCTCTCTCTCAAAGAGGAAAGGGAGACACTTGTCCCAAGGCTGTCCCAAGGCTACCCTTGTTACTTGATTTACCTCCTGCTTATGATTGGCTAGTCTTGGAGGGGTCCAATGAGCTTCAAGCATGAGCTACAAGGGGCGGTCGACCAAGGAAGCTAGGGGCTTGCTTAGGGGTTATACTCTCCTACACACACTCACACATACTCTCATTGTGTAAAGTGCAAAGTGCAAGAGATCCCTCTCCTTCTCCAAGCAAGTAGAGAGGTTGAGAGCCTACACCAACACTCTTGGCTATGGAGTGCAAATCCAACCAAAATCCTTGCTTCAATGCTTAAGCTTGCCATCTTCTCCATCTTCATTAATATGCTATTATGTATGATAGCAAGAAGAGTGATGATCAGTGAGGAACTAATTCTTTCTCTTATGAAATGTTTCTTCTTCCTCTCCCTACCCTCATTCCCTGCTAGCTCTCTCCATCTCGAAGGTGTTTTAGGTCTTTAGAGTGAGGCTTGGGATAGTTAAAGCTTTACTCAAAGTTTATGTTATGCTCGTGATGCAAGAAGCTTTCCATATTCATTGCATCACCTAGGTCACAAGGAACACAAAGATTGTATTGTAACAAGTCTCTCTTGATGGGAGAAATCATAATACAAATGCCTATTGGAGGGGGGACCGGATCCACATAAATCCGGTCCTCAACTGTTGTCATGTTCTCTAAATTCTTTGTCTTGCAAAAGTATTGGTTATGCCAAGTTAGCTTAATGCTATGTTTATGTTGCTACCATCAATTATGTTCACTCGCTATGCTCACAAAGTAATTTCACAAAAGTACTCTCTCTAATTTCTGCCACTCTCAAGTTAATAGGCCAATTCCATTACAGTTTGTGAGTGTGTTTGTGTGTATGTATGGAGAGAGAGAGAGAGAGAGAGAGAGAGAGAGAGAGAGAGAGAGAGAGAGAGAGAAAGAAGAGAAATGAATGAATTTCCTCCTTGGCGACACAGAATGAGAGAGAGATAGAGAAAGATAGAGATATATAGATAGATAGATAGAGTAGAGATAGATAGAGAGAGAGAGAGAGAGAGAGAGAGAGAGAGAGGTGTGGAGAGAGAGAGACAAAGAGAGAAAGGATTTTGCCTCCTATAATGAGAGAGAGAGAGAGAGAGAGAGAGAGAGAGAGAGAGAGAGAGAGAGAGAGAGTTTATTGCTTTCGATAATGGAGGAGAGAGAGAGGGAGATGGTGCCAAGCAAGAGGGAGAGAGAGTGGAGGGTTGTGCCAAGGGTGGCGGCCCCCTCTGTGAGCACAAGGACAAGGGGCGGGGAGTAGTGACAACCTATAGCAACAAAAAAATGTTTATTTTAATTCATATTAAAGCTCCCCCTCTTGAGGCTAGTTCCCACAGCCGAGGCTTTTAAAAGCTGGCTATTAGCATACATAATAGCATAGTAATGAGGATGGAGAAGATGTGAAGCTTAAGCATTGAAGCATGGCTCTTGGTTGGATCTGCATTCCATAGCCAAGAGTGTTGTGTAGGCTCTCAACCTCTCTAGTTTCTTGGAGAAGGAGAGGAAGCTCTTGCACTTTGCACTTCACACCATGAGAGTGTGTGTGAGTGTGTGTGGGAGAGTATACCCTCTAAATAGGCCCCCTACTTGCTTTGATCGACCCCCCTTGTAGCTCATGCTTGAAGCTCATTGGACACCTCAAGCCTAGCCAATCACAAGCAAGAGTCATACGAAGCAACAAGGGTAGCCTTGGGACAAGTGTCCCCCTTTCCCCTTTGAGAGAGAGGGCTTGATAAATGCAAAGACAATTAATTAAATCTTCTAAATTATCATTGGACCCCTTGGATGGCCAACCAAAAGGCTTCAAGCACACCATGAGAGAAACATGAGGAGGAACTTGACAAGTGTCCCTTTTTCTTTCTTTGTACCAAGCATATCTTGTGTGAGTGTGTGTGTTCTCTGTCATCCCCTCTCTTGTAGGGCTTGCCGCCTCCTTGTAGGGACTGAATATTGACTTTTTGGCACACCTTATCTCAAGCACCTTAGTCAACAAGCATGACAAAGCACCTCAAGCTTGGGTGGTGTTCCCACAAACACCTTAGTCGGCAAGCACCTTAGTCAGCAAGCACAACAATCATCTCAAGGACCTTATTGATCAAGCATGAGAAGCACCTCAAGCACCTTAGCCATCAAGCACAACAAGCACCTCAAGAACCTTAATCTTGGGCCGGGTTCCCACCTCAAGCACAGTCCTAGCTTACCTAAGGTCAAATGACTATTACACTAACTATTGAATGTCTTCAATGAAGCTAGCCATAAGGTCTTATGCTCCATTGGTTAGCCTTGATCTTTGATTGACCATCTCTTATTTGGGTCCTATTACCATTGGCCCCGTGTTAAGATAGACCTATAAGCACATGTCTATATCCTTACCCTTGTTCCCGTTTATTCTCCACATTAACTGATCAGTTTAATATGAGAAAATCATTTTGGGTTGGTTAGATATTAGATTTTATGACACATACCAGAGGATGTGCAGGTTTAGAGGGGCTGGATGTCGTACTATGACACATACATAGTAGGAGCGAATGCTACAAGATCTATCTTACAACATTTTAGATACATAAGTATATTTCTTATAATGTACATATGCATATATAAGTATAATAATAATCTTTCTATCTCATCCTATTATTTATCTCAAGGATAACATATTCTTATTTTATCATTAGAAAGTACTATGGAAAAAAAGCATCAATAGCTCCGCTTCTTTAACTTGGGGCAAAAAGCATTGGTTCTCTATTTTTACTATCTCATTATCATCTCACACCCTTGTTAGATCCTATATATAAGGTTACTTCCAATATATATATATATTCTATGTATTTTTTATATTTTTCTAATGTTTCTTTTTAATAGCTACTAGGAAGGAATCAAATCCTAGTGGAACACTAGCTTGCATGATTTTCAAAGATACACCTATTTTAATGCATGATTGCAAGCATGATAACAAAACTTTGTCAAGGAGAAATATCATGATTTATATTGCATGAGGGTCCATTGGAATCAATTCAAAGTCTAGGCTAAGGGGACCACAAGAAAACTTTTGCTGCTAGAAATGTATCTTATTTTGATGATTTTTTTACACAAGGTTCTAATCAAAATTGGAAAACTTATATAAAATGGGGGTCATAGCTTATGAGGTGAATTATTTGCTCCTATTTATTTCTTTATTTGGAGCCATGATTGAGGAGATATGATCAAAATGGTGGACCCAAGTTTGTTGTCCACATAATGCAGGGACATCTCATTTGAAACTTTGCCAGTTCCTGTTCACACTAACTCTTCTGTTTCTTGTGTAACCCTTGGGGGTTCCCTTAACCTATAAAAGGAGACCTCTTCTTCCTTGAAAGCAATTCATGAGGGAATGAGAGGATTGATGCCTAATTGTACTTAGCAATAAACATAAGACTAAGCTACACTTGCTCCTAGAGGAGGACTAGCCAATCTTGTAAGCTATCCTTGGAAGATCAACTATAATCAAAGAAGGTCTTGAACTTGGTGCATCAATCTAGGCTTGAAGTCTTCCCTCTTCTTCTCTCTCCATAAAAAATAGTGAATAACTCCCAAAGAGTTTGCAAGTAAGATGTGTTTTACTTTGATATTTTGTTGGTTTCTTGTTGTTTTCTTTTTCATCTCTAGTCCAACATGTATATCTAATTTCATCTCCCTAACCATATTTATTTCTCTCACTCTTAGAAAGTCATTTTGTCTATTCTAGGTTCTCCTTGCTACAAGCATATCTCTCCCCACAAAATCCTTATTGCTTACAAGGAAGAATAGGGCTCGGGAGGGAAAATTATCTTCTCTTCTCTTCTCTCATATCTACAGTTTTCACATACTAGAGTTATCCTACATGAATAATCCATATGATATGAATTTCTATCTCTTCCACTCTGTGCGATGTATCACAATTAACGTATGGATTAGCCGTACACTTTCAAGAACGTATATTGTTTCTCTTTGGCCCAGAAAGGCTCAATGAAATACTTCTTTCATAGGATCCCATCATACTATCCCTTATAGACTACAACTTTTCTTTTAACATAAGTGTAGTTATCTTGCTATGAACCAAAAGGATTTGTACACACAACTAATCCCAAACACTAGAAAAAACATATATATTATGGTAAGCACAAAATTACAATTCCAAAGAACGATTTGTAGCCTGCTTGGTTAGGAAATATTGAACACCATTAACTCATTTATTAACCCTTTCATATTACCCATGATACGATACGACCGTATTAGCCTTGATGTTTTCATCTTTGTGTTGTTTTGATATTCTCTTTTGTATTCTTTCTTTGTGTGTGTGAGTGCAAGAGATAAAGAGTGGGGCTTCTTTGATTGCACTTCCTTCCAAACCCTAGACTTCATGGCATTGTTAGCGGGTCGCCGCAATGGACGTCTGTAGCATAGATTTCTGGCTCTAACATAATGTCAATACTCAGGGAAAGTGACTCGGATGGGACACGGAGACTCCTTGAGATTGTCAATCTTAAGAAGTAAACCTAAACAAGAAAACGCAAAAACTCTACAAGAAAACCAACACTCAATGACCAGGGAAATCTGTCTATGTCCTTTCTCACAGCTCTAGGTCATCATACCATTTTGGCACTTGAACGGACTCGAAATACAATGAAACTTTAGGAGGAGGTTTAGGACACCTAGGGGCACTATCCTAGCAAGTCTGGTCACAATCCGACAAGGTACCCACGATCCATCATGAAAAAGGTCCTGAAAACTGTAACAGGTCACTCCAGAAAGGTCGCCTTATGGTCTAAGAACACTCTCCTATGGTCAAAACAACTATAAATAGTGATTTAAGCATATGAAGATTAGACTCGCTAATATGTAGTTTACAAACCTCAACAAAACTGACAATGCTTACACTTAATTGAAAGAGCAAAGAGAGAGGAACACAATGCAAGTTTCGGATTTAAAAACGGATTACCAAATCATTAGCTGCGATGATTATAAGTTTGGAGTAGAATCGTAGCTCAAGCGCACGTTTTTTGAGCTTCCTTCTCCTCTAAAGATAAGCCTCCTTTCACATTAAGGTTATTGACATTTATATCTAGGGTATTCTAAATGGCGAGTGGCCGACTCACATGGACCTTTACAATTGTCATCATGACAGAATTGCAACTCAAGAAATTGAGTGCTACTCTGGAATTAGGATTTATAGAGAGTATCACTACACTAGCTTGACAAAATAATAAACTACAAATGTGGTATCCAACTAGTTGGGCGTCTGGTTTTAGCGGGTCGTTGCGACGGACGTCTGTAGCATAGCTTTCTGGCACTAACATAATGTCAATACTCAGGGAAAGTAACTCGGATGGGGCACGGAGACTCTTTAAGATAGTCAATCTCAAGAAGTGAACCTAAACAAGCAAACGCAACATCTATACAAGCAAACCAACACTCAATGAATAGGGAAATCTACATATGTCTTTCTCACAACTCTAGGTCATCACGCCATTTTGGCACTCGAATTGACTTAAAATGCAACGAAACTTTGGGAGGAGGTCTAGGACACCTAGGGGTGCTATCCTAGTAAGTCTAGTCGCAAATCAACAAGGTACCAAAATCACAATCCATCATGAAAAAGGTCTTGAAAACTACAATAGATCTGTCCAGAAAGGTTGCCCTATGGTCTACGAACATTCTCCTATGGTCAAAACGATTATAAGCAGTGATTTAAGCACTCAAAATAAGAATATTAGTCTCACTAACACGTAGTCACGAACCTCAACAAAACTGACAATGCTTACACTTAATTGAAAGAATAAAGAGAGAGGAACACAATGCAAGTTTTGGATTTGAAAACGGATTACCAAATCAATACCTGCGATGATTACAAGTTTGGAGCAGAATCGTAGTTCAAGCGTACGTTTTTTGAGCTCCCTTCTTCTCTAAAGATAAGCCTCCTTCCACATTAAGGTTATTGACATTTATATCTAGGGTATTCTAAATGGCCAGTGGCCGACTCACATGGACCTTTACAATTGTCATCATGATAGAATTACAACTCAGAGAATTGACTGCTATTTTGGAATTATGATTTGCACAGAGTATCACTACACTAGCTCGATAAAATAATAAACTACAAATGTGGTGTCCACCTACGTGTCTGGCTAGTTGGGCGCCCGTTCGATCTAACTCCTTCATATAATTTTTGGAGTTCTCTCACAAACTCTCACAAGCAAAATCCCGGTGCTTTCCTGGCAAGACCACAAACTTTGCGACAACGTTTGATCACCTTGACTCTATATTAACCAAAACCAAATTAACAACTCAAAAAATTTAATACAATAAGTTTTATCTAGACTTACCACCTGTAGAGATCCGATTGTTGCTGAGTCAAATTGCTCACGAGAGATGTGATGGTTCTCCAACAACCATCACCAAGTATTGAATTTTGTGTGCCGCTCTTGATACTTGATCATCTCTTTGGTCGGGCGAGTCAGAGTGATATTTTTTGTTAGTTAGCAATAACAAAAGAAATTCCTAAACTAAAACCTTTTTTGAATCGATTTAGGCTCCAATTTAAACAAACTTTCATATATGTCCTTCCAAGCTGCTTTGCCCCCTGAACCATAGTGTGTGGGAGTTTGTCTGGCCAAAGCTTCGCGCTGTTGTCTAAAGGATGAGCCCATTGGAGCTTGTTAGCCCTTTTTGTGCATTGCCCACTCCCACTCCACATCTGCCATGTTATTTATGTGATAGCTCCTAGGGTAAGGGAGCCAGTTTAGAGACGAAATTTTTTGACCCCCAGGTTAGATACATATCCACCCCCAATTTAGAGGCAAGAAATTTGGCATATTCCAAAAATCTTGCTCATGTGTCATGTTGTGATTTGCTGAAAAGTGTACCATTACTGGGTCTTGAGTGTCTCTGATGCTTCAAAATGCCTCAAAAGCTGAATTGTTTCAAATGGAGCATTCAAATAAAATCTAAAAAATATTGATTTTGGTATCATTAGATTCACCTTTTCATGAGGAATCTCGTGCAATGCGTAAATATTGAAAATGATGAGATTTGCAAAATCCCCCCCAAAAACATCACGTTTCCACAAAACGCCTCTAAACTGGCTCCCTTACCCTATCTTAATTTGTGACTTGGTTGGTTGTTGCATGCCATGCACTTGATTGATTGTTTCTTTAAACAAAATTAAGGTAGGTCTCCAACCACTGTGCTGAAAAATGCTCATTTGGGAGCATTTGGGAATCGATCATGCAACACTTCCTTGATGTAGCATGCATGATCGGGATGTTGTTCTTTGAATTTTAGAAACAATTCATTTCATTGAGTGTATAAGAATCTAAAGATGACATCAAAACACCCTACCCTATGCTATACCAAAGTCCACTTTGCCCCCATACTTTACTCTATAGTAGCATCCATGCATGTCTACCACGGTTGCATTAGTATCCTCATCCTCTAGGTCTGGGGCAGCACCTTGAGCGGCATGCTTTGAAATAAGGGACTCCATCCCCCCCCCCCCCCCACTACCAAAACAAGAAAATCCCGCCTCTCATGACACTCACTTCCCTAAGACGAACATTGACGCTCACTTCCAGAAGAAGTGCGTTGTGGACTGTCGATGATGCTTGGGTGGAGAAGGATTCAAATGGAATGACATGGGGCTTTGTGATGAAAGGGAAGTCGGGCCTTGTGATGAAGGGAGAGTGGGTGGGTAAGAAGGGATTGTAGAAGGAGGTGTCATTGGTGCAAGGTTCTCGATGTAGGGAGTCCCTCCCTGGCTCCCCCATGGTGTGGGTTGCTATTGCTAAAGACCGTAGGCCATAGGTGCTGTAGAGTGTAGCAACCAAACGAACCCTTCATCAAATGGAGGTTACTGTCCCACAAAGAGAGTGGGCGCTAGAGGTCTAGATATACCATTGGCAAAGGAACCTGGGTAGATGGGTTGACACCTTTGTAGGTGTAAGAGGGCCATGCTGGCTCAAGAGGTGAATCCACTAGAGGAAACGTCCACCCTGGATGGGGGCCCATATAGGATGTAAACCAACCATGGGAAGAGTGATTGGGCTGCTCTCCTGTAGGCGGCCTCTTGTTCGACATCTACATTAAATGTAGGATAGTATTAGGACATCCTAGATGTATATATACTATTAGACTTATGTACTGCTAGTAGTGCCAATAGTTTAATTGAACCTCTCTAGATATCATCCCAATCTCAACCATGGTAAAACCAAGGGTATGTTGCGGTAATCCATACATGAGTGGATCATAAACCGCAATGCCACAATTAAATAGGGGCTATACCCAAGAGACGACGTTAAACCATCATGTGCTATGCCCCCTTCCTTAGTGTCTACATACATACACATGCACACATATATTCATATATATGTGCATACTTATCTACACATAGATACAAACATATACACATATATATTCATGCACACATACAAATGTATACATGCATATACACATCTATATGGACTCTCGGGATAATCAATCTCCCTCCCTCTCTACTCTACTCTATCTCTCATTCCTTCTCTCTCTCTCTCTCTCTCTCTCTCTCTCTCTCTCTCTCTCTCTCTCTCTCTCTCTCTCTCTCTCTCTCTCTCTCCTACTCTATTTTGTTGAGATGTCGAGCTCTACATCTTGAGCTCGCATCGAGTACGGGTCTTGGCCGCTTACGGAATTTACTCACTGGGGCGTTAGGTGACCGACACGGAGGATCTCTGCCAGTGATTCTACAGTTGGACCACACTTATAGTGCCAGCCTAGTACGCTTCTAGCGAGTTCACACTTAGTGAACGCATGTACATATAAGTGCCAGCCTAGTATGCTTCTAGCAAGTTTACACTTAGTGACCGCATGTACATATGTGCTACTTTTCAGCTTTAGCACTTAGTCATTTTGTACTATCTTCTCTTAGCGAAGAAGAAAAAGAAGCTTTCAATCTTTGTGTGCTGTGTGCTTGTCTTGTGTAGCTCTCTTGCATCCTCATTCTTTACATGGTATCAGAGCCTGGTGTAGGCAAGAGAGGCTAAGAGAGCAAGAGCATCACAATCCCTTTGTTCGCAATCCACGTACAAAGCCTAATTTGGCACACTTGAAAGTGTTTGGCTGCATAGCTTACATGCATGTACCATATGAGTTGCGTAGGAAATTGGATCCTAATGCAGAGAAATGTCTTCTTGTGGGATATTCCCTTGAACAAAAGGGGTACAAGTGCTACAATCCTACTACACGATACGAGCTGCTCATCTCATCAAAGACTACATCTCTGCTCACTCGTATTTCTCGTGTAGTAGGATTATAGCACCTGTACCCCTTTTGTTCAAGGAAATATCCCACAACAATACATTTCTCTGCTTTAGGATCCAATTTCCTACGCAACTCATCTGCTACATGCACGTAAGCTATGCAACCATCAAGTGTGCCAAATTAGGCTTTGGACCTGTAAACTTTTTCTCAGGTGTTACATCATGCACCGCAACTGTAGGTGTCCTATTCATAATCTACACAGTTGTATTTACAGCTTTAGCCCAAAAATGATGAGTCATATTCTTCTCATTCATCAATGCACATGCAACCTCTACAATGTGCCTGTTTTTCATTTCTGCGACCCAATTCTGCTGTGGAGTATGTCTGCATGTAAATTGCCTGCGTATACCATGCATTCGCAGAAAATCTTAAAAATCATTGGAGAAGTACTTCCCCCCTCCATCTGACCTCAATGTCTTGATTTGCATATCTGTCTCCTTCTCAATCATGACGTTGAAGTCCTGAAAGTGACCAAACACTTCACTTTTGATACGCATGAAGTAGACCTATACTTTCCTTGTATGGTCATCAATGAAAGAGACATAATACCTGCAACCATGTATACTTGCAGTATCGGTTGGACCCTAAACATGTGTGTGAACCACTTCAAGTGGATTTTTACATACATTGCGCTCATGTGGAAATGAGCCCTTTGACTGTATTCCAAACTGGCATGCTGCACACACTTTATGCATACCATCCACCTTGAATTTGGGAAAACCTTTTCGATCTGTTTTGATTGCATGCTGCGCCATCTCTGCTCATTGACATGGCCAATGCGTTTGTGCCAAATGTCAACATCATCCACAACACCGGTGCCCTGTGAAAATAATGCAGCTTTTACCTCAGGCATGTCTACATTTAGCGTAAAAATTCTTCCCACACATTTGCCCTCTGTGATCAGCTTACAGCCATTCTGGAAATCTTCTACATAACAGTCATTCAGATTGAAGCAAACTTGCAAACCCTGCTCAACCATTTGTCCAATAGAAACAAGATTCTTTGTAATGTTTGGGACATGAAGTACATCTGCTAAGTACTTTGATTTCCCACTCTTTGTATTTAGAGGTATGTCCCCTACATGAGCAATGGGGTGAGCTGTGTCATCTCCTGTCTACACATAGCCTGACACATCTGGTTTGCGCATATCTCTAAACCCCTCTCCACGAGACGTCATGTGATTAGAGACACATTAGGAAATTTCGGAGGTCATTTGGAGGGCCTTCTAAGAAAATGTATTTTTTGCACTCTCTCTCTAGAAAAAATGGCAAATAAAAGAGCTGGGTCTTTCATAGTAAAACTTCAAAAAGTGTACTTTAAGTAGATTCCTTACTCCTCTGAACATTCGTTCGTAGTGATTGAGGGATAATCCTCTTTTTAGTTGCATTGAATGAACAACGTCAATACGGAGGGAATGAGGCTAACATGGAGGGACGAATCCGCAGCCGCTATTCACTTTCCATTAAACCTGCACATTTGGCTAATGGCGCACTCCTCAAATGGCACAAATGTTACCCACAAACGAGCCAAATATCACCTTCACATTGATTTGGACAATGAGTACCAACCATTGATTAAGCGCAGTAAAACAAACACACATATACCTCCCACCTCCATAGACACGCTCAGAGCTCAAGGAGCTAAACACATAGATATCTGGACGAGAGGCTCTCTCTACCCTAAGAATCCAATAACTAATGCGTCTCCACCGTTTGTCAATCCTACAAGCTTATTGACCTTTGTTGGTGATGGAGAAAATGGCCTTCTGGGTTATTGTAAATCACTTACAAGAGAAGCTGGAACTTACAAGAGCATTCTCCAAGCTCAACAATGTGAGATTGTTCGCCTTTCACATTTACATTCTACAGATCAGGTTACCATTTTGCAACATAAAACAGAGGTACAAGAACTGAAAGGAAAGGTGCGAAGTTGTCAAATGAAGGACACCATCTTGGGTGGTCGTATCCGAAAGAAGAAATTGCGCAATCTTGAAACATTGCAGGTTGCATCAGGAGGTCTCAAGAAAAGAATCCGAGCATTAAGATGATGATTCTTGGTTGGCTACATTGTCTTAGTTAAGTAATCTCTTTGTTTTTTCTTGTTATGCATTGTTTTCATGTGCCTAAATAGTGTTAGTGAAGCAAATTTTCTGTTATTTACTTATGCATTGTCTTCATGTAGAGACTCAATCTATCCTGACAAGGAAAACATTGACCCCAAAGCCAATATAGGAAAGAGATTGAAGCCACTTATAAGTAGAAGCCTGGCAGCAGATATAGTACATGACAAGAAGTTTAAGGTTCTACAAAGAAATGTAGTGGACCGCTTTATTTCAGAGAACTCAGTGCCTGCAAAAGAGATACAAGGCACACTTGATTCACTTGGTGTAAGCAAAAGAGGATATTCGGCTATCCAAAAGTCTGTCTCATCCATCTTTGTTAGGAAGGGTATAAAATCCAAACTTCTACCATCAGCCTCAAGTGTTTAGAAAGAGAGGCTTCAGCTTAACGAGGCACAGGGAGACTATCTTGGACAGCCCTTTCATATTAAAGCAACTTACAGTGGCCATGGAGCGAACATGGCATATGATGAGTTCAACAATATTTTTATGGACCTGCGGATACTACAGAAGAGAATGGTGGAGTTTTACAACATCACATTTGAAGAGTCACGTGGACTATTACATTTTGTGTTAAAACTGGATGAGTGTGAGCTTGTTAAAGAGAAAAAGCTAGAGCGTGTTACTATTACTTTAATTAATAGAGCCCTCTCAAAGTGTCCCAGTGATGATCCTTTATATTTTAGTGTTCAATCAGAATCTAACATATGGTGGCTTGGTGCGTTTGAGGTAAGCGATATTCTCAAGTAAGCTCAAATGTTCAAATCTACTTAAGTCTCATTTATTTTGTGTTGCAGGTAAAGAAAGAAGATCATGAGATTCTATATTGGGTGTTCCATCGAACTAATATTCCGGAGCTGATTGATCGACAGACTAACCAAGGAGAGGTACTACGTCTAGATGGAAGGGGAGACTTTCAAGTTCAGTGGCATCTTGCAGGTGACCTTAAAACATTAAAGTGCATGTATAATTGTGGAATGGGTGCAATGGCAAAGTCACCGTGTTTGTTCTGCATGGAGCCTGCAAAGGTCATGGACCCAAAGTGGTGGAGAAAAGCTCCAACACGTCACATTGAGGATCCTGCTTTTCGACCAGTTTTGAAAATACCACTTGTGAATGTCCACATTTGTACAATGCATGCCCTTTGTAGAATTGTAGAGAAATTGGTCTACTTATACATCGGGTTTGCTTGGAAGATTAAGAACTCTGCAGAACGACAAGTAGCCTTGCAGTGCTTAGAAATGGTACTGTCGGATATGGGGCTTCATGGTGGCAATGTGAAAATCCAGCGGGATGAAAAGAGATCAACTGCTGAGAAGGATGTCCCATGCAAACCATCCATCGGTGGGGTGAAGGCACGGAGGTTTTTATCTAAGCCCCAAGGTACAAGAGATCCAAAGCTAACAAAACATGGAAAAATATATAACACATCTTATGTTAGCAAGGTAGAGTATCAGAGCTAGAAAAAGCTACATATTGCAGTCAAAGACCACGAACCAACTACTCGTAACGCGAAGGCTGAGGTTTGGCGATCAATAGACATCCTATTTTTGATGTGCGACAAAGATGACTGGTCACAAGGTGATATGAACAAGTTCAAGGAAAATCTCAACCTTCTGAAAAAATCATTCAAGACAGCATGGACAGACACCCAGATTACTCACTACATGGTATTATAATGTATTCTTTCTCTCTTATGTGCAAATATGTGACTGTAAAACATTCTAACTAATTTGTTTTCATATCCAGCACATCATCTTCAATCATTTGCCATATTTTATACAGAAGTATGGGAACCCGGCAATATGGAATACCCAAGGGATGGAAAAGTCTCATTACATGGCGAGAAATGCTTATTTCAGGCACACACGACATGGTGG